>NW_020884943.1:103923-122068 GCF_003945725.1 Corapipo altera
CCTTGAGCAGAACTCCTTTTCCTTTGAGCAGAACTCCTTTTCCCTTGAGCAGAACTCCCTTTCCCTTGGAGCAAAACTCCCCTTCCCTTGATCAGAACTCCTTTTCCCTTGAGCAGAACTCCCCTTCCCTTGAGCAGAACTCCTTTTCCCTTGGAGCAGAACTCCTTTTCTCTGAGCAGAACTCCCTTTCCCTTGAGCAGAACTCCCTTTCCCTTGGAGCAAAACTCCCCTTCCCTTGATCAGAACTCCTTTTCCCTTGAGCAGAACTCCCCTTCCCTTGAGCAGAACTCCTTTTCCCTTGAGCAGAACTCCTTTTCCTTTGAGCAGAACTCCTTTTCCCTTGGAGCAGAACTCCTCTTCTGTGGGCTTTTTAAATTTTATACTGCTCCAAACACCATTCTGGGGGAAAGGACTGTCCAGAATTCCTTATTCCTCTAATAATGGGAAGGAAGTGGGGTGTGTGCTGGTGGGGTTACCCCTCGTCCCTCTGTGCCAGCACCTGCTGGAGTGGGGTCCAATGAATGCCTGGCTGCTCTCCTGGGGATGGTTATTCCTGCTCCTGCCCTGGACTCAGCCCGTGCCAGGACCAGCTGCTGGCTGTGAGGAACAAGTAAAAGGCCAACTGAATCCTGCTGGGGCACAGCTGGGATTTGATCCTGGAATACAAAAGGAGTAGAGGTGAGAGCAGGCGTTACTGCTCAGGCTCTGCCCTTTGCTGCTCCTCAGGGTCTCCTCAAGTCACCCCCAGGGTATTGGCAGCCACAGGATTGACCCAGCCAGGCTCCACGGGGGCTTTTGTGTGGATTTACAGCAGAGGACAGATGTGTGGTGTCAATCTGGTAAGTGCTGGATTGGTTAATAAAATAATCCCTGCGAGCACCAGGGCAGAGAGACCGGTGGTGCCACCCCTGGATCCCTGACCCACCACGATGGGACCAGCTGGATGGGGCTTGGAGCCACCTGGGCTAGTGGAAGGTGTCCCTGCCCATGGAGGGGCTTGGAACGAGATGGCCTTTAAGGTCCCTTCCAACCCAAACCATTCTGAGATTCTGTGTCTGTGGATCTTTCTGCTGTGGCTCCTGAGCGTGGGGCAGCTCAGCCAGGGAATGACAGAGGTTTTCTTGTCCCCTCTTTGGGAATAATTGAATGAGATGCTGCTCCATCTGAGGGGGGTGTCAGGGACTTGGGGAATGGAGCTAGATGCCAGCAGCACCCCTGGGTGCGGGAAGCCGGGGTGGGGGCTCACTGGGACAGGGCTGTGCCTGGAAAGGCCATGATGGGATAGAGGGCTGGTAGGAGGGAAGCCAGGAAAAGCGTGCCAGAGCCAAAGTCCAGGTCTGTTCCCCCTGAAAACAGGCGAGCAGGAGGGTCAGAGCGTGGCTGGGGACATGGGATGGTCATGGTGTGTGGCTCTGGCTGGGAGGGGGTGGTGGTGGTGTGCTGCTCCCCCCGGCTCTCCACTGCGGTTCTCAGGCGTCTTTTGGATCATAAATCGTCCGAGTTGGTTTTTCTCTTTCAGTTCCTCCTTCCCAGGGCAGGGGGCAGAGCCGGGACATCTGCCCCGCTCCTGCCGCGGGCACTGAGCTGAGCCGGGCAAACACCTGCGTGCGGAGCCTGATTTTTCTAACTTTTTTTTTTTTTTTTTTTTAAGGGGAAAAAAAGCGATTTCCTTCCTTCTCTCTCGGTCAGTCGGGCAACTTCCGTCCTTCCCTGGGACAGCCTCTCCCCGCCTGCAGGGCCAGGGCTCGGCTCAGCCCCGGACCGAAGGCAAGACCCACCTCCTCGCTTCCGCACCCTTGGGCTTGGGCTGGGGTGGGATTTTTAACTCTCCCGAAGGCAGGATTTTCCTCCCGGTTCAGTCTAAGTGAGGAAACCGAGCTGAGCCTGAAAGCTGCCGCATCTGGCTGCTGTCAGGGAGGGATTTTGGGGTCTTCCCTGACCCCGTGTTACCCCGGCTGGATTCCCAGCTCTGCCCAGAGTCTCTCAGGGCCTCATTTCATCATTCCTGTGTTATTCCAGTGCCCGGCATTGCCAGGAGCCAGCTGCAGCTCCCTTTTGTGCTGTTTGCACGTTTCTGTATCTGTAGGTATCTTTAGTCTTTAATTATTATGTATATATATTTATACGTGAAACAAATATGTTTGTAAATCTACCAATGAAATAGAAAGCTCCTGCCCCAGGAAGCTGAGCTGGAGATGCAGGAGTGAGGGGGAACTGGGAGGTGCAGTGAGCTGGGAAAGGGGGAAGCTCAGGAGACACAGAGTGTTTCAAAGTGTCGTGGAACAACACTCGGGAGGAAGAGGAGGCCAGAAGAGGAAGGTGGTTGTGTGTGTTGGGGGAAACTGGTGCAACCCCATCACAGAGAGGGCAGCAGAAGAGGAAGAGGGGAAAGGCTGAGAAGTGATGAAGCCTGTGGGGTTTGGGGGAGCTGCAGGAGATGCTGGGATGGGGCGAGGGGGGTGTAGAGGGAGCTGGGACGGAGGAAAACCACTGGGGGTGACCAGAGGGGACCCTAAAAGGGCCGGAGGTGGCCGGTGGCTGGCGAGCAGCACCTCTGCGGCGGCGTCCAGGGTGTCCCAGGGGACGTGGCGGGGAGCGGAGCAGCAGCTCGTCCCCTCACCCCCCGTCGGGGGCCGTGCCGCTCCGCAGGTGGGGGTGGCAGCGATGGCCGAGGGGGACCCCGCGGTGTTCACGGCCCGGGCGCTGCCCGCGGACCCGCGGCTGCTGCCCACGGTGACCAACGCGTACCTGGGCACCCGCGCCTTCCGCGACATCCTGCACGTGGGCGGCGTGTACAGCGGGGCCGCGGGGGACACGCACCGCGCCGACCTCCCCAGCCCCCTCGGCGTCAGGGTGGCGGTGCCCGGCACGGACGGCCCCACCGAGAGCTTCGCCCTGAACACCCGGACAGGTGAGCTGGGAAGCGGGGAGGAGCCTCCCCATCCCAAATCTGACACGCCTTCCCCTCAGGCTCCTTCCCTGCCCTCTCCCCCGTAGGTTAAATTCTCACTTCCGTACAGTCACCTCTTCTCGTTCTCTGTTCACCTCGGGGTGTTGTCCTCCTGAAGCAACTGGAAAAACTCCCCTTTCGTATAATAAGTTTCACTCATGAGCCCCCTTTCATGTGTAAGTAATATAACAATAAAATAAGCAGTTTTCAGTTTTCAGGCCGTAGCTGGATTAGCAGGTTTAGCAAATCATGAAGCCTGATAAAACGTTTAATGGCACAAACCATCCCTCAGCAGCTCAGCCAGGGGCAGTGTCAGCAGTGCTGTCCGGTCAACAGCTGGATCTGGACCTGGGAAAGGCGAGCAGGAACCAGTAGATAGGGAAAGGGTAGGAATCTGGGACAGAACACCAGGACCCGCGGGTGCCAAAGGCTCTCGCTGTGCTTGCAGGGACCTTCAGCCACACAATTCAGTGCCCTGGTTACGTGGCCACCCAGCAGCTCTACGCCCACCACTCCCTGGTCCACCTGATGGCCTTCAGTGTCACCATCCGGCGCTTGGATCGCTCCACACAGCCCGTCACCATCCAGCTCCAGACCCCGTTCGTGCCACAGAGCCAGGACCTGGACCTGCTCCCAGGGCCGGACTTCCAGGGAGCACAGTGAGTGTGGGGGATGGGGGTCCCTGCCCTGAGCCCACCCTCCGTGGGCTGTGGCACACTGCCCACTCTGCTCTGGGCACTAAACTGCAGATGTGAGGCTGGAGCTGGGCTGGAATGGTGGGTGGTGTGGGGCTGGTGTGTGGCGTGGAGGCTTCTGCATGCCTGCTTTTCCCTGGCAGGTGTATAAAACTTCCCCTCAAATTAAGCATAGAAACATTTTTATATAGTTGCAACTCCGGAATTATCCCTTACACCGATGTGTAAGAGCAACAAAGGCCCTGGGGTCAGATGTGATTCCAAAGAAGTGAGATGGGGCAAGATGGGGAGTTTGGAGGAGGTGACCTTTAGAACTAGATTCCTGGGATTGGGGACCATTTGTTGGGGCTTCGCACTGAAAGAGGGCAGGGTTAGATTGGATATTGGGAAGAAATCCTTCCCTGCGAGGGTGGTGAGGCCCTGGCACAGGTTGCCCAGAGAAGCCGTGGCTGCCCCATCCCTGGAAGTGTCCAGGACCAGGTTGGATGGGGCTTGGAGCAACCTGGGCTAGTGAAAGGTGTCCCATGGCAGGAGGTGGGACTGAGTGGGCTTTAAGGTCCCTTCCAAGCCAAACCATTCTGGGATTCTCTGATGAATCTCAGTATCCTGCACGTTGGGGATGGGACAGCAGCGAAGCTGAAGTGTGGGGATGAGGCAGTTTCCATCTGGGAATGGGAGCCTGGCACCTTGGAGTCCCCTCCGGGTGTTGGATGTGCACGGGGTCCCCCCTGCCCCATCCCTCCCTGTCTCCCACAGCTACATCCACGGGCAGACGCTGGTTCCCGAGGTGGAGGGGGGGCCCCGTCCCACCGTTCACATGCTCTGGACCCCCGTCCCACCCTCCCTGACGCTGGGTGGGGAGGAGCAGGAGCGCTCCTGGGAGTTCCTGACAGCCGTGGCCGAGAGCGAGGAGGAGGCCAAGCGGAGCTACAGCGAGGGGCTGTCCCTGGTGGCCGCGGGGGCCCTGCTCCGCTCCCACACCCGCGCCTGGGCCGCGCTGCGCCGGCACTGCTCCGTGGAGCTGGACGGGCCCCCGGCCCTGCAGCAGGCCCTGCACGGCTGCCTCTACTACCTGCTGAGTGCCCTCCCGCCCCGGGGCAGCCCGGGGTTCCTCTTCCACGGCATCAGCCCTGGCGGCTTGTCCAATGGAACCCGGGGCGAGGACTACTGGGGACATATCTTCTGGGACCAGGTGAGTGGGGGCCGTGCTGGCTGGTGACCTGGGGGCTTGGCACAGTGACTGGGATGGAGAAGACACCATAGTTCCATTGGGATGGGGAAAACTCCATCCTTCCACTGGGATGGAAAAGACTATCCTTTAATTAGGGTGGCGAAGACTATCCTTTAATAGGGATGGAGAACACTCCATCCTTCCACTGAGGGGTGAAGCTGGCGGTGCCCCGCCAGCCAATCCCACCACCTTGCCCCGGCAGGACACCTGGATGTTCCCCAACATCCTGCTGCTTTACCCTGAAGCCGCCCGAGCCATCCTGGAGTACCGGATCCGCACGCTGGCGGGAGCCGTGCGCAACGCGCGGGAACAAGGCTACGAGGTGGGACGGGGACGGCGGGCTGAGGGCGTGCCACCGGCCCCTGTCCCCAGGAGGGGAGGCCCTCAAGGTTAGGGTTGTTTTCTGCTGGCAGGGCGCCAAGTTCCCGTGGGAGAGCGCGGCCACCGGCCGCGAGGTGTGCCCCGAGGAGATCTATGGGGCCCAGGAGATCCACGTCACCGGGGACGTCCTGGTGGCCTTCGAGCAGTATTACTGCACCACGCAGGTAAAAGGGAGTTTGCACCGCCTGGATGGCCCAGTGGCAGGGCCAACAGGACACCTGGTGACTGTCACCATCCCTTCCCAGAGGAATTCTGCTCTGTCTGCTCCTCGGGGTCCCTCCCTCAGCCTTGCCTCATCCGTCCGTGCTCCCGTGGGTGTCTCAGCACCCTGTTGGCTCAATCCAGGCCAGTTTTCTGACTTTTCCTCCTGTCCCCTCCATCTCCTCAGAGCTCCTGTCCGACCTCCTGCTGATTTTGGCTCTGGCAGGATCTCCCTCATGCCCGTTTTTCCCTGGCTTTGACTCCCCCAGGACCAGAAGCTGTTCCGGGAGGATGGGGGCTGGGAGCTGGTGGAAGCCGTAGCTCAGTACTGGTGCAGCAGGATGGTGTGGAGCGAGGAGGAGCAGCTCTACCACATCAGAGGTACCTGTGCCATGGGAAGGGGGTAGAAAGCAGAGGTTCAGAGCCACCTGGTCTAGTGGAAGGTGTCACTGCCCATGGCAGGGGTGTGGAACTGGGTGAGTTTTAAGGCCTCTCCCAACCCAGTCTACCCTGGGATTCCGTGACTTGAAGGTTCCCTTGCCCGTGAAATGGGGGGAGATGCCCTCAGGATGAGATACCTACACCCATCAGCCAAAGCTGTAGTCCAGGTTGTTCCTCCTTCACCACCAGTACCACAGATGTTCTTCCATCGAGCATCCCACCGAGACCATGTGGGATCCTGCCAGGGGCTGCACCTCTGGCTGGGCAGGCAGGATGTTCCCCATTCTCCAGCCATGCCCCTGAGGAGGGGCCCAGGACCCCTGGGTGTGCTCAGGTGTGAAGTGTGCCCTCCTGTCCCCCCAGGTGTCATGCCCCCAGACGAGTATCACCGCCAGGTCGATAACTCCGCTTACACCAACGCCGTGGCCCGGCGCAGGTAAGGTGTGGGATGTCACCTGGAATCACTGCCTGGCTCTCTCTGCCTCCTGGAAACGCTGTCCAGCTCTCTGCTTCCTGGAAGCACTGCCTGGCTCTCCTCTCTCCCACTCTGCAGGGACGGGAGGCAGTGGGGCTCCTGAGGGGATGCTTCTTCTGCCTCCTCACACTCCTCTCCCTGTCACCCCTCTACAGTCAGAGGAAGGAGCCGGTGGGGCCATGACCACTCCTCAGGTGCCCATGTGAGACTGAGAGGGATCTCCCTTCACAGCAGGGCTCCTCCCTCAGCATTCCATGAGATGTCTGTGCAATTAGCCAGCTGGAGACACCCACAGCCAGAGGAATGGGCTCCTGGCTCCCTGACGGAAGGTGTTACCCCCGGCTCAATCCCTGACCCCTGTTCTTCCACAGCAGCTTTTTCTGCAGCTTAATCATCTCCTTCTGTCTCTTTTCTCCTCCCACCGTCACCCATCCCTGACATAACACATTGTTTTTCCCTTTTTCCAGCCTAAACTTTGCTGCTGAAGTTGGTCGGGACCTGCTGCTCCCAGTGCCAGAGGAGTGGGAGGACCGTGCCAGGAAAATCAAAGTGCCATTTGATGCAGAGAGGAAATATCACCCCGAGTATGATGGCTACAGCCCAGGTGAGCAGGGAGGCAGGGGCAGCCCTTGGAGGCAGCCATAGGTCACTCTTTTAACCCTGGAAGGAGCAGGACTCCGACTGGTTCAGACTTGGGAATGGTGAAAGAAGAGCTCCTGCTGCTTCCCGGGTGCGGAGAGCCAGGCTTGGGGATGGTTTTCCCACCTCTCTGGGTCGTTTCTCATTAGTGGGCTGAAAAAATGAGGAAATTCGGGAGCACAGAGTAGGAAGAGTCTTACTGCAGGTAACAAGGTTGCTGTGATCCCCTTGGTGACAGTCAGGTGCATCCATCAGTCTGTTGTTCCCGGCTCATGCCCGCGGTCCAACCGGCCCCTTGGGCCGTCATTCCCAGACAGTGCCCACTGTCTGGCTGGCCCCTCTCCCCCCAGGTGAGCCAGTGAAACAAGCTGACGTGGTCCTGCTCGGCTTCCCACTGATGCACCCCATGAGCGCCGAGGTCCGGAGGAATGACCTGGAGATGTACGAGCCCGTCACCGACCCGGCCGGGCCAGCCATGACCTGGGTACGGAGAGGGCAGAGCCCAGGGTGGGATTTGCCCTTGGGGGGGGGTTGTTTCCATCCAGGACAGTCACTACCAGACCCACCAGGCAGGATTCATCAGCCCTGCTCCAGAGCCCAGGGGAGGGCGGACGGTGCAGGGCCGGGGTGTGTGTGGGGGGCGTTGGCTCTGGGTCGGGATGGTGGCAGTGGAGGTGCTGCTCTGCTGTGCTGTCACCAGCAGCACTGACAGACCCTTTCCCTCTCTGGCAGAGCATGTTTGCCGTGGGCTGGCTGGAGCTGAAGGAGGTGCAGAGAGCCCAGAGCCAACTGCACAAGTGCTTCAGCAACATCACGGAGCCCTTCAAGGTGAGTGGCAGGGCTGCAAGTCCCTCTGGTGTGTGTCTCACCTGCTCCCAAATAGGTGACACCCCACTGAGAGACGCCCCAGATGTGTGACAGGGACGGTGACAACGGCATTCAAACCCACAGAACTGCCTGAAGTGTCCCAAATCAACTCCTGAGTTGTTTCTTTCTCGTGCCAGTGCAGGTCTGGGTGGAGAACTCGGATGGTTCGGGAGCTGTGAACTTCCTGACAGGGATGGGTGGATTTCTGCAAGCCATCCTCTTTGGCTACACAGGGTTCAGGTGAGACCTGTTGTGTCACATTTAATTCCTGCTTGTCCCTTAAAATGTCCCTGTTTGGTTGGAGCAAGATTGGGAACTGAGGCGAGAGACTCAACCTGGGACAAATTTGGGAAGTAAAATGCCATTCCCTAAGCCTGTTGTCTGGCTCAGCTGCAACATCCTCCTGTCTCCTTTGGATGGGGTGAGGAAACACCTTCTGTAACATCATCTTTTCTCCTTTGGATGGGGTGAGGAAACACCTTCTACAGCCCCCCCTGTGGACCCCTGCACACACGTGGCTCTGGGAGCCTCCGTAGAGGGAAGTGCTGAGCAGGCATCACCTCAGCTTTAAAATATCTCGGGAAAACAGGGAGCTGTTCATATAATTTCAGAGCTGTGTCTCGTATCTGGTGGTTTCCACCCTGGAGCCGTCGCCTCTTAAACCTATTCTTGGTTTAACTGAGGCTGGATCGAGCCTTTTGATTGCCAGTGAAAACTTCCAGCACTAACCACGTGTTTTTACTCCGTGTGTGTGGCCAGAGGTGCTGGGAAACCCACCAGTTCCTTGGTGGAGCTGGGGTTTGAGCTGCCGTATTCCCAGCTGGAAAACCCACCCATTCCTTGGTGGAGCTGGGTGTGAGCTGCAGTATTCCCAGCTGGAAACCTCAGCCTCAGCTTTGGCCGAGCTGGGAGGTCTCCAGGCACCCCGGGTGTGTCGGGTCGGGCCCCTCGTGGGACAGGCACAAGCCACGAGCTTTGGGGCTCTGGCCAAATTTCCAGAGGTTGGGATGACACCGTGCAGCCCTGGGGGCCGTGCTCCTGCCCTTCCTACCATAGGGCACAGATCCTGCCTGGCACTGGAGCTCTCCAGGCTCTCGAGCCTCCCTCAAACCCTCTCCAGTCCCTCTCAACACGCTGGAGTTGATGGTCAAGAGCTCTCATGTGCCAAGATCTGGGTCGGAGACAACAGTGACCGTTGTTTTTCCTCACCCAGAGCCAACACCCACACAGGCTGTTTGGCTTTGAATCAGGGCTGGAGGAAGTGTCAGGCTGTTTGCTCCACTATCTCTGGAGAAGGAGCACGAACAGCTGTGCTTCCAGCCCTCCAAACCGTGGGAGTGGGAGCCAAGGTGGGTGTCTGGAACTGAGCTGCCCCAGAAGAAAAGAATAATACATTTTTCTCCTTTTTTTTTTTTTTTAATTAAAAAAAGTATACAATCCACCCTTAAGGAAACCCCAGGCCCAAACTGTGGAACTGGAGGGGGACAGGAATGTCTTTGGGTGCTGGGCTGTGAAATTATGGCCCCTGTAGCTCCTCACCAGATGCTCCATCGGTGTGTTCAGGATTTGCCCAGAGATCCTTGGATGCACTCCAGGATACTTTCACACTCCTCCGGGGTGCACGAGGTGGAGATGCCTGGAGGGGTGGCCACACCCCCGAGGTCTATGACCTGTGGCTCCCACTGTTCACACCCAGACGTGCTCCTGCCTTTCCAGGATCTCAAGGTCCGGCCTCCGTTTCGATCCTGCCTTTCCCCACGACATCACCGAGCTGAAGCTCTCCAGCATCTCCTACTTGGGCAACAAACTGGATTTCGCCATCACCACAGCAGAGATCTGCATGGAAGTGACTGAGACCTCCCAGGACCCTCTGGCATCTCCCCTGGAGGCAGTGCTGGAGTCGGGGCACCGCTTTCCCCTGCGGGAGGGTACGGCAGCAGCACCCGGCTCCGCTCCCCGAGATAAAGAATTTGGGGAGAGACCATTCCCATATCTCACACAAGGGTGTTTTTGTTGCAGGGCAGAGTGTCTCCTTCCCCATGGCACTTGGCTGGATCCAGAGGTCACCCACCAGGACCCCGTAAACCTTGGCTGGTCCCAGTTTTGCCCGCGGGAGCAGCAGATCCAGGATGTTGGCAAAGGGGGAAGGTAACGGTGGGCAGAGGGGGGGCCCCAGGCTGTGCCATGAGCCCTTGGCCCCCCAGGACTGAATGTGCCACCTGTCCTTGTGTTCCCGGGGAGGGGGGGCTGTCCACAGAGCTGTGACCATGGCAGGGGATCAACATGTCTGTTCTGGGGGCACTGAGCCCCAGAATCCCCTTCACGCACCTCCAGCATCTCTCACTCAGCACAGGAGGTGAAATCAAGCCTGAAAATGACCATTTCAAATGGATTTTCTAAACACTCAGGAGCTGTTTATGCTCTCTGTATCTGCATTTGTAAGGAAGTCCCTTCCTGAATGGATCTGTGACCCTGACTCCAGCTCCTCCAGCATGTACTGCCCTGGTCCTTGACTTCCCCTCATGTTGCTCCGTGGGCTCAAAGGGCTGTGGAGCCTCAGCCACTGTTGCTTCACCAGATGAGTGGTGTTTTGGCACTGATATCAGTCCAAAATACGCAGCTAAAAGCCTTTTAACCCCATGTTGGCAGCACGGAGCTCCTTTCCTGTTTTCTGGTGTGTAACATCTCTACTGTGTTTTCAAACCCCTCATCTCCATTATTCCCGCTCTTGTCAAGCAGCTTTGGAGTCTGAAGGGCTGCAGGCGTCTGAAGGGCTGCAGGAAGCCTGGACATCAGTGATCCATGATATTATCATGTCAGATGGGTGACATGGGCAGTGTTTTTCCCGGCATGAGCAGCCTCGGGGAGAGCAAAACGCTGCCGTGGGTTTGCTCAGGGCGTTTTTGGTGCCCCAGAAACCCCAAGGAAGGGCTGTGCCTGTACAGGGCACGGTACCCCCAGCCCCGGGTCTCACAGCATCCTCCCTCTCACCTCCCCGTCTCCGGGGCTCAGTGCAGGGCAGCCCTGGGTGGAAGGAGGGAATGCCGGAGGCGTTCCCTGCCCCGTGGGGTCTCTCCTCGCCAAACCAACCCCAGGAATCTTGGCCGGGTTTATATAAAGCCCCGCGGCCGCTCCCTGCCCCGCGGCATCTGGGAATGCTTAGGGGAGGAGCAGGGACTCTCCAGCCGTGTAATTACCCGGCCTCTTGCTCCGGCCTCATCAGAGCCACCAGCCCCTAATTAGCTGCAGCTCTTGGCAGGACAAAGGGACGCACCGTCCCCTCGCTCCGGTACCAGCCCGGAGAGCTGCACCCGGACTGGGATTTGGATGGTGCTGGGATAAAGCCCCACACTGAGCCAGGTCTGGTCATGGCAGTAAAGGGGGGTTTAGCAGCAAAAAAGGGATCCTTTAGTCCCGTTTAGCCAAAATGAACCGTCTCCAGCCCGGGGAGGGACAGCAGGGAGCAGTGGGGGTGCGTCCCACACACACCTCCCCGTCCTGAACGGGGACCTGCTGGGGATGTCTGTGTTGCTGCAATGAGTTTGCAGGTCTCAGCTCCCCCTGGGAGGGTGACACGCCATGAGCTTCAGCGTGTCCCCATGGGGCCAAGGGGCTTCTCTGCTCCCTCCCCTCCTCGCTCACGGGGGTCCCGGTGGCCGGTGGTCCTGGGGATTGCGGCGTCTCCTGGCTGCAGGGAGCCCGATTGGAGCCAAAAATCCTTGTTTACGTTTTTCCTTTGGCACCCCCCCCTCCCCCCTCCTCCACAGGCAGAAACTCACGCTGTGTGAAACGTTTAATGATTTAAATAGTGATCACGGAAGCTGGAGGGAGGCTGAGCTCCACACGGGGAGGGGGGGGGGGATAACGGGAGATAAAAAAAAAAACCCACAGGATAAATGAAAATAACTGCTCTGCCCCCAAAGCGTGGCAGGGAGCAGGGTCAGGCCAGGCAGGGAGGGGTCATAGTAGTGGAGGAGAAGCCCCTGGAGCTGCCCCCCCAAACCGGCCACGCCGTGCCCGGTGGGTGTCAGAGCTGGTGGCCGTGGCCTGGAGTGGCAGAGAGGGGTGGTGGCCTTTTTTGGGGAGCCACCAGCGGCGCGAAGGAGGTTCCAGGAGCCCTTCACCCCGCCCCCATCAGTGGTCTTCCTCGTCCCTCCCGCTGAGCTGGTAAGTGAAGAAGCCGACGGAGTCCTGGGCGAGCTTGGAGAGGTGGATGACGCCGGTGACGACGAGGGCGACGATCAGCAGTGGCAGCACCACGCTGCCCGCAGTGGCCAGGGCGTTGTAGCACCGCGCCTTGGAGCTGAAGTGCCGAGCGGCTTCCACGTCCCCAGACACCTTCCGGTCCCGCGCCTGCAACGGGAGGACAGACCCCTCCTGCAGCCCCTTCTCTCAGCCCCCTTCCCCTCAACCCCCTTCCCTTCAATCCGCTTCCCACATCTGTCTCCTGCAGCCCCTTTCCTCAGCCCCCTTTTCCTCAGCCCCCTTTTCCTCAGCCCCCTTTTCCTCAGCCCCCTTTTCCTGCAGCCCCCTCCTGTGCCTCTCCCAGCCTCACTCCAGGGCTTTAGCCCCCTTGCAGCCCCCAGTTTAGCCATCCATCCACCCATCCATCCACCCACCCATCCATCCATCCATCCGTCTGTCCCAGGCTGCCCCTGCTCCACACGCTCCCGTTCCCCTCTGGCCCCACTTCCTTTGCCTCTGGGATTTTCCCTCCTGCTTCTTCCCTCCAGAGCCTCACTGGCACCAACTCCTTCTTGCCCCCAGGATCTTTCTGTTCTGGTCCAGTCAAGCTGGAGCTGAGATTTTCCCTCCTGCTTCCTCCAGAGCCTCGCTGGCTCCAGCTCCTGCTTGCCCCCATCTTTCCACCCTGCTCCAGTCCAGCTGGAGCTGCTCCTGCCAAAGGGCTTGGGCCAGGGGCCTGAGGACATCACAACCCCCACAGCACTTTCTAGGATGAAGCAGCTGGTCCTTGGAGTGCGGGCAGGGGGCTGTGGTTATCCAGGGGGTCCCACAGCGTCCCTGGTAGGTGGCAGGAACACAGCAGGGAGGATTCACCAGTTGCCAGCGTCCGTTGCCTCTGGCGGGTTTTGGGCTCCCTCCCTCCTATCCCACCCCCCCAGGAGTTATCCCAGGTGCTCTGTGCCTCCTCGGCAATCCCTCCCTTGGCATCTAGGTGGCGAGGGATTCCCGGAGACCCCAAACGCTCCTGTCCTGCCGGGTGCCGGTACCTTGACGGCGAAGGCGAGCGCCACGAAGCCCAGGCAGCAGAAATTCATGTAGAGGGTGTTGAAGATGGCCCAGACGAGGTGGTCGCGGGGCGGGGGGGCGGCGGGGGGTGGTCCCCGCTTGCGGGGCGGCTCGTCCTCCCGCGGGTACGAGGTGTCCATGGCCACGGAGAGGGGCACCCGCGGCTCCAGCAGCCTGAGGGGAGCACGGCTGGGCACCTCTTATATAGCCCTGCCCCGCTAAATATAAACCTGGGAAATTACAGCTCTGCGGGATGCGGTTCTCCAACAGGCCGGGCTGGGAGAAGCGCTGGGATGGCGAGCCTGGGAAAGCTTTTTATAGCCAGCTTTCCCGCCTGGGATGAGGGGCATGGGTGGCTCCAGCGTGGGCAGTGCCGTGAGGTGACTCCAACACCGTCTGAGGGTCATCCCAAGACAGACCGACCCCCGCGGCGCTGGCTGGCACCGCGACCTCCAGCCCCAACCCTCCAGGTGAGCTGGGCAGGGCTGACCCCTCCTTGGCAGCACCTTTGGGCTACGGGATGGATGAAATGGCAGGTTAATAGGGAAAGGTGGAAGAACCGCATCCACGGGGCTCCCTGGCGGTGGCAGGGGGAGAGGGCGCTGCAGGGGGTGGGTGGTGGAGGGGTGGGCAGCCAAAAATCACGGAGAGTCTTTAATTTCCTTCTTTTGCCACACCTGAGATTCTGGAAAGGAACTTCCTTGGGATCTGGGCTGGAAGCACTCTGCCCTGCGGCGGGATGGAGGCAGGGCAAGGAGGAGGAGGAAGAGGAGGAGGAGAAGAATAAAGAGGAGGAGGGAAGAGAAGGAGGAGGGTCCCACGAAGCCGTGCGAGGACCCTCTGCTCTGTCCCGTGGCGAATGAGGTGACAACGAGGGGGTTTGGCAGGACGAGCTTTATTGGTGGCTCATCAGGGACTGACAGGTGTGTCACAGGTGCCAGGAAGCGCAAGAGCAAAGAAAAGGAGGGGAGGGGGCTGCCCCCCACGCCCCCCGCCGGGCCGCCCCATCCCCTCCCGCGGCTGTGCGGGGACACCCGCGGGGCAGCAGCGAGGAGACGGGGCTCACTCCCCTCGCCCCCGAGCCCCGAGCGGGCACATTTGCGGGGCAGGAGGAGGGGGAGAAGCCCCCCGCGGGTGGGGGCCAGGCGGCGGTCAGGGGTTCTCGATTTCGATGCTGTTGAAGATGATGATGACGATGATGATGAGGCCCACCAACATGAGGGTTACCAGCACGGAGCAGATGATGTTTGCCACCCTGGCACGGGAGCCGTGACGCCGGGCACCCTCCAGGTCCCCCAGCAACTTGCAGTCACGGGCCTGGAGGGGTAAATGGGAGGGCTCAGAATGGGGGGAACTGGTTGGGGGCCCAACCCGGCCCCCGGAGGCGGCTGCGGGGTTGTGCTGGGACCCCAGGGATGTGTCACCCGGGGCAGGGGGGGAAGCCACCGGGCACTGCCTGTTCCTCCACCTGCCCGGCAGTCACGGCAGTGGGGGGTGCAGGCTCGGGGGGTGGCACACAGCACTGGGGTCCCGGGGCGGGGTGGAAATGGGGGCTTGGAGATGGGAGGGAGGATCTGGGGTCCAGAGTGGGAGGTGGAATCTGGGGACCGGGGTGGTGTCAGGGAGGGCTGGGTCGGGGCGGACAGGACTGGAGGGTCCCGAGGTGAGGGAAAGGTCTGAGTCGGGCTGGGTCGGGGGCTCCCGAGTCGGGGAGGGGGTCGGGACATGTCGGGGGGTCTCTGGCTGGGTTGGAGGGTCCTGGGTCGGGGAGAGCGTCGGGACGTGCCGGGCATCCCGAGCTGGGTTGGGTCAGGGCATCCCAAGCCGGGGAGAGGTCGGGACGTGCCGGGGGTCCTGTGCCGGGCTCCGTCGCGGGGTCCTGGGAGGAGCTGGCTGGGGGTCGCTCTGGATGAGGTGTCCCGGGGCCGATCAGGGCTAGATCCGGGGTGTCGGGTGGGGGTCCCTGGTCGCCCCCCTCACCTTGATGGAGTAGACGAGCGGGGGGAAGCCGAGGCAGCCCAGCCCGAACACCGCACACCACAGCACCACGTTGAGCAGCGACCAGAGCACATAGTCCCGGGGCGGCGGGTCCGCCCGGGGACCGGGGGCAGCCGACCCCCAGCCGGAGGACTGCAGTGGGATGGACACGTCCGCCTGTCGGGTCTCCATGGCCGGGAATGAGTTCCTGGAACTGGAATGGAGCTCGCCCAGGGCGGGGGATTGGCCCCGCACCGCCCCGCGCGGGGGGCGGGGGGGGGACGGACACGGTCATCTGGGACCCCCACCCCGCGTGGGCTGGGGGTGTAGGGCAGCTCTGGGGGACCGGGGGGGCTTAAGGAGATTCGAGAGGCTCCGAGGGGAGCCTGGGGTCTCCAGGGGACCCTGCGGGGCTCCAATGGGACTTGAGGACTTTGGGGGGCTTAAAGGGTCTTGGGGGCTCTGAAACGACTCTGAGGAGATTTTGGGGACTCCGAGGGGACTTGAGGGGTCTCCAAGGGAGCCTGGGGACTCTGAGGGCACTTGGGGGAATCCAGGGGGGGCTTGGGAACTTTGGGGGGATTCAGAGAGACTTTTGGGACTCCAAGGGAACTCCGGGGGACTTTATGGACTCCAAGGGGACTTTGTGAACCCCAGTGGGATTTGAGGGGACTTTGTGAACCCCAGTGGGATTTGAGGGGACTCTGGGGACTCCGAGTGGAGTCCATAGGACTTTGGGGGACTTTGGGGTTGGAGTGGACAGACTGGAGGGAGCTCTCCATGGCAGCCCCGTGTGGTCACGGGCTGGAAGAAGGTTTTGCTGGTGGCTGGTTTGGACTGGGAAGGGGTCAGTTTTTTCCATGTTGGTTTGTATGGGGCTGCACTTTGGATTTGTGCTGGAAGCTATTGACAAAAACAGGGAGCAGGAGGAAGAGGGGATCTCACAGCAGTGGCCTTCGTTGTCCCAATTCCCCATTGGATGTGCCGGGATTTGGGCAGGCCAAGGGTGGGGCTAGCCAGGCAGCACATCCCCGTTTGCAGCAAAGAGCCCGTGTTTTCCGGGAAGAAACGGAGCAAAAAAAAAAAAAAAAAATGATTCACTGGGCGCTCAGTGCCAGGGATCCTGCAACAAATACCCGCTGTGTTCGTGAGTGGGATTTCTGACATCTTACGAATGCGGTGTCCTGCCAGGAACCCGAAGTTCTTGGGGAGAGGGAAAACCAGGGTTTTGTTCCCATCCTTGCGGGGCCCCAGCCCCGAGGACCAGGGCCTGCCCAGGGGAGGGCGAGGAGCACGGAGGGGAAGGGGGAAGCCAGGACAGCTGCGTAGCTGAAGCTCTGCCAGGTGGACTCGGGCCAGGATTTTCCGCGGTCCCCGCGCGGGTCACTCCAGGCAGGGAGCGGCACGTGGGGCGGCCGGAGGCGCGAGGATCGCTGCCTGCTGCCCTGCCCTCTTCCCTGCCGGCTCTGGGACAGGGATGGCTGGTTCTCCGTGTGGCTTCCACCGAGCACAGCTTCCTTCCCACCCCCCCCCCCTCCCCGGGGGGGGGGGCTCCCACCAGGGGCCCCCCCCCCCCCCCGCCCTCCCCCCCCCCCCCCCCACAGGACGGGGAGAGTAATCGTGAGGAAACTGGTGGTGTGCTGAGGTGAAACAACGAAACCAAAAGCCGTGCACGCCAGCAAGACACATCATTTGTTCCCCGCTCCTCATGGCAGCTGTTCCCGGGACAGCCAGGGAACCTTACCAGTATCCCAAATCGCCGAGGAATCCAGCCCCGGGAGATGTGCAGCACGGCCACTCGGGATGGAGCCACAGCACCCACTGCCCCCTTCCCTCCGGGAGCCTCTCCAGCCCCTCTGTCCTGCACAGTCACATTCCAGTTCATCCTGCTCAAGCCCTTTGCACATCCTGCCTCCCCCAGTCCAGCTAATCCTCAGCTCTGCTTGCTCCCAGCCCTCCCAGAGAGCCGGTGAGGAGGGGGGTGCTCTGGGTGACACCCTGGCACAGGTGAGGTTCTCCTCCCGCCCTCGGGGTGACCCTATGGCTGCAGTATCCGCGTTCATGGAGCCGGGTGTGTCCCCGAGCATTGTTTCTGCGATGAGAGACAATTTTCCCTCCCCACCTCCCGCCAGGCACCTCCAGCTGCCGATGTTGTTTCTTAACCAGCCACGCTGCTGGTGGGGGGGAACCCTGAACCTCTTCCTGCCGAAATAAAACCGAGCCGGGGCAAAAGTGAAAGAAATCTTTATTTGAACCAGGTTTTCTCCAAACAAAGTGAGAACGGGGACTGTTTCGGGTCAGCTGGGGCTCCGAACCCAGAGCAAAGCAGCAAGCAGGTCACAGCCGTTTTGGGGGTGCTCAGCTCCCACCCGAGGAAGGACGTCCGTCCCCAGGCACTTCCAGCATCAGCAAGGGCTCAACAACAGCTCTGGGCAGCGAGGAAAGCAGGACAGGACCCCGGCGGGCCCCAGGGGCACCCCCTGGCGCTGGGGGGGTGAGTGGAGCTCCTGGCAGGCACTGGGGGAACTCGCTGCCGCTGGAGCAAGGAGGTGCTAAGCGGGCTAGCCGTGGCCGTAGTTTGGGGTTGCGGTGCTGAGCACCACGGCGACGACGATGATGGTGATGATGATGGCGGTGAGGTTGAGCACCAGGGCCGTGATGTTCAGGCACTTGGCCGTGGAGCCGTAGCTCAGGGCCCCGCTGTGGTCACCCAGCACTTTGCGGTCCCTGGACTGTGGGGAGGCACAGGGGAGAGTCAGTGGGGTCGGAGGGGGGTGGCCCCGGGGGGCTCAAAGCTGCAGGCAGGTGTGAGAGGTGCCGGAGGTTGCCACCCCGGGCTGAATCCCCCCCAAAACACCAGGGGTACTCCAGGACGCTGTGGGGCCAGGGCTCCATGGAGAGGGGGCTCTGTGGGGTCCACGGGGGCTCCATGGGGCCAGGAGTCCATGGACAGGGGGCTCTGTGGGGCCAGGGCTCCATGGAGAGGGGGCATCTGTGGGGTCCATGGGGGCTCTGTGGGGTCCATGGGGGCTCTGTGG
>NW_020884943.1:122078-122812 GCF_003945725.1 Corapipo altera
TGGGGCCAGGAGTCCATGGAGAGGGGGGCTCTGTGGGGTCCACGGGGCACCCTCTGGTCTGGGGCTTGTGGGGTCCACTGGACACCCCCCAACTGAAGCTTTGTGAGGTCCGTGGCTCTCCCTGGGGTCAGGCATTCTGCGGGCTCAATGGGGGCTCTGTGGGGGTCCCGGCGGCTTCCCCCAACCCCCCAGCCTTCCATCCCCCCCCCCTTCCCCCGCGAGTGCCCCACCTTGACGGAGAAGAAGAACGCCAGGAACCCGAGGCAGCAGATGTTGCCGTACAGGGTGGTGAAGAGGGACCAGACCAGGTGGTCTCGGGGGGGCAGCTGCTCCTGCTCCACCGTCACCGTCGTGCTCGTCCGGGGCAGCTCGTCCATGTTCACCCCCGCGGGCAGCACCTCGTAGGGTGGCAGCGACTGCTCCATCCCGAGGCTCTTCATGCACACCGGCGGCGGCACAGGGAAAACGCCGTGGTCGAGGAAGGAGGTGGCACGGGGAGTGGGGGGAGGCGGTCTCGCCGATGGCTGTTTCGTTTCCTCAAGACTGAGGATGGGGCGGGAAAAGGCCACCCCTCCGGATGTCCCGGTAAGGGCGGGAAAAACCTCGGACCCGTTTTCCTCGTCCCCTCCTTTATCCCTTTTTCTATACCTGTTTTCTTGTTCCTTTCTTTATCTCTTTCTTTACTCCTTTCCCCTCTCCTTTCTTTGCCCCTTCATTTGTCCCCCTCTTTCCTT
>NW_020884943.1:127812-140713 GCF_003945725.1 Corapipo altera
CCCCCCCCTCGCCGGGCTCCCAGAGCACCCCCTCAGGACTGGGGCGCCCCGTTCCCAGCGCTGCCTTTAATGTCCCGCATCACCCGGCTGGGTCTGGGGTGAGCGGGACCCCTCCGAGCCCCGGCATTGCACCTTCGGGAGAAGGGGAGACCCAGGAGGGCCCCCCCAAACCGGCCGAGGGGTTCATTGTCCCCCCTCGAGCGGCTCCGTCCTATTTTTCCACCCGCTGCCTTGGCTGCGATGACAAAGAGGCCATTTATAGCCGCCCGTCGCTGCTGGAAGGGGTAATCCCTTCCTTCCAAAGGTTCCCATCCCTTTCGAACCCTCCCCATCCCATCCCAACACTTTTTCGGCCGGTGCTTCTCTACTGTAAAAAAAAAAAATAAAAAAAAAATTCCTTCCTCCTCCCGCCCTTGGCCAGCGCCGGGATGGATTCCGGGATGCTCCGCAGGGATGAGCCGGAGGGGCAGGTGCCCCACGGTTCGGCTTCGTGCCCAATTGCTCCCGGGTTTTCCCCTCGCAGACCCCCGGGGGATGCTCGGGAAGCACAAAGCGGCAGGGAATATTTGCCGGGCGAAACTTAAACCGTAGCGTTCCTGGTGGGACTGACCTCGCCCAGCCCGTTTTGCCCTAAAAAAAAAAAAAATGGGAAGGAAACGGGATTTAGTGGCTATTGAGGGAGGAAAAGGCTTTCCCGAGTGGGTCGGAGCGGCCCCCGGGGGCTGGCGAAGCCTCTCGGCTGGAAAACCCAAAGTTTCCGACGGGAGCAGCAGGATGATCCTGCAAATTTTCGGGCCTTTGTGGTAAAATCGGGAAATCGGGATAACGCGAAGGAGCGAGGCAGGAAATGAGGCGGCTGAACGTCGCCTCCGAGGGAGGAGGGGGCACCGGGGGCTGCCGGGTCCCGGCTCCCCGCGGGGTCCTCCTTGGTGGGAAAGGGACAGAGTGTGCCCCGTGTGCCCGCGGCTGTCCCCGAGGGGTTATCCCGTTATCCCAGACCCGTGTTCCCGCTGTTATCCCTGCGGCTGTGCCCGAGGGCTTGTCCCTAGGGGCTGCCCTGTGTTCCCGTTATCTCCGAGCCACTGCTCTGTGTTCCCAGTTATCCAGAGGCTGTCCCCAAGCTGCTGCCCCGTGTCCCTCTGGTTATCCCACGTCCCCAGTGTTTGGAAGGGCCGTGTCTGGCCTCTTGTCGGGATCAGCAGCCTCGGGTGGGTGGGGGGGAAATGGCGTGGGATCGCCATCCCTGTGGATGGCTAGCTGGGAAAACCATGGATCGGGGTCCCTCTGGATGTCGGGGTGCAGCGGCACGAGGGTGAGCCCGGCTTCTCCTGCAGGAGGGATGCACAGCAGTGCCACGTGCCAGGGTGTTTGCAGGTGCTGAACCTGGCAGGTGCCTATCCTTGCTCTCCCCACCTCCTCCCTACATGTCCTGCATCCCAGCTGGCCCCTCAGGATGCTCCAAGGGGAAGCCCACGGGGTTTGCTGTGGAAGTGAGGAGATGCCCGGCTCCAGCTCTGGCTCCGGGGGAGAGCAGGGTCTGTGGGAGGTGGGGAGGGAGATGGGAAGGTGCCCGTAGGATGGGGATGGCACGGGGGGATCCTGGCTTGGGAAATGCCGGGTGCTCCAGCAGTGTTTTCCATGGGCCTGGTGATGGCTCTGGGCTGCCGTGTGCCATGGGGAACACGGGCACCTTCCCTAGCTGGGCTGTGGAGAGGTGGGTGATTCCCCAGGGAAAGCTGGGGGACCCAGCTGTCTGGGACAGGACTCCAGGGAGATGCTGCTCCTTGCACTGGGATTTTCCAGTGGGCGCCTGAAACCTGGGTGAAGGTGTGGCAAAGCCAGAGCTCTGGTCCCACTGAGCCTCTTTGGACACGAGGTGATGGAAAGGGGTCGAGTGGAGGCTGGGGAAGGGTTTGGCCACGCACAGAGGGACCCTCATCCTGCTGCTGCCAGGGAGTGGTTTAGTTGGAAAAATGTCAAATGGAGTGGAAAAAAAAAAAAAAGAGGAATAACAAATATAACCAAGGGGGGGGGAAAAAAACAAAGAAAGCTTGGTGCAAGGATTTAAGGGTGAGTTTTGGGGGAGAGCATCACCCCAAGGGTCTGTGCACCAAAAGGAGTTTGGAGATGACTTTTGGATTTGGCCACCGTGAGCCTTGTCTGTGCCGGGGGTGCTGCCGGTCAATTACTAAGGAAAAAGGTTAATTACTCATTAAACTGAGTGTCAGCGAGCAGCTGGACGCTCTGGAGGCTGCAGGTGCAGGGCACGAGGCTTTTAGGTGGCTCTGGGGGGTGTAAAGTGGGGAAAGATCCAGCCAAGTGGGGTTGGGAGCACAACGAAGGCACTGGGGGGATTTATCCCGGGGGTCTCCGTGTCCCCTCAGCCCAGCCGGCGGTGACACGTGGAGCTGGAGCATCCAGGGGCTCAGCTGGGAGCTGTGCTGGTCCCTGCTAAAGCACCCCCCTCTCCTTCCCTGATCTTCTCCAAGCAGATAATTACCCTCCTCTGCCTAATTGAACACACGGATTCCTCATCGGAAATAATGAGGCCATTACGGTGTTCTCCCGGCTGGAAACCGCTCCGAGCCAGTGGGGTGGAAACGGTGGAAACGCTGGTGCACCAGGTGGAGAGGGGAGGAAAAAGGATTGGAAAAAAAAAAATAAACAGAAGAAGAGGGGGAAAAATTATAACGAAACCCTAAAGTGGTTCTTAGTGTGGGGGTGTGGGGCTGGGATTCAGCATGGGGCGGGGGGGGGGGGGTTGGGGGGGGGGGGGGGGGGGGGTGTTGGCGGTGCTGGAGCTGGGTTTTGGGAGGATTTTGGGATTGAGGGAGGATAGGATGGGTGCTGGGGGTGCTGGAGCCAGTTCATGGATGAAACGGGGCTGTCTGGGGAGGAAAACCCAGCCAGGCCTCTCTCTGCCTGCTGGACATGGCATGATCTGGGGCTGGGGAAGTGGGAACACGGATACCCCTCTGCCGTGGTCCAGAGGGCTCCCAAAACTCCTGATCCCCAGGCAGTGATGGGATGTATGCTCTGTGCCCTGTCCTCAAGGGACCCATTCTTGGGGGTGCCACACGCAGGGAAAGCGAGAGGGAGAAGGTGTGGGGTGATACTCAGACGTGTCCCCCCGAGCTGTGGGGGGAAAACGTGTCCCTTTGGGATCTGTCTAGGCAGATCCTTTGATTTTTAATTGGAAGTTTGGAGCGCCACAATCCGCCTTGGGGTTCATTCCTTTGGTCTGGGATGCTGGGAACAGGTAGGGAAGGAAGAGGATGAGAAGTGCCCTTTGAAGAGGAAGGGCAGTGGGGTTTGTGGGGCGGCTGCTTTCCTTTCTCCTGGCATTGCCCCGCTTTCCTATCCCTGTTGGGAAAGGCTGTTTTCCCTGGCTGGACCTGCCTTGGCACAGGGTCCCAGTGCCAGGTTTAGAAGCCCCTGGGACTGGTGGAGATAAACCAGGTGCTGGCTGGAACAGGCTGGAAAGCTGGAAGTGGGAGGGTGACCCCACAGGCAACACAGAGCTCGGAGGCTGGAATGTTGTTGGGATGAAACGCACCCTAAAACTCCCAGCATTTCACAGTGACCTTCTCCAGAGGCTGCATCCCAGGAAGGAAAATCTTTGTGCTCAGGGCTGTGAGTGAGCATCATCCCTGTTGGGAGGGGGCAGGGTCCCGTGGAAGTTGCTCCAGCTCACTTTGGGTCTGGAGTAGATGGGCACTGGAGGCAGAGTGAAGGAAATGGGGGAGATCTGGGGGTTTTCGATGCCCAGGAGGGATTTGGGACCCTGAGCCAAGCGTGGAAGTGTCGGGGCCACCTCTCCTGGCGGGTGTTTGTCAGCCTGAGGGGTCTTATGGCAGCTCCTTTGCCAGCCAGAGCAATTCCACAGGAATTTCCATTGCTCCAGCTGAGAGGGCTGTCATGGAGCGGGCAGCACCGCTGGCAGCTCCAGGATTTTTTCCCGGTGGGCGGCACCGTGTTTTTTGTGGCACTGGAAGGGGGGTTTGTGACATTGATCCCTTGCTGGCTAATTATAATCACTTAATATCTAGTTAGGAGGCTTGTGCAGGGATGCTCCCGCTCCGAGGCTGTGCCTGCGCCGGAAAAACTTGGGAATGGAACCTGTGGGTTCCCCAAAGGTGCTGCCACTTCTGCCACCTCTGCTGCAGCTGTGTCTGGGTGTAAATGTCACCTCGCTCCCTGTCGCAGGGCTTGGAAAGGGGCCAGGAGAAACCCCGGCTCCGAAAGCCGATGGAAGAAAGGGGCTGTGTTTTCGGGGCTGGGGAGGAGGAGGAGGAGGAGGAGGTGGGAGGCAGGAGGTGGGGTGTGAAAGGCTCTCTGTGCTTCCCGGCGCAGCACAGGCGGTTTGGAGCCGGGTTATGGGGCTGCGGTAACGGGGAGTCGCTTCTGCCCCGGGAGGCATCTCCCATGTGGGTCCCTCACACCCGTGGCCTCATCCCGAGGATGAGCATCCTGGCCCTGGCTCCCTGTCTGGAGGCTGCTGTGACTCAGAGATGGTTGGTGTGATGGTCTGTGCTTCCTGCCCCCTCCTTGCTGCTCCCAAAGCATCAGCGTCGCTCCAGGGAAGGGCTTTTAGTGCTTCCGTTCTCTCCCTGAGCATCTCCATCCTGCTGCCAGTGGGTTCCTGCTCATCCTCAGACCTTCCCTTGTCCCTTGCTTGTCCTTTCTGGTCCCTGAGGGAGCCTGGCCGAGGGAATGGATGCAGCAGTGCTCCTGTGTATTCCCTGTGGGATGCTGGGTATGGCTCATGGGCTGTGAGGATGCTGGGAGGAACTGGAACACTTCCAGTTCCTTGCCTTCTTCCTCCTCTTTTCCTCCCCCTGGCCCACTCCTCCTGCAGGGCTGTGGTTCAGACCAAAGGGACTCAGGTGTTTTGGGAGCAGTGATGCTCGTTGGCACAAGGTGCTGCCCTTCCCCACCCCTTTCCCCACCCCTTATCCCGATGGCTGGGATGGCTGCTTCCCTGGTTCCCAGTTCCCCACAGCCTGACCAGCAGTTGGGTGTTTGGCTCAGGCCGCCCTTTACTTTCCTCTTTGATGCTTAAATTGCCTGGGAATGAAGGTTGGCATGGAAGCCTGGAAGCTTTTCCAGGGGTTTTGCTGGTGCTTTCACTCCTCCCGGGATGTGGGAGCCCCTCGGAGGGGATGGGGGATGAGCAGGGGGCTTGTGGCTTTGGGTCCCAGGAGCTCCAAGGATGGGCCTGCCCAGCCTGGATCACCTCATGGCTTTTCCCCCCTTTGCTCCAGTTTATATCCAACAATCTTCCCCCCAGTTCTCTCCTCCAGTGCCTTGCAGCTGGGCCCAGTCCCAGCACGGTGCCTGAAGGAGAGCAAAGAGGGGTGGCCACATCCAGGCATCCCTGTGG
The DNA here is from genome assembly GCF_003945725.1 of Corapipo altera. Taxonomy (NCBI): domain Eukaryota; kingdom Metazoa; phylum Chordata; class Aves; order Passeriformes; family Pipridae; genus Corapipo; species Corapipo altera. Next base: position 133,196 of record NW_020884943.1, read on the forward strand.
ATGCAGCCAGGGATGGTGCTGGCAAATCCCACGGGAGATCTCCTCCAAGGCTGGGAGAGACTCCCTGTGTGGGTACCACAGAGCCAGGGCCGCATCCCACCCCCGGGCAGGTCCCTTGGGAGCGTTGAGCTCCTCGTGGCCCTGATTAATCCACAGAGCAGCATGGGGGGAATGATGTCTGTGGAGCAGCAGCGTCTGTGGCCTCGGCACGGCGAGGGATCGGCTTTAATTCCACTGCCTGTGGCGGCAGGAGCATCCTAGGAGTGATGGGGAGTCTGGGAGTGGAGGAGATGAGTGCTGGCTCCAGTCCTGCCTGCTCCCCATCACCCTCCTGGCGGAGGGAGGAAGGATGCAGGGATCCATGGAGCTGGGCGAGGGGAGGGAGCGGCCGGGGGAGCTGCCAGGAGCCGCTCGGGGCTGCCAGCGGCTGAAGAATGGCCGAGAGCAGAAGAAGGGGCTTTAGAGCTTAATTTCCTGTCCCTGCCGTGGGGATGGGATTTGTGCTGCCATCTCCAAGGAGACGCCGGCTGTGCAGCCACTGGAATACTAATGGCGTGGGAGGCGTGTGGTGGGGGGCTCCGGGCATTCCGAGCCCCTCCCCGGCTGTGGCAGCTGCTGAGGCTGTTCCAGTCTGAGAGGTGGGAGGCCCCACGACTTGCTGATGGGGGGAAGGAGGGTGTGGAGGGATGGGGACATCACACCAGACCCTTGGGAGGGGGTCGGTGACCCCTTTTCTGCGATGCCCGTGGCGGGGGGTCACTGCTCGGTGCATCCGGGGCTCCCCCTCATTGCCATATGGGGGTGACTGGTTTTTGGGGGGGCTCACAGCTGCTTGTGGCGGTGGCTTTGGGACAACCACCTCTCTGAGCATTGCCTGGAGCTTCCCTCTCTTGCGGGTTGAACCGTGGGGCCGAACCGTGCGCCGGCAGCGCTGGTTGAACTGGTGGAACTCCGTCCCACCGGGTTTTGGGGCGGCAGACAAAGAGGACGTGCCCTCCCCCCCGAATAACTAATGTCTTTTCCAAGTCTGCACCATTGTTTTGGGGGGAGGGGGACTGGTTTAAAATTCCCTGCCCAAGGAAAAGGGGCGGGAGCTGCGGAGGGCGATCAGAGGTTGGGGATAATCAGCACGGTGACAAAGCCGCCGGGGCTGGGAGCGAGGGCTCGGTGTTAATGTGTGCTGGGGGGGGAAGGTGGTTTGGGGGGATCATGTCTGGGGGTTCGGGGCCGGTGTGCTCTGGGCAGAGCTGTGGGATGCTGCGGGAGAGCTGGGGGCTGGAGGGGCAGGGAGCTGGGATGCATCCCTGAGGATGGACGGGGAGCGAGACCCTCGGGAGCTTATCCCGGCATCTCTAAACGTAAAGGACCGGGAGCTGCGGGGGGTGTAATTAAACCTGCTGCTGCTGCTGAGCGGCTGCAAAGCTGCTTAGTGCAAATGTAATGAGGAGAATCGCAGCCAGAGCCTCCCAGCGTCACTCCCCTTTCCGTGTCCCGGTCCCCTGGGAGCAGCGGGCGGTGCCAGCGCCTGCCCTTCCCGGTGCCAGGGAGAGGGGTGTCCCCGAGAGAGGAGCGGTGCTGGGGTGGGGGGCCGTGCTCTGACCCCTCCTCTGCTCCCACCCAGATGGCGAGAGGCCGGGGGAGGTGACGGATCCTGGCAGGAGGCCGGCGGCAGCCCCGGTGCGGCGCAGGAAAGCCGAGGATTCCAGCGAGAGCCGCGAGGAGGATCCGATGGTAACAGGGAGCGGAGCGTGGGGTGGGAATGGGAATGTGGAGGTCAGCGGTCCGAGAGCAGAGTGCTCCAAGCCTTGTCCAGCTGAGGGGATCCGAGGACTGGGAGGGTACAGCCTCTGGTTCTGCCCATCAGCCCTCATGGTGGATAAACCCCCCCAGTATCCCACGGAACTGAGTGGGATATCCCACCATCCCACACCCTGCTCCACGTGCCTTTGCCCTGTCACTAGGCTCCCCTGAGAAGGCTCTGGCTTTGTCTGCTCTGCAATTCCAGCTTTGCTGGGCAAACCCACCTTCTCCTGTGTCCTCTGCCCCATCCTGCCAACCTGTATCCTGGACTGGGGAACCTCACACTGGGCCCAGTATAGCCCAAGTGGAGCTTCCAAGCAGAGGCTGGAGGGGGGATCTCTCCTTGCCTACAGCCCAGGAGGCACTTGGAATTGTAGCCATGAAGACACCCTGCTGTCCATCCCCCAAAGTGTCACCAAGCCCCTGCCCAACCAGTTGTCACCTAAAGGCCTCAGGGCAGGGCAGCCAGGTGGGAAGGTGGGAGGGGAAAGCCATGGGGTGTCCCCTGCCCCATCCCAATGCTGCTGAGCTGCTGCTCCTCAGAAATGGGGGACAGAGGGACAAAGAGGGAGCCTGAGGTGCCTGGAGGAGGCGCAGGCTGATGCTGGGTGAGGATGGAGGGCGCAGCAGGAATCACATCTCAGCTTTTTCCTGGGAGGAGGGCGAATCCTTCCAGTGAGTGTGGCACAAAAACCTCCCTCGGAACATTTTCCAAGGGCACCGCTTCCTCCTCCGAGACATTAATGAGTTTGTTTAGGCACTTGGCTAATTATTTCCCTGGCTCTGGGGGGCTGAGTGAGAAGAGGATGCTCTGGGCGAGGCTGAGGAAGAGGAGGATGCTCTGGAGGGGCTCCAGAAGTGCTTGGCTCTTCCTTGCCACCCGTCACCCTCTCAGCAAGCTGGGGGTAGGTGAATGCTCACTTAATCCCTCTAAATTACAAGACACAAGCAATGGGATTAACCTAATCCCCTTTAAAGGAAGAGAGGGAATGGAGAGACATCCTGCTTCCACTGCTCAGGACACAGAGATCACCTCTGCTCTTTTGGAGATGGAGTCCAAAATGCTCCATTTCCAGCAGCCCCTCAGACCAGCCAAACATTTTGGGTGAACAGAGAACTCGCTGTTTTGGAGAAGTTTTGGCAGAGGAAGGGAAACGAGCAGAGCTGGAGCATTTTGAAACTGCTGCCTGGGACACCTTGCCAATACTTTAGTGCCTCCTCCTGCTTTCCTTTGCTGTGAGCTGTGAAATATTTCACCTTGGTTTGGCCATGCTCAACATCCAAAGTGACATGTTAAGATCATAAAATCCCGGAATGGTTTGGGTTGGAAGGGACTTTAAAGCCCGTCCAGTTCCACACCCCTGCTATGGGCAGGGACACCTTCCACTAAACCAGGTTGCTCCATCCAGCCTGGCCTTGGACACTTCCAGGAACGGGACAGCCACAAATTCTCTGGGCAGCCCTTGCCAGGGCATCACCACAGATGGTATGGAGGCATCCTGCAGAATGGCCAGGCTGGCCCTGATCCCCCATCTCACCTCTCCCCCTGCTTCCTTGGCAGAACGATGGGCAGGATGTGGATGGCTGGTTTTCCAGAGGCCAACATTCCAACCGAGCCACCACCCACCCCAAACTCAACCTGACCAAGCAGGCTTTGCCCTGGAATGAGCAGGTAGGCGGGCAGGGAAGAGCCAAGGGGGTGCTGGAGGAGGGGGAGGGACCCCCTGCTCACCTCCCTCTCTTTTCCCACAGTACAAGGGGAAGGCAAACTTGCACGTCTTCGAGGACTGGTGCGGTGGGGCCGTGAGGCACCTGAGGAAGAACCTCCATTTCCCACTCTTTCCTCACGTGAGTCCCGGGCCAGGCAATGATGGGTCACAGGGCAGGCCCACCCGTCCCTCCCTGGCTGCTGCTGGGTCTCCACTGGTCCTCGAGACCTTTGCTTGCAGGGTTTGGTGATTCCAAGCAGAGCAGAGATGGAGGGTGGTGATGGGACCTCCACGTCCCCTCTGTGCCAGGAGGCGGGAGGGACCCCAGGCTGGCACAGAGGAGGTGGGCTGGGTGGTGTGGGAGCAAGGCATGGAGTGTCCATGGCTCCCTGCCTGCCTCCTCCACAGACCCGCACCACGGTGAAGAAGCTGGCGGTGTCACCCAAGTGGAAGAACTACGGGCTGAGGATTTTTGGCTACATCCACCCCTTCAAGGATGGTGAGTGGCGGAGCTTGGCCTTTCCTCCCGTGCAGTGATGTGGAAAAGCTGCCTCCTTCCTCCTTCTTGAGCCACGTGAGGACAGAAAGGCTTTTGGAGACAGTCCTCAAACCGTGGCTCCCAGGGTTTTTTGGGCACAAAGACCCTTTTCCCTGGTTGTGTTGAAGGGAGGCGATGAAGCCCTGCTCCCATCCAGGACAGAGCCATCATGTGGGATTGGGCATGGCCCCGTCCCTTCTGTCCATCCATCCATCCCAGTTTCCCCATCTCACCACAAGGCACTGGGACTGAGCCCATGCCACCAGAGTCCCTGTGTCCCTCGGTGCCGACCCTCTCCTTGGCTCTCCGCAGGGGATTTCCAGTTTTCTGTGGCATCGGATGACAACTCGGAGTTCTGGCTCAGCTCTGACGACAGTCCCTCCAATTCCCGGCTGGCTGCATTTGTGGGCAAGGTATGTGCTGTTGGTGTCACCTCTCTGCCTTTCCCTGCTCCAGGGGAAAGGGAATGCCAGGCTATTTCAGCCTGGCCCCTTCCCTGCCCCTGGCCAGGCCTGGTTTGGCTTCCAAAGGACCATCTGCCCCTTGGTCCTATCCTGGCTGGAGCTGCCAAAGACCAGCTTATGTCCCAGAATAAGAGATTTAATGTTTGCTCCTGGATTTTCCTGGTGTCGCCTCCTACAATGGGAAGCTGGTGGGCTTTGGGGTGGTGTCCTGGTACTCTCATGCTGCTCCTTCCTTCCCAGCTTGGCACCGAGTGGACGGCGCCGGGAGAGTTCACCAAATTCAGCTCCCAAGTCTCCAAGCCCCTGCGGTGAGTGTGTCCTTGCTCCCGCTGCCCATCCCATGGGGATGGAATCAGACAGATGGGATTGCTGGCTCTGAGCACTGGAGGAGCCCCTGGCCATGGACCCTTCCCAAAAGGCACGTGGGGGCTGGGCTGGACCCCAAATCCATGGTTTGAAGGTGCCAGGGGCCGCAGGTGACAAGGGGGAGACCACCTGATGTCCCCCCTGATCTCCTGAAGCGCCTCGGCACTGGGATGGGGGAGCAGGGACCCACCTCAGCTCTCCAGGAGGGTTCACTCACCTGTGGGCAGGACAGGGAGGGTGTCCCAGGATATCCCCTCTGGCAGAGCTCCCTGAGGGGACGTGACCTCTGTGTCCCCTCCCCTGCAGCCTCATGTCCTCCCGGCGCTACTACTTTGAGCTGCTCCACAAGCAGGACGACCGGGGCTCGGACCACGTGGAAGTTGGGGTGAGTAAATTCCCCCATGCCGGGCTCATTCCAGGACTGATCCCGTCAAGAGCCAGTGCCAGGGCTTTTCCTGGTGTGCGTTAAAGTGCTTTATGCTGGAGCAAAGCCACGATTTCCCCCTCCTGTGGCTGCCAGAGGCAGTGTCGCTGACTGTTTCCCCGGCTATTCCAGCCTGTGCTGGAACACATGGGCTGCTGTTCTCCTTTCCTCCTGGTGGGAGTTGAGGACCCTGCTGTCCCTCCCCTGTGCTCCCATCACGGATGCCAATGGAGCAGCCCCTTTGCTGCAGGCTCCAGCAGTGACGGGACTCCCAGTGTCGTGTGGCCATTCCCATCCCTGATCCCTCCTCCTTGGCCTCTGCCGGAGGGCTGGCAGAGGGGGAAGGTCCCTGTGGGCTGAGCCCATTCCTGTGGGCAAGGAGATCAGGAGCAGGCAGGTCCCACCTTGCTGGCTGCATCCCGGGGTCAGCGGTGGGAGAGGTGGCCGAGATGATCGAGCACGTCCCTGTTTTCTTTTTTCCCCTTAGGAATACCGTTTCAAATCTGAGCTTGCCTGCCTTGGCAGCGCAGCCCTGGCAAAGCCTGGAGCGTGTGTCAGGGGTTGGGGCTTGTGGGAGGGGAAGATGTTGGCTCGTTAGCAAAGGTTTCTTTTCTCCCAAGAACTCATTAATCACTGGAGTCAAACTGGTGCCAGCAAAGCGTAGGGGAGGCCGACAACACCCCTTCCTCGCTGGCTGCCTCCCTCCTCCCCATCTCCTCCATCCCGATAAGATCTGCATTTTTTTGGGGGGGAAAACAAATAATGGGGAAAACAAATAGATGGGGGAGATGTTTTTGAGATGGGATGTTTTTGCTGGAGGGGGGGAGCGAAGCCTTTCAGCCGTGCAGAAAAACCTCTCAGCTGTGCACAAAGAGACAACAAACAACATCCACAACAAAAGCAGGACCCTGATGTGTCTCTCCCCGGGGGTATTGAAGGGCTTGTCCCGACAAAGGCTCCAGACTTGCTTTTAAAATGCTGGAGTTAAATCAGGGCAGTCAGCTCTGAAGACCCTCTTCAATCAAGCCTTTATGAAGCACTGGAGTGAGAAGAGGTGTCCTTCCACGGGTGGCCATGTAGCAATCCCAGAGGGAAGCGACATGAGCCTGTATCCCGCCCCCGGGAGCCTTCCCCCACACAGGGATTCCTGCTAATCCCAAACCCCTTTGGGTAACGGCAGGCAATGGGGCAGGATCAGTCCTCTGCCTTGTTCCTCCTCTGCAGGGAAGTGTCCGAAAGCTGTGGACAGGGAGGACCCACCCTGACATGCCAGGGATGGGCAGCTGCATCCCGACCCCCCCCCCGCCCTCCCGCTCATTCCCCATCTCCTTTTATTTTTTTTCCCAGTGGCGAGTTTTCCTCCCCAGCTTGAAGTTTGAGGTGATCGACTCCTCCTACATCTCTCTGTACACAGGTAAGGGCCAGGTGCCTCCTGCAGCCACAGCCAGCAAGCTTCCCAGGGGCTGGATGTGCTGGAAGCTGGGAGAGATGGCACCAGAGCCTGGAGCCTGGGAAATTGGATCCTGGAGGGAGAGCTCAGCTTCTGAACCACCTCCCCCACCCCGAGCTTTTGCTGAGTGTAAGGAGGGATGCAAGGGCTGTGGTGGGTAGGGTTGATGCTGGAAGCAAGCTGAGACTCCTAAAAATGGGATGTGGAGGCAACACACCATGGAAGCACAGCCCTGCCAGTCCTCCAGCTTCATCCCAGCTGCTGAGATCCCACTGGCTCCCGGGCCTGGCCCTGAGTTATGAGGAGCTGTCATGTAATTGGGGATGGATGGTGCAAGGTTTAATTAAATCTATAGATCTTCTGCTTCCTGCCCTCACCCTGGCAGCGGGAAAGGGCTTGATGGATGGGTCCTGCCCCGGCGCTCCGAGTGGTCATCATTCCTGCTCTGGAAGGTGTCAATAAGGAGGAGGGGGCAGGCAGGATCCATGGGGAAAAGAGGGATGAGGGGTGCTGGTGGTGCTGATGCAAGTGCCCATGAGATGGATGACGTGCAGATAAATCCCCCTCTCCAACCACTGTCCATCAGCAATGGCTCTTTCCGCTTCTCTTTCCTGCTTCCCAGTTCCTGTGGATCCAGCAGCACCCTGGGGAGAAGCCAGGTCACTCATGGGGAGCCCATCCCTGTGGTGTGGGGGCTGCCAGCAGCAGGCAGTTCCTTCCTTCCTTCCTTTATTCCTTCCTTTATTCCTTCCTTTATTCCTTCCTTT
>NW_020884943.1:140723-147137 GCF_003945725.1 Corapipo altera
GTGGCTCCAGCCCAGCTTCAGCCAGCTGTAGGGACGCATTTGGGAAGCCTTTCCCTGCCCCAGGCAGGAGAAATTGGGGCTCAGGGAGGGGGCTCCTGCTTCCCCGTGGCTCTGCAGCAGGCAGGGCTTCCTGGGAAGGGAGCAGCCATGGGAGGCAGCTCGGAGCACACCCAAGGTGACCGGAGCAGGGTGAGCTCCCGTGGGAGCCTGGGGGCTGGTGATGGCCAAGGGTGACATGGCGCCCTCGTCCCTGGAGAGGAGGCAAAGCAGCTCGTGTTGCAGTTACCTGCATCTCTACAGGGAAGGACATCCCTGGTTGAATCCCTGTGTCCTTGGGGGTTAAAGCCTGGAGTGTTCCCTTGTTTTCGGGGCTGCTGTGATTGGAGCAGGGTGGCCTGACTGGGATCAGGCTGTGCCCTTGTCCTCGTTAGCTGATGCAATAATCATTAGGCTGATTAGTCACAGGGTCTGTGAGATGGCTGGGAGGGCAGCATGGGAGGGCAGCATCGGCTTCCCCGGGAGCAGGAGGAATCCACAGTGCTCCCAGCCCTCTCGGTGGGAGCGCTGGAGAGATTGGGAAGGGCCACCGTGGAGGACGCTCCCGGTGTGCCCCTGGAGCTCAGCCCCTGCCCTCTCCTGCAGATGAGTCGTCCCTGAAGATGAACCACGTGGAGCACATCCCGCAGACCTTGGCCAGCCACAGCGGGAGCCACCTCTGGGAGGCCCAGCAGGACGAGCACGGGGCCGACATGCTCAAGTCTGACCCCAGGGACACCTTCTTCCTCAGTAAGCGCCTGGGAAGGGATCCTTGCTGATTCATGGGGGGGACTCAGGGGAGGAAAAAGGCAGGACCTGGGTGTCGTGAGCACTTGGATCATTGCTCTCTGCCCATCTCTTGGGCGGAGGTGTCTGCTGGGCTCCGTGGGGGGCTCGTTGGAGCGGCTTGGGCACGGCTTGGGAATGAGCTGCACCCGCTTCTCCGCAGCCCCTGCCATTGAGGCCTCCCGTGTGGAGAACGTGCTGGTGCCCTGTGCCTACAGCCCCACCTACGTGGTGAAGGATTTCCCCATCGCCCGCTACCAGGGCCTGCAGTTTGTAAGTGTCTCCCTGCGGCGGGGACGGGGTCACACTCCCAGGGGGACACGCCGGAGCCCAGGCCAGGGGTGTTTCCAGCCGCTTAAAATCCAGGAGAAAGTGTTCCTCACTGGAGGGCCGGGCTGAGCTTCCCCAGCCTGGCCTGAGAGGGTTGGAGTTAAAGCCCTGTGGGGGTGCTTGAGGTGCTGGGGGGCCACGGTGGTGGCCTTGGGTCCCCGGCGTGGCGTGACACAGCACGGTTGCCTCCCCAGGTCTACCTCTCGTTCGTGTACCCCAACGACTACACACGCCTCACTCACATGGAGACAGAGAACAAGTGCTTCTACAGGGAATCCCCCCTCTACCTGGAAAAGTAGGTGCTCTGGACCGGAATTGCGGGGTGGTACACGGAGGGGGCTGATGTCAACAGCACTGAGATGATGCGTCCTCAGCTGTGTGTCCCCAAGCCCTGTCCCTCATGGAAGGGCAGCCCCAGGCTGGCTCTTTCCCCATCTCCCAGGCACGTAGCAGCTTGAGTGCTGGCAGTGCTCCCGGATTTGGGAGCCCCAGCTCCCTTGGCAGCACGTCCCTGCGCGCTCCTCCCTTCCCGCCGGGCCCTCACCTTCCCTCTCCGTCCCCAGGTTTGGGTTCTATAAGTACATGAAGATGGATGAGGAGGAGGAGGATCGGCGGCACCGAGCGTTTCTCTTCCTCAGCCCCGACAGTGAGTCACCCCCCACCCACCCCCGGCAGCGCGGCAGTCGGATTGCCGGGCACGGGGCTGAGCTCCCAGCAGCCCGTCCGCTCGGAGCTGCGGCTCATCGGGATCATCCAGCGGTGCTGGGGGCTCCAGGAGGGCAGGGCCGTGTGGAGCAGCATCCCTCTAAGCATCCCTCCGAGCATCCTGCCTGGCTTGGCCACAGAGCACTGTGGGATGTGGGAAGCGGGACACTTGGTTGGGATTTGCTCTCCCCGCTCCCCCAAAGCCGTGTTACCCACATCTCCTGGGTTGACCTGGGCAGTGGGCAGCAGGGACTGGACCCAGTGTGGAGTCCAGGGATGTCCATGGAGCCTGGGGGTGCTCGTGGAGAAACCAGAGGTTGTTCAGAGCCTGCCTTGGTTAGTTGGCAGCTTGGCAAAGCCTTGGCAGGTCGGGTTTGCTCCCGGATGAAGTAGGATTGGTGCCAAGATGTGGCTGAGGTTTGGGGAGGGTAACAGGCACCCCCTGGTAGCCCCAGTGGGCATCCCTTGGTGCCCCCAGTTCTGCTCCCTCACCTCAGCCACTCGTAGGTTCCTCTCCTGCTGGGAACAAGCTCTGCCTCCTCGTCTTGGCCACAGGGTGTTTATCTCTGCCTTCGCTCCCCAGATTTCCTCGAGGATGAGGAGGAGGAAGGAGTGGACAGCCCTGAGCCCACAGACCCCCCTCCTGAGGCCAAGGAGCAGAGCTTTGGGCCGGCACCCAGAGCCAAAGGGAAGGATCCCCTGCCGGTCACCGGGGATTACGGAGACGACCTGGACTACTACAGCTTCCGACGGAAGCGGGGCCGGGCACGGGCCGAAGTGGGCACCCCTGGGCAGCTGGGGACGTGGAGCACATCCAGCCCACCGGTGTCCCTCCAGGATCCCCGTGGCCAGGAGGAAGCCACGCCGGAACGGGGCCCGGGACGGGCGCTCCGTTGGCTGCCCCAGGAGCCCGGCGGGGACGAGGAGGATGAGCTGGAGCTGCCGGCGTCTCCAAAGCACGGCGGGGCCCTGAGCCTCCAGCCCCACCTCTCCGTGCCTATCTTTGGTGGCAAAGCCAAAACGCCAGGTCCCAGCAGGCCGGCGGCTCCCAGCGAGGACAAGAAGCCCCGGAAAACCCAGGAGAAGGTCTATGTGACCCGGCTGCAGCCCGGGAAGCGCAAAGCCCCCGCCCAGGAGCCAGCCTTCCCCGGCATCTTCCTGCACCCAAAGCCTCTGAAGAGAGTCCACCTCCGCTCCAGGACCCCTCAGAAGCATCCCATTCCCCTCGGCAAGCTCCGAGCCGTCCCCGGCCGCCGGAGCCCCTGGCTCCTGAGCAACATCTCCAAGGAGAGGGACCCTGCCAGGCGGAAAGGCAGCAGGAGGTGGGATCGCCTGTCCAAGCAGCGGGCACTGCCCGGCCTCCTCGCCCTGGGGACTGAGGGGCTCTTCAGCAGGGAGACCCACGAAGACACAACCCCTGCCCCGGGCAGGACAGCAGCCACTGCCGAGTACAACTCCTCCGAGGCCGCGCGCTCCGAGGGGACACGGGTGACATCCTTCCTGAAGATGTCGGAAACAACGGCGTCCCAGCAGGAGGAGGGAAAGGGTCAGGAGGAGGAGGAGGAGGAGGAGGAGGAAGAGGTGTCTGACTACTCCTACGAGGCGGGTGAGCTGCAGCAGGGCTGGCTGGAGGACTCCATCAACTGGCAGCGGACGTTCAGCGTCAGCTCCGTGGACTTCGAGCTGCTGCGCTCCGACTGGAACGACCTGCGCTGCAACGTGTCGGGCAACCTGCAGCTGAGCGAGAGCGAGGTGGTGGATGTGGTGGCCCAGTACATGGAGAGGCTCAACGAGAAGAACGGAGGGTAAGGAGGGAGCGGGGCTGCCAGCAGGAGTTTGGGGGGCTGAGCCTGCACCCCGATGGGCTGGGTGGTGGGTATTGGATCGGGGGAAGTGGAGCTCAGGGTGACGGGGATTTCAAGGTTTCTCCTTTCCCTGTAGCATCTACACCCTCCTGAGGATCATCAACGTGGAGAAGCGCCGGGATACAGCCCGGGGCAACCGGTACCTGCTGGAGCTGGAGCTGTCGGAGCGGGGCCAGCGCACGGTGCGGCTCTCCGAGTACGTCTACGTCCTCCTGCACCAGGGCAAGCAGGACGACAGCGCCGAGGCCAACCCCGATGGGCTGGCCCTGGGGGCCACCGAGCCCCAGCCCAGTGCCTGGAGCATCCTCTATGGAAAACCTGTCCTGTGCCGGCCCCTGCGGCTCAGCTGGAGGCAGGACGTCATGGTGCACTTCGTGGTGCCGGGTAGGTGGCAGCAGGACGGGGTTTGCCCGGGGAAGGGGGTGCTCTGGGAGCTCCCCCCCGCCGTGAGCCTGAGGGCCGTGTCTCTGGCAGTGAAGAACCAAGCCCGGTGGGTCCAGCAGTTCATCTCGGACATGGCCGGCCTCTACGGGGCTACGAGGGACGCCAACTTCAACGTCATCCTGGTGGACTTCGACAGCGAGGACATGGATGTGGAGAAGGCCCTGCAGGACGCCCGGCTGCCCCGGTAACCCCCCACCACGGGTCCTGGCCTGCAGCCTCTGGGGGTCTGCGGGGTTCCCCACGGTGGGACAGGTGCTCACACAACCTGCTGCTCCCTCCCCACCCGCACAGCTCCTTCTCTCCTCCTCGCTTTTGGGCTTTCAGACTAGTTTTCCGCAGGGAGTTGGGGTTTCAGGAGCCTGTGACTCTGCAGGGGGACATCCTTGGTGTAAGCTGTAGCACCTGGCCCTTACTGAGAAGGCCCCCTCCCCACGCTGGTGGTCCCCGTCCCCCTCCTGGCTGTGTCCCTGTCTGTCCCCAGTGCTACCTGCCCTGTCCTCTCTCCCCAGGTTCCAGTACCTGCGGCGCACTGGGAATTTCGAGCGCTCAGCTGGGCTCCAGGCTGGTGTGGACATGGTGGAGGTGAGCGGGGACAGCTCTGGCAGTGGCTTCTCTCCTGGGGCTGTTGTGCCTTGATCCCCCCGCCTGTGTCTGCCCCTCCCATAGGATGAGCACAGCATCGTGTTCCTCTGTGACCTGCACATCCATTTCCCACCCAACATCCTGGACAGCATCCGGAAGCACTGCGTGGAAGGGAAGCTGGCCTACGCGCCCATCGTCATGAGGCTGAGCTGTGGCAGCTCCCCCCAGGAGCCCAATGGTGTGTTGATCCTCACCCAGGACCCCTTTCCAGCTGGGAAACATCCCCTGCCTGCCCAAGGGCGCTGTGGTGCAGGGTTTGGATACAGCCAGGCTCGGATGTGGGGGAAAATGGGATTGCTTTGCTCGGGCAAGGTGGGATTCAAGCCCAAGGGTGCTCGAGGGGGTGTGATGCCCCTCAAAACTGGGCTGCCACCCAGAGCACCCCTTTGGGAGGTGGCAGTGAAGGGGATGGACTTGCAGTGGGAAGAGGGCTTGGGATGGGGAATCCCCATGGCTCCCAGGTGCTGGGGAGAGCGCAGAGGGGATGGTGTGGGCATTTGGGGGTCCCCTCCACCTCTCACCTCGTTGCTCCCCCCACCTCCAGGCTACTGGGAGGTGAATGGTTTTGGCCTCTTCGGCATCTACAAGTCGGACTTTGACCGCGTGGGAGGGATGAACACGGAGGAGTTCCGGGACCGCTGGGGCGGGGAGGACTGGGAGCTCCTGGACAGGTGAGCGTGGGGGTCCTGCAACCCCTGAGCCCCCCAGGGAGCGGGGTCAGCCATCCATGGGCCACGTCCCTCTGTTCATCCATCCCTGAGCCACATCCCTCCGTCTGTCCATCCCTGAGCCCTGTCTGTCTGTCCCTGAGCCCCGTCCCTCCGTCCGTCCATCCATCCCTGAGCCCCGTCCTTCTGTCCCTCCATCCCCTGAGCCCCGTCCTTCTGTCCCTCCATCCCTGAGCCCCGTCCTTCTGTCCCTCCATCCCCTGAGCCCCGTCCTTCTGTCCCTCCATCCCCTGAGCCTCGTCCCTCCGTCCGTCCATCCCTGAGCCCTGTCCCTCTGTCTGTCCATCCCTGAGCCCTGTCCCTCTGTCTGTCCATCCCTGAGCCCCGTCCCTCCGTCCGTCCCTGAACCCTGTCCCTCTGTCCGTCCATCCCCTGAGCCCTGTCTGTCCGCCCCTGAGCCCTGTTCCTCTGTCCATCCGTCCCTGAGCCCCGTCCGTCTGTCCGTCCATCCCCTGAGCCCCGTCCCTCTGTCCGTCCATCCCCTGAGCTCTGTCCCTCAGTCCATCCATCCCCTAAGCTGCATCCCTCCATCCATCCATCTCCTGAGCCCCATCCGTCCATCCCTGAGCCCCGTCCGTCCATCCCTGAGCCCCGTCCGTCTGTCCCTGAGCCCCACTCCTCCGTCCCTGAGCCCCACCCCTCTGTCCGTCCATCCCCTGAGCCCTGTCTGTCTGTCCCTGAGCCCCGTCCCTCTGTCCCTCCATCCCCTGAGCCCCGTCCCTCTGTCCCTCCATCCCCTGAGCCCCGTCCGTCCGTCCATCTGTCCCTGAGCCCCATCCATGCCCTGAGCCCCGTCCCTCAGTCCATCCATCTCCTGAGCCCTGTCCCTCAGTCCATCCATCTCCTGAGCCCTGTCCCTCCGTCCATCCATCTCCTGA
>NW_020884943.1:147147-186265 GCF_003945725.1 Corapipo altera
CCCTGTCCCTCCGTCCATCCATCTCCTGAGCCCTGTCCCTCCGTCCACCCATTCCCTGAGCCCCGTCCCTCCATCCACAGGGTGCTCCAGAGTGGGCTGGAGGTGGAGCGCTTGCGCCTCAGGAACTTTTACCACTACTACCACTCCAAGCGCGGCATGTGGAACGCCCGCAGCAAGAAGCCCTCCAAGGAATAGCACCCGAGCCTGGCCCGTAGCCAAAAAACCCTGATGCCCCCCTGTCCCCGACTGCCACACCCCGGCACCGGCATGGAGGGCACCCCAGCACCCACTGCAGTTATCCTGGGGAAGGGGGAGCGGGGAGGGCCGAGGTGGGCGGTGTTTGTTTTCTTAAGGGTCTAATTTCTTAGTCAGCAACGAATTTATTAACTCCTTTGTGCCGGGACGGCGGGTCTTGGGGGGCTGGGCCAGGTCCCAACGAGCTGTGCTGGGTCCTGGGAGGCCGTGCCAGGCTGGGGATGATGGAAGTGGAATAGTGTCACCCAGGATCCCCACTGGAGCTCACTTTGCAGCCCCTTTCCTGTTGTTGTCCCTCCCAAAATACCAAGTACCTCGTCCCTATGTCAGGCTGGGGAGCTGAGCTTTGGGGGGGCTGCTGGTACCCACTGGTGTGAGGGGGCCTCTGAACCCACTGGGGCTGCCCTAATGCTCCTGCTCCCCTTCCAGGACCTGTGGAACCCCTGTGGAGGGAAGAAGGGTCTGGCTGTGCCCTGCATTTGGGGACACGATGTGGGAGGCTGGGCTGGGGTGGGGATAGGGCAGAGCCTGCAGCAGGTATGGGCAGATGACGTTTCCAAGCTAATTTCTGTGAAATTATAAGGTAGGAAGCTGTTTTCAGGAAGTTTTGTCTGTTTCGGTTTGGTTTTTTTTATTCTTAAAAAAATAAAATCAATGTCTTGGCTGGGATTTCCCTCTGCTCCATCATCCCCACACCTGGGCAGGGTTGCCGGTTGGCCTCTGTCCCTTGGTCCCTAAGGGTCCCCTCCCCGTGGTGAGAGCAGGCAGCAGCCTTCTGTGCTGGGAGGAGGAGGAGGAGGAGAAGGAGGAGGCAGCACCCTGTTTAATGCCCAGCCACATGCCCAGGCTTGCTGAGCCTCCGCCCCACACCTGGGCTCCACCCGGGCAGCCTCCAGCACCCCACAGGCTCCATGGGGGGCTGCCCTGGGCAGGGCAGCCAGGGGGGAGCCACGAGTGGCTCCGTGTGCTCCTGCCTGCCCTGGCACACTTGTCCATGCCCACCGGTGCCCCAGCTCTGTGCTGGTGCTTCCCCGTGGCCGTGCCTGGCTGTGGTGGCACCTCGAGGATTCTGTCGTGTCGCGCCTACCACGGGCTCCAAGTCACCCTGTCCCCCCAGATCCCCTGGGCTGCTCCCCTGGGAGAGCTGAAACAGCCTCGGAGTTTCCCCCCCGAGTGTTTCATTCCCCCACATCCCCCGGGCTCGCTCGGATCATCCCCAGGGTCTGGGGTGAGGGTGGACATGGGGGGCTCAGCCACCCACGTGCCATCAGCAAACAGCTGCGGTCTGTGGGCTTTTTATCCCGGATTCGGTCCCTGTGGCCCCAGGATCTGCCAGGAGGGGACTGTCCCGGCAGGCAGCGGTTGTTTCTCCCCTCTCCTTGCCCTGCTCCTGGTTTTTTCCAGCACTTTGGAAGCGCTTTGTTGTGGGTGAGGGCTGTGCCTGCTGCGCCGGGAGCTGGTCTGTGGCTGGGCGAGAGCGGGTGGCCCCATGGCCCCCCAGGCCACCAGTTGCATCCCAAAACCTGCCTGGCCTTAGGCACAGCTTTTCCAGTAGCTTCCCAGCCAGGAGAGCTCCAAAAGCCACCAGCATTGGAATGGGCACTGGGCCCAGCCAAACTCAGAGCTGCCGCTGGTGCTGGGAGGGACTGGTGGCACCAGTGCCATCCCCACTGATGCTGGGGACAGTTTGGGGCCGGCTGATGGTGTCCGCTTGGGGCAGGGCCAGCAGCACAGCGCCGGAGGGTTCGTTTCTCAGGTGGTGGCTGAGCTGTGGCTATGGGATGACACAGGGATCGTGGGGATTGCAGGAGCCACAGGGAGCCTCTCCTGGGCTGGGTGTTGAAGCCCCAGGTGACAGCGGGGTGCAGGCAGGTCCCCACTCCTGGAGGATCAGCCCTGGCTCTCCCTGTCCTGCGGGGACACTGCAAAAGCATCAGGGTTTGTCCAGGGTGCAGAGGCAAACGCCAGCCTGGAGTGGCCTCACTGAGGGGCTGCCCCCCCACCAAAGGGGTTGTGGAGGGTGGAGGGAGCACAGGAGCCTCCCAACAGCCCCTGGCTGAGAACAGGCCACACGTGACAGCAGTGGCCGTGTGGAGGGTCCTGGCAGCCTCCAGTTCTGGGCCAGGCATTGCTGGGGGTCCCCTCTCGGCAGCCCCCGGTGAGTGTGGGGTGTGGTGGGGGGACCTGCGCCACGGTGCTGGGGTAAATTGTGGCCCCTAAACTGGTTTGGCCCGTTTCAAATGCTCCCTCTCAGCTTATCTGGCTTCAAAGGGCTCCTGCTCCATCCCACGCACACAAACACGCTCCCTGCGAACCTGGGGGAGCCCCCTGCATCCCAAAAAATCCGTGTGCCCCCCAAGCTCTACCTCCCCTCCATCTTCTCCCTCCGGCACCCCCGATCCCTCCCTCTTGCACCAAGGGGTGGCCCACGCTGGGGATTCACGGGGATGAGGCGAGAAGGACACGTTGGATCGCGGCCATGGTGGCGGTGGGGATCCACGGGGGCTCTTTACAGCACCGTGAACGCGGCTGAGACGCGGCTGCACTGGCGGGGCCAGGACCCCCAGACCCTCCACCGGCACTCCCGCTGTGCCGGTGGTTCTGAGGAGCCACGGCGAGCCCCGAAAGCCCAGCCTCGGTGGGGAGGCGAGCAGGTTCCATGCAAAAACCTCGCCGAGGAGACTGGTTGGGCGAGGTGCGGGGCGGGCCCCGCGCGCCCCACGCCTGCCGCAGACGCCGGCGCCCACCCGCACCCCTCTGCAGCACCCAGGGGTGCACCTGCCTGCCGGGAGGATGCTGCAGGGCAACGGCCCCTCGGGGCCGCCCAGCCAGGTACGTGCCAGTCGGTCGCGTGGCCATCGCAGCGGCCGTCCCCACCGCGGGTCCCCGCGGAGAGCCGGTGCCACCCACCCTGCCACCCGTCCCCACCCACCGGTGCCAGGGGTCTGGGGCTCCAGCAGCCGGGTCCGGCGGCTGCCAGACTCTGTCCAGCTGTGCCCAGGAGGCTTTTCCCTCCCTCCTCGTGCCTCGGTGTCCCTGGTGTGGCTCTTGGCACGTGCGTGCGGTGGCCGGGCTACGTGTGAGCCACGCCGGCCACTCCCTGCCCAAACGCCGATGGCACCGGCGGGCACGGCCAGCCCTGGGGGACCCGGGTGTGGGGAGGGGAGCTCGGAGGGCAGGGGGGGAGTGGGAGAGGATGCTGCGCTCCCAGGAGCTGGGTCTCCCTGGGAATGTGGCTTTGTCACCCCACGAGGGAGTGACAGAGGTGCCTCCAGGCTGAGGAGGGTCAGCAACAGCCTCAAGGACGCCCCGGTTGAGTTTAACTCTGTATCACCACTCTGGCTGCGGTCGGATCCTCCCGGGAATCCCTCGGTTTAGCTCCCAATGTCTTGTGTTGTTTTCTGGTGGGTTTTGTTATGGGTTTTTTGGTTTTGTTTTTTTTTTTTGGTTGGTTGGTTGGTTGCGTTTTGTTTGTTTGTTTTGTGCCGATTTGCTGTTTTTAAGTCCCTTGGTGCATCCCCGTCCCGTTCGACCCTTCCCCAATTAGGGAGCCGCTTGACGAGGCGATCGCTGCCCGTTCCGGCTCCAAACCTGCCCCAAACCCCCCGAGACCCCCCCAGCTTCCACCTGGAAGCTGCAGGGTACTGTCGGGAGGTAGAGCCGGGGAGAGCGGGGCTGCCAGTGGGCTGGTGGGTGTCCCTGAAGCCCCTTTGTCCCCTGGGGCTGGGGGGGGGCTCCCGGGATGGTCCCGATCCCCCGGGATCCTGGCACGGGGAGGGCGGGCAAGCGTTGGCTTGCAGAGGGAGCGACCCGCCCCCTCCCCGCCCGCTGCGGGGGGAACCCGTGATTCATCCGGGCTCGGAGCGCTGGGAGCGCCCGCCGAGCTCTGCCAAACCCGGTGCGCCCGTGGGGCGGTGCCGAGCGGGGAGAAGAGGGGGGAGCCTCGGGGTTCTTCCTGCGTGCTGTACCCCAAAAGGGTCAGCGGTGACCCCTGAGCGAAGGGGGGCCCGCACAAACCCGCGAGGCTGGAGCCCCCCCGCAGCCGGGGGGGGGGGGGGGGTCCCTGGCACGACGGCGGCACGGAGAGGGTTTTGGGGAGGCCACCAGGGGACTGTCACCCCGAAACGCTGGCCCGCAGCTCTTGCCACCCCGCCCCAGCCTCGGCTCCTGCTGACGGCGGCACATTCCTCGGGGACAAGCCGCCCTTTTCACCCCCGACCGAAGCGCAAACCTGGTGTCATCCGCCGGGTGTTGTAAAGCCGGCCCAGCCCGGAACGCGGTGACGCCAAGCGCTGAGCCAGGGCTGGCTCTGCAGCCGGGCCCGCGTGGCCACGCTCGCCCCAAACCGCCCAGCCCGGCCGGGGACGAGCCACCGTGTCCCCGAGCAGGGGCAGAGCCGCTGCCCGGCCGTGGCTGAGAACAGCCGCAACTCAGGGCAGGGATGAGCAGCTCGGTCAGAGAGCTGGGGCTGCTGCGGGAGGGCGGCGCGACCTGACACTGCGGGAGGGGGGGGGATTTTGGGAGTTGATCCTAAGCACGCTGGGCTGTGGGGGAACGCGGTGGCCCCCAGTCCGGCTGTGCTGGGCTCGGCAGGTGGGGCGAGGCTAATTAGTACCTGTGGTGGCAGCAGGGGCTGAGTCACCGCGTTCGTCACCGCGGGCCCGCGGCTCCCAGCCGCCCCTTTTTTATTATTGTTGTTCTTTAATTCCCCGGCTGATTTGAAAAGCAAAGCAGGGAGGGCCCGGCCAGGAATTACTGCAGGGAGACCCTGCTCCGGGCTGCCCCCCAGTACCCAAGGCGCACCCGGGGGCTTGGGGTCCTTGTGGGGCTGCCGAGGGGTTCAGGGTGACCCTGGAAAGTGGCTCAGGAGCCTGGGGGTGCCTGGGGAGGATAACTGGGGTTTAGTGATGGGTAATGTGGGAGGTGCGGGGCTGGCTGTGGAGCTTCCTGGGAGCGTAGGGGTCTCCTGGAAGACCATATGGGGGTCTGGGGCTCGTTGGAGGGACAATGCAGGGGTCCAGAGCTCTACAGAGAGGTTATATGGGGGGTCCAGGGCTCTCCTAGGAGGTTCCCTGGGGGTCTAGAGCTCACTGGAGGGACAATGTAGGGGTCTGGAGCTCAGTGTCAGGGCCGTTTGAATCTCTGGGCGTTAATGGGAATGTTGTCTGGGGCTCTTCTAGGAGACCATGTGAGACTCCAGGGCTCATTGGAGGGACAGTGTGGGGGTCTGGGACTCAGTGTCAGAGCCACGTGGATCAATAGGGGGGCTGCTGGGGGGTCCAGGACTCTCCTAGGAGGTAAAGGAGACAGCTGCCCGAGGGGATCCTGGCTTTTCCCAAAGTATGACCTCCCCCCAGACCCCTGGACCACCTGCCTCTCTCTCGCCCTCGTCCCCGCAAGGTCGCCCCTGGGCTCCTCCACCTGCGGCGGTGCCGGTGGTGCCGGTGACGATGGTGCCGGTGGCCCCGACGGGGCCCCCTCCTTCCCGCCGGCGGCGGCGGCGAGGCGTGGCAGCGGGGCGGGCCGGACGGGCCGGGACGGAGCCTCCCTAGGGCTGGGGAGCGCTGAGCCGCCGCTCACCTGCGCAGGGCGGCCGGGCTGGCCGGGGCCCCCCGCGCCGCCGCCATGCAGGAGACTAACGCCTTCCTGCTGTCGGCCCTGCAGCCCGAGGCCGGCGTCTGCTCCCTGGCCTTGCCCTCGGACCGGCAGCTGGACGAGCGTGGCCGGGAGGCGGCCGAGACCCAGCGGCTGCGCAGCGCCCGCGTCCAGGAGCAGGTCCGCATCCGCATGATGCTGCGGGGGAACGCGGCGCCCACCCGCCCCGAGGACATCGCCGACGGCAGCAGAGGTGGGAGACCAATCGGGACCCCCGGGGCACTCACGGTGGGAGCCCCTTGGGTGGCACTGGGATACGGCCACACCCCTGGCTGGGGGTTTGGGGGTGTCCTCCACCCTGGCGGAGCCCCCCGAACACCCCCGAGCACCCCCAGCACCGGGACAGGGGTAGCACAGCCCCCAGCGTGGCCTGGTTTCGCCACACTCGGAGTCCTGCCTCAGTTCCCCCACCTGCCCCAGGAGGGATTTGCACTGGGGGGGTCCCGTGCCTCACGCTGGGCTGGGAGGGGGACGGTTTTTCCCGCCCTGGCAGAGCCCCCCCCGGCTCTGAGCAGCACCACTGGCCAGGCTCCAGCTCCTCCATTTAACGTCTGCGCCGGCAGCCTCCGCCCTGCCGCCTCGCCCGGCACTGCACAGGATCCCTGAGCCCCCCACCCC
Source organism: Corapipo altera (assembly GCF_003945725.1). Classification (NCBI taxonomy): domain Eukaryota; kingdom Metazoa; phylum Chordata; class Aves; order Passeriformes; family Pipridae; genus Corapipo; species Corapipo altera. The sequence continues at coordinate 153,676 of NW_020884943.1, forward strand.
TGTGCTGGGGGACCCCGGTGGTGGGGACAGACCCCCCTTGGCCCCCTGCCCGAGGTGCAGGCGTGAGTCACGCTCCCAGCACTGCCGGGGCTGACGGTGTCCCCATCCTGTCCTGTCCACAGCCCTGGGGCGCTGGCACAGCAGATGGGCAGTGTGAGGTGCCCATGGGCCCAGTGGGGTGTCCAGACCCCGTCAGGGTCCCATCCCAGGAGAAACCAGGACTGTCTTTTTTGGGGTTGCCCGTGCTGCTGATCCGGCTGTGGCAGAGGGGACCGGGCTGAGCCGCCGCGTCCCCGCCAAGGTGGCAATTAGTGCCCTCGCCGTCGGGGCACGATGCAGGGCGGGGAGGCCACTTCTGCTCCCCATGGCCAGCGGGCAGGCGAAGGCAGCCTCCTCCTACCCCTTCATCCCCCCAGAGCCACTGGCGCGGCCAGGGCTCCAACAGCAGGTTCCCCTGGGATGAGCTGGGGGGGTGTCTTTGATCCCTAGGACTCCCTTTTACCCCTCTGTGCTTGCATTGACCCCTCTGTCGCTGTCCCTCAGGTGGTCACTATGGCACGACCCTGCACCCCTCCTTCAGCTCCCGCTCCCAGAGCAATGGTGTGGACCCCAAAGCCTCGGTATGTACTGGGGGGTTTATTCCCCACCCTGCACTGGTGCCCATCACTGTGCTGGCTGGGGATGCCGGCGGAGACCCAGCCCCTGCTGTAGCTTTGGTTGTGCCAAGAGGAGGGCTCTGGGCTCCATCCTTTCCTCTCCCGCAGCGGGGACGGAGGAATAGACTCTTGCCCTTCCTAAGCCCTTGCTTTCCCCCCCAGCTGTACCAACCTCTGGCCAAGAAGGATTTCGGCACCCTGCGGGGCAGCGGCTGGTCCTCCCGCTCGGCCGTGGACCTCACCCCGCACAAGCGCGTGGCCACCATCAGCAACGGGGGCCTGGCCAAGGCCCGGGGCTACGGCGCCGGCTACGCGGCCTCGCAGGCGGCCAACACCTCGCCGCGGCCCAGCTCCTTCCACGAGCGCACCTACCGCAGCCGGCAGAACTTCGACACGCTGTCGCTGCGCTCCCTGCGCCTGGCGGACGGGCCCCTGCAGCCCCCCGGCCTCGCCGACGACCGCTACAGCGTCCTCTCGGAGCAGCTGGACGCGCCGGGGCACCGCCCGTTCTACAAGAGCCAGGGCGGCGGCGGCGGCTTCGCCCGCTCCTTCGCCTTCGAGCGGCAGCTGAGCGCCGGCACGGCCGCCAAGGCCGGCTGCGAGTGGCTGGAGGGGGCCGAGGGGCCGCCGAGCCGCACCATCCGCGCGCCCGCCATGCGGACGCTCCAGCGCTTCCAGAGCAACAACCGCTCGCGGCTGAGCGCCGGCTCCTTCGGCGGAGTGTCCGCGGGCGGCACGGGCGCCTTCCTGGGGCTGGGGGAGCACGGCTCCCGCGCCCCCTCCGTGCGCAGCCTGGCCGAGTCCGGCCACCACCTCCCGGAGCCGCGCGCCATGGAGATGTACAACGGGCACGGGACGCTGCTCGGGCACCACGCCGGGGGGTGAGTGCCGTGGGGCTGCTCCGGGGATGCTTATGAGGTTCACCCATGAGGGTGAACCCCTCCAGCTCCCACCAGGCACAAGGCATGTGGGAGGAGGGGTGGGATGGTGGGCACGGCTTGGTCCCGTGGCACGGGCTGACCTCTGAGTGTGTCCTGCCTGCGGCCTTGGCTCCTTCCTGGACACATCCTGAGACACAGGGGAGGGAAGGTGCTCATCCTGCTGGACTGGAGTCCTGCGCCCTGGAGCACAGTGGGAAGGAGGTGGGCTGGGAGGCTCCTAGGAGACGTGGGACGTGGTGGAGAGGGAGATGGCTTGGTGGGGCTCTCAGAGAAGTGGGATGTGGTGGGTGCAGAGGTGGAGAACCCTGCGGGACACTGTGCTGGGGCTCCCCCTCACCTGGCTGTGCTTCCAGGTTTGACGACATCGACCTGCCCTCGGCAGTGAAGTACCTGATAGCCAGTGACCCCAACCTCCAGGTGCTGGGCGCTGCCTACCTGCAGCACAAGTGCTACAGCGACAGCAGCGCCAAGAAGCAGGTGAGCCCCCAGAGCCGTGGGAGAAGGGGGTGCCCCGGCCCCTCCAGCACAGCGGGCGCCCCAGGGCGGGAGGAAGGGCTGGAGGGAGCCCTGGGAGCGCAGCATGTCTGACCCCCTGGGCTGTCCCCCAGGCCCGCAGCCTGCAGGCCATGCCCAAGCTGGTGAAGCTGTTCAACAGCCCGAACCAGGAGGTGCAGCGCCACGCCACCGGCGCCATGCGCAACCTCATCTACGACAACGCCGAGAACAAGCTGGCGCTGGTGGAGGAGAACGGCATCTACGAGCTCATGCGCACGCTGAGAGAGCCCGACGACGAGCTCCGCAAGAACGTCACAGGTTGGGGACGACGGCGGGGTGGGCAGGGGGTCCCCTCCCCCGGGGGTGGCACTGCACTCCCCCCTCCCACCCTGTGAGCAGGGCTGGGATGGTGCTGCACGCGGGTGACCCCTCTGCATCCTTTGTCACACTCCCTGCCCCATGGCTGCTCCTGGCCGTGGGTGGTCGGTACGAGCCCCCCCTCAGGGAGGTGAGTTGGGGTGGATGTGCTTTCCAGCCATTCTGGAACTGAGGATCCCCCCGCTCTGTGCAGGGATCCTGTGGAATCTCTCCTCCAGCGACAACCTGAAGGATCGCCTGGCGCGGGACACGCTGGAGCAGCTCACGGACCTGGTCCTGGTCCCCCTCTCTGGGTTGGGGGGCTCGGGTGTCATCCAGCAGAACCCCTCAGAGGCAGAGATCTTTTATAACTCCACAGGCTTCCTCAGGTACCTGCTCTGGGTGCTCCCACTGGGGGAAAAGTTTTGGGCTGAGGAAGAGCGGGGTTTGCAGGGCTTGTTTCTGGGGTCCCTCCCGCTCGTGTACCCCGGCAAAATCTGGTCAGCCCCATGGGGAGGTACCGGCTGCCCCCTCCATGGGGTGCCTGGGGCAGGAGGGGGCTGTGGCAGATCCTTTTCTCTCCGTGATGGACCCCCCTTCCCGTGCAGGAACCTGAGCTCCGCCAGCCAACAGACCCGGCAGAAGATGCGAGAGTGCCATGGGCTGGTGGACTCCATGATCCACTACGTGAACAGCTCCCTGGAAGTGGGGAAGTCAGAGGACAAGGTGAGTCCTGGGTGCTGGGCGGGGGGCTGAGCTGCTGCTCCCCACTCTTGGTGGCTGTCGTGGTGCAAAGTCACGTCTTGGATGTGATGGTGGGAGAACCAGCCCGGCTCCATCCGGGCTCCCTGGGCACAGCAGGCACAGCCGGTGTCGTGGCTGGGCACGGAGCCCCCCCGGGATCCCACCCCGGGGGCTGTGCCAGCTGGGGACACCCTGGCAGGTGGCACGGGATGGCACCGTCGTGTCCCATCTCGCCCCCAGAGCGTGGAGAACGCCGTCTGTGTCCTGCGCAACCTCTCCTACCGCCTGTACGACGAGATGCCCCCGTCCTCGCTCCAGCGCCTCGAGGGCCACAGGAGGGGCGCCGGCGGCACGGTGACGGGGGAGCTGGTGGGCTGCTTCAGCCCCCAGAGCAAGAAGGCCCGTGAGGTCAGCGGGGGCATGTGGTGGCCGTGTCACCGGGGCGGGGTTGGCGCTGGGAAGCGCTGGCAGCAGAGGTGGTGCTGGGGCGGAGGTGGACGCCAGCCTCGGGTGGGTGGGACACACGGGTGAGCTCAGCAGAGGGTGAATCAGGGTGCTGAAACCCCGCTTTTCCGTGCCACGGGGCATGACGCAGCCGGGGTGACCTGCCAGGTCCCTGCCCAGGCAGGGAGGAGGGGACACCGGCAGGGAGGGACACTGCGGAGGGGCCACCTCCAGAGTCTAACGGTGCCCCCGTCCCTCAGCACTACCTGAACGCGGACATCGTCACCTTCACGGAGGTCTCCAAGGACCCCAAGGGGATGGAGTGGCTCTGGAACCCGCAGATCGTGGGCATCTACAACCGGCTGCTGCAGCGCTGCGAGCTCAACAAGCACACGACGGAGGCGGCCTCGGGCGCCCTGCAGAACATCACGGCCGGGGACCGCAGGGTGAGGCGCGGGGGTCCCCGGGGCCAGCCTGGTGGTCCCCACCGCGTGGCCGTCACAACTGTGCCCGGGAATGGGGGACACCTCCGGGAGGGGAGGCACCTCCTCTCCTGGGTCATCACCTGGGCAGGGGTCACCCCGACCCCCGGAGCGGGAGGAGGAAGGGGAGGAGGAAGAGGAGGGGGAGGAGAAGGAAGCGGAGGAGGAGCGGTGGGTGCCCGCGGGAGGCTCCAAGCAGGTGTGTTTGCCTCGGCAGTGGGCAGGGGTGCTGAGCCGGCTGGCGCTGGAGCAGGAGCGCATCCTGAACCCCGTGCTGGACCGTGTCCGCACCGCCGACCACCACCAGCTGCGCTCCCTGACCGGGCTCATCCGCAACCTGTCCCGCCACGCCCGCAACAAGGATGAGATGTGTGAGTGCCGGGGGGCACGCGAGGCTGGGGTCGGGGGGTTGCCCAACAGGTGACTTGCAGCCTTTTCCTCCTCGACCTGGTCTGCAGTTAACCCCAGCCCCGTCCCAGCCCCGTCCTGCCTGCTCCATCCCTGCTCACAGCTGAGCACGTGGGCTGGTCCATCCCCTGTTCCCAGACACGGCTCGACCCTCTGTCCCCTCCTTGCCCCCCGGGGACTGCCGCGTGTCCCCTGGGTCTGGCCACCAGCCCTGACGTGCCCTTTGCCCGCAGCCACCAAGGTGGTCAGCCACCTGATCGAGAAGCTGCCCGGGAGCGTGGGGGACAAGGCACCGCCCGCCGATGTCATCGTGAACATCATCGCCGTGCTCAACAACCTGGTGGTGGAGAGCCCCATGGCTGCCCGCGACATCGTCTACTTCGACGGCCTCAGGAAGCTCTTCTTCATCAAGAAGCGACGGGACAGGTGGGTGCTCCCTCTCCTCCTGGCTGTCCCAGCTCCCACCTGGGCTCCCGTCCTGCTCTTCGCTTCCTCCCCTGGTCCAGCGCGGTGGAAGAGGGTCACAACAAGTCTCCCTTCCCTTCCTTTGGTGTTGGGAGTCCCCAGACCAGCTCAGAGTGGCCTCGTGGCCTCCTGTCATCCCTGGGCCGCCCTCTTAGGGCACCCCACCGTCCCTGCAGCCACATTCTCCTGTCAGGATGCTTCTCCTCCCTCCTGCCCGTTGTGGTGGGCTCCAGCCTTTCGCCTCCTGCCTCTCCCCACCCACGCTGAGCCCCCAGTCCCTCCAGGCCCCTCTGGGATGGTCTCCTTGGGCTGGTGGGCACCATCCCATGCTCAGCCATCCCCAAAACTCACTGCATCCTATGCCTGTCCCAGCTCGGACAACGAGAAGTCCTCCCGAGCCGCAGCCAGCCTCCTGGGAAACATGTGGCAGTACACCAAGCTCCACCGGGACTTCAAGATGGTACGTACCCGTTCTGGAGCCTCGTGCATCCTGGGGGGGTGTGTCTGGGGGGCCATCCCGAGGGAATCAGGGCCAGGGGACCCACCCTGGAGAGCCGCACCACCCCAGTGCTTCCCAGCACACGGCAGGTCCCCACTCCATGCCTGCCCCTCCTGAGAGGTGGGGACTTCCCAGAGCATGTCTCTGGGGTCCATGTGCACATTCCCACTGCCCTGTGTGATGGGGGTCTGTCTCCTTGCAGAAGGGGTACCGGAAGGAGGACTTCCTCAGCCTGTGAGGACACCCTGGGAGCTGGAATGCCCTGCTGGGATGCTCCGTGCTGCCGGCCACGCCCTGGGGAGGCTGCTCGCCATCGGACCCCCCCTCTGTAGCCTAGTCCCCACCACATCCCGTGCGCCTCCCCCTCTGCTGGGTCCCCTTCCCGTGCTGGGGGACACGTGTCCTCCCTCCTGCCCAGCCTTAAACCCAGAGGCTGCTTTTGGCTCTGCTGTGGGGCCCCACAGGGACCCCATTAGTAGGGGTCTGCCTCACAGCACCCCTTGGGGACCCTCCCCACCCTCAGGCAGCTGGCTGCAAAACTTGGCTTGTCCCGCAACTTGACAGAGGGGCAGGAACCACAGGGATTTGGGAAGGCTCCTGTAGAGCAATGCTGGGTCAGGGGGGCTTTCAGGGCTGCTTCATCCCAGCTCCCTGAGCCACAGGGCTGGGTGGGTGTCGGTGCCCTGCACCAGTGTGGGATGTGCTGTGGAATACGTGTGCTGTGCCCCAGCTGGGTGGGGACGGGGCTTTGCATGGCTTGGGGGGCTTAGAGGGCTCTGAGGTGGCTTCCCACAGTTAATGGGGTGGCACAGGGGCTGCAGGGAGCGGGATGTGGTGCTGCGTGCCCCCTTTGCCGGTGTCATCGGGTAGAGGGATGTGTGTCACTGGGGCTGCCCGTGCCCTCGCTGCAGGAAACCAGGGGTGTCCCTGGAGCCCATCTGTCACCCCGTGGGGACTGCCCCAGCGTGGCAGAGCCGCCGCTGCCGCTCCTCCCCAGCTGCTGCCAGGGCTGGGCCCAGCTGGCACAGCGGGAGCAGGATCCGGGCAGGGCCGGCCGGGTCGTGTTTGCCGAGCAGCGTCACCCCGTGGGTGGGGAGATGCCCCCAGTGCCCCTGGCTGCCTCGGTGCTGGGCACAGGCGGGGCAGCAGGTCTAAAGCTCGGCCAGGCGGGTGGGCTGGGGGGTGGCTTCGGGCTGCCGGCGGGTTTGGGGCTGGGGGGAGCAGCCTCTGCGCTTGGGGGGCACAGCACACCCCGGGGGGAACGAGGTAGAGTAGGTGGAGGGGTGGGAGGGTTTGGGGAAGGGGGTGGTGCTGCCAGAAGGGTTGCATCCGGGGCTGACGTGGCCCCCTCGGTGAGCAGCACCCGGCGCGGTCCCGGCTGGGGGTCACGGGGTGTTTGCCTCCCCAGCTCTCAGTGTACACCCCCCCCCCGAGCCCTGTGCACCCCTGAAATAAAGGCCTTGAACGATGCCCACCTGCCTCTGTGCTTGGCTGGCACGTGGGAGGGGGGACAGCACCCCAGGGACACCAGGACCTTGGGGTAACCAGCATGGGGTGAGCTCACCCCGCAGTGCCACCCCGCTCACTGTGCCCGGTGTGGCTCTGAGTCGGTGTGACAGGGACACTGGTGTGGGAGGGACGCAGCACAGAGCTGCCCACCCTGCTGCCTGTGGTAGGGAAACCCCCGCCCCGTGTCACCCGTGTCCCCCCCTGGTGTCACCCCTGTCCGTGCCACGGACAGACCCACTGGGTGCAGCAGCCTTTTATTGCCACGGGGTTCCTGTGGGGCAGAGGTACTGCTGCCACTCCCGCCTGGCACTCCCTGGGGCTGGGGCTGCTCCTTGGAGGGCATCGCCCATCCCAGCGCTTGTCCATCACGCAGGAAGAATGTCCCTGCCGCCCACGGCGAGGGACGGGGCCCAGCACCCAGGTACTGTGGGCAGGGTGTTCCTGGGGTTGGTTTTCCACCACAGAGCCAGCTCCTGCTCTCCCACCACGACCATGGCTCTGGTGGTCCCATCGTAATGCCCGGGCTCCTCTGCCGTGACCTGGTCTGGGCGTCCCCACAGGGAGAGGGAACACCGTGTCTCTGGCCTGTGGCTCTGCTCAGATGTCATCCTCTGTCACCAGGCAGTAGAAATCCGTGCGGGCGCCGTAGTTGCGCGATCCCAGGTCCGAGACGTCGATCTCGGGCCTGTGGCCGTCCCGGAGCTGCGCGTCCTCCGTCCCACCGGCAGCCGGAATGCCGGGAGTGCCCAGGCGGGGGGGCGGGGGGCTCCCGAAGATGCGCCCTCGGAGGCCTGGCAGGAGCAGGGAGATGGATTTAGGTGGCGGAGAGAAGGAGCTGGACCCAGCCTGCTCTGCCACAAGAAGGGGTGGCAAAGCCCAGAGGTGACCTCCAGCACGCATCTGTCCCCCCAGGAGGAACAGCAGCAGACACGGACCTGTGCCAAGGTCCCCATCTGGGTCGAGGTCTCCCGTGCTGTCCAGGTAGCTGCTGTGTAGGATCAGCATGGGGTCCTTGTCCTCCTGCAGCTGGGTCTGCGGGTCCCCCACGCTCCCCTGGAAGGACACCTTGCGTGGCAGGGCCAGGCACAGCTCCTTCCAGAAGTCCGATGATGGGGTCTGCAGGGTCAGGGGGGAGATGAGCCACGCTGGGACCACGGCAAAGCCGAACCTGGCCCCACACGGTGCTGGGGAGGGTTTCACAGGCTTGGCTCACTCTTCCTGGCGGTGGGAGCTCAGCCAAGGTGAGGGCCGTGCTCCGGTGTGGCATCGTGCCCACGCGCCGGCGGAGAAACCTGCCCGACCTGCTGGAACACTCCTCAGGGCTCCAGCTCCCAGCCTGGCCCTGAAATGGCCGGAGCAGCCGCGGGCCAAAACTCTGCTCCCAGAGCTGGGGTTGGGGAGACCCCGGAACATCACAGGGCCCTGACTGTGCGGGTTTGGGGGTAAGCACCCAGATCCAGGGCTGTTCCGGTTGCATTTTTAAATTGCCTCTAAAAGACGAGTGCCCCAAGCTGCTCTTTAGCATTGGAGCCTGGGGAGCAGCCCCAGAGGGCAGCAGGGAGGCTGACACAAAATGGGGAGCTGGGAACGGAAGCGGGGTGCTGCTGGGATCGGTCCTGCTCAGCTCTCACCACGGAGCAGCCCCAGAGGGCAGCAGGGAGGCTGACACAGGAGGCTGACAAAAAGAGAGGTGCTGGGGATGGAAGGGAGCTCACCATGGAGCCGGATCGCCACACCAGCAGGGTCACGGTGCTCCGGTGCTGCTTCAGCAGGGTGATGGCAGGGTGGGTGATCTCCCGGTACTGGCTCTCGAAGACGATGAAGATGGGTTTCCTGGAAAGCTCCAGCAGCCTCCAGAGCCCTTCCCTGCGAGACAGGTACATGGCAGAGGGGTGAGGGACCCACCAGCCCCTCTCCTCTCCCATGGGAGCTGCTCGGCTCCTACCTGAAGCTGCTGTTGCACCAATCCTGCTCCAGGTACGCCACGGAGAGGACCACGATGAGGCGCCGGCACCGGCTGACGTTCATGATCAGGTCGGCTGATGGCTCTGTGGGCAAAGGGGTCTCAAGCCCCTGGGCGCCCGTGTGACCACCCTGCCCAGCCCCATGGGGGGCTGGTGCCTACCTGAGTTGGGCAGGATGTTCTGCTCGTCCAGGAAGAGCTTGTAGCCGTAGCGGTTCTCCAGCTGCGGCTTCACGATGAAGTGGACGAACTTTCGGTCGTCGGGGGCGGCGGCGTGGGAGATGTAAGCGTCGTACAGCTTCCCGTCTGGGGAGAGCCACAGGGCGTCACAGGGGAGGGGTCTGTGAGCCCCCGGACCAGAGGAGGCTGTTCCCAGGGGAGCTGTTCCCTCTGGCTCACCGTTGATCTCCAGCTCGCCGTAGCGGTTCCGGTACCAGAGGAGCACGTTCAGGCGGCACCGGACGTAGAGCGCAGCCAGGAGCACCAGGAGTGCCAGGACCAGGAGGGCTGCCAGCACCGCCGGCACGTGCCCTGCTGTCTCTGCCAGGACAGGGAAGGACGCGGTGAGTGTGGCTGGTGGCCCTGGCCTGGGTTTTCTGGGTTTGGTGAAGATTTGCACCCCAGGAGAGGCAGCAGTGCTCCTGTTACCCGCATCAATCCCCCATGGCACGTGGGCTCTCCATGGGGGTGTCTCCTCCCTGTCCCCAGCCTGTCCCTACCCGCTCGCTGCAGGGTGAAGGTGGCTGTGGCATTGCTGAGCCAGCAGGCAAACACCCCAAAGTCGTCATCGTGGGTGAGGTTGAGGTGCAGGACGGTGGCCAGGAGCTGCTCTGAGGCGTTTTGGGCAGACCTGAGGGGAGATGGGGCCGCCATGGGTTGGGCTGTTTGGTGACACACACCTTCCCCCCCAGGATGGATGGGTGTCCCCAGGGCCAGCTCCTTACCAGGCGGTGTCCTGGCTGCTCCCATTGCCCAGCCACTGCCCATCCTTGCTCCAGGCAGGGACGGGCCGGCAGCTCTCGGCCCCGGCCCAGCGGACAGTGCAGTTCAGCACGACCTGGCTCCCCAGCGCCAGGTCCAGTGTCTCGTTGGCAGCCGGGACCAGGATCTCGGGGGGCACGCTGCAGAGGTCTGGGGGCACAGCAGGGAGGGGCTTTGGATGGGACAGCTGATCCAGTTCCCTGCTGTCGTAGCCATCCCGGAAAAACAAGCTCTGCCGTGGGGGTCTGGCAGCGAGCAGCGCTCGGGGCTGGTTAGCAACAGGCTGAGCCAGTTTTGGGGGCTGGGATGGACCCTCTCCCACCCCGTGAGGTGAAGCCAGAGCAGGACCCCCAGCTGTGCCTGCACGGGGACCCTTCCCAGCTGAGAGCAGGTGAGAGTTTGGATTTCGCCTACCTGCCATAGTGTGCTCAGGTGACGGGCGCTGCCGGCATCCCCGGAGGGCCCTGCGTGCACCCCTGTGTGCAGCGTCTTCCGGGGGGGGCAAAGTCCACCTGCCTCTGCCACAGGGCGGGCTGGGCCTGGGAGAGACCAGGAATGGCTCCGTGAGCACTGCCTGCTCCGGGAGTGCCCGGCCATCCCCATCGGTCCCCGCAGCAGTTCGGTCTGGGGGTGGTGGGTGATGCTCTGTGGTAAAGCCAGAGTCCCACCCACGGCGTGGTGGCCACTGCCCTTCCTGTGCCGGCTCCTAGCCTGGCTTTCCCAACAGTGGATTTGCGGGTGGGAGGTGATTAATGACCAACCGGGTGCTGTGGGATGTTAAGAATGCGGCTTCAGCTCAAACCCAAGACCAGGGAGGGGAAGCGAGCTCAGCCAGAGGGTGTGCAGCACCTTCCTGGGAATCCGTGCCTTGGGAGGGCTCAGCAGGACTCCCTCTGCTTGCCAAGCCCGCCACGAGCTGCAGAGCTGCCTCCAGCCTGACATGCCCTTGAACTCGCTAATTAACAGCAGGACAGTTTGTTTATGGAAACGCAGGAGAGCTCCTCCAGCGGGTGCCGTGTTCCCGGCGTGTCCGGTTGCTACCCCATGGCTGTGGCCAGGGATTGGCACAGCTGCATGATGTGCCAGGCGAAAGTGGGGAGCACAGGGATGGCACATGGAGACCCCCCCTCACACAATAGGCAGCGGTGGCACTACTGTGGCCCCGTGGGAAGAGGCAGATGCCGGGAGCAGATGGCAGAGCAGAGCCTGGCAAGGTCGGACTCTGCCATCCCCAAACACCCACAGAGCCCTGGTGTTGGTGATGGGGGTGCCAGGGCTGAGGTGGGAGTCTCAAGGACATCACGGTGCTGGTGTTTCCATCGTAAACACCCGGCCTAACTCTGGGGGTCAGGAGTGGGGAAAGCCTCTCCCAGCTGCCTCTTCTCCTTGGAGCTTTGGCACTCTCGGCTGCACCCTGATTTTGGGTGGCAGCAGGGCTGGGCTCAGCCTGGAGAAGCTGTGTCTGCTGGTGTGGAAGGGGAAGGGGGTGGTCTGTGGTGCAGCTCAGCTCAGAGCAGGGATGGGGGCACGGTGTGCTCCCCTCTGGCACAGCCCAGTACCAGCCTGGGGTTAAACAGGGGGTCAAGGTACGCGGGGGACACATTCAGCTTGAGCAGCAGCAAAATGATTTGTACCTAAAGGATTAACTGGGCTTCTCCATGGCCAAGGAAGGAAGAGTAAGGGGTGGAGGAGGGCCAGCCCACCTGGATTTCACCTGCAGAAAGGATGGGAGATGATCACCAGGGTGGCATGGGGCTGTCTCTGCCTGGCAGGATGCTCCAGCTCTGTTCACTCCAGCCTGGATGGGTCACTCCTAAATCATTTCCCTTAGCTGGTTGGAATAAGGAAGCCCCAACAAGCTTCAGCCTGGCCAGGGAGTGTGGGGAGGTCCCAAAGCCCCCCCTGCTCCTGACATGGCGCTGGATGCCCACAGGGGAGTGGGTGCCAGGGCTGCTGAGTGCAAGGGAGGGAGGAGCACCCGCTAACGGGCAGCTGCAGCTCCCATTTCCCACATCTTGGGGTTGGGGACACCCCAGATGGTGGGTGCCATGGGGCGGGGGGTGCTGGCTGGGGGGCAGCATTCCCTGGAGCTCAGCCATGGGGAAAGCGAGGCGGGCAGGGAGGCACAGTGGCCAGGGGGTTGTGGGGCAGCAGAAATCGGGATAGAGAGTCAGAGAAAAACCAGAGGGGAGAGTGAAGGAGAACCCAAGGAGAACCACAGGGTGTGGGGCGAGGCTGAAACCCTGCTGACCCTGTCCGAGGCGGCATCGGCGCGGAAAGGGAAGCGGAACAGAGCTGCGTTTACCTTCGGAGTTTCCTCGGCCTCAGGCTTCCTGCCTGTCCCCTCCTGCTCGAGCCGACCAGACCGGCCAGATCAGTGCTGGGGTTTTCTCTTTTTCTTTTGTTTTAATAATTTATCTATTTCTCCTCCCGGTTCAGCCCCTGCCCTCGGCCGGGCGCTGCCGCCGCCCCAATCCCTGGGCTCCAGGCCTGTGGGAAGGGTTGGCCGTCCCTCCCTCCTGCTGCTCCACCTCCACCTGAACCTGCAGGGAAAAAAAAAAAATCCAACAGATCTGGCTTCAGGTGAAGGGAAGAGAGAGAATAAAGGAGAAAAGAAGAGGGGGGCAACAACCCAGCCAGCCTGCCAGGCACACGCGAGTGGCACAAGGCTTGGGGGCTGTGGTGGAACCCCATGTTTTTCTGTGGCTGGAAAAACCCACTGAGGTGTCGGGGCAAGATGAAACCTGCCCCATTTCCCCCCACCACCAGGCAGGGAGGATGTCGGGGGGGTGTTCCAGGGGATGGGTTGAAGTTGGGGACTGCACTTTGGGGTCATGGTGTGCACTTTGGGGTCGTGGAGGTGAGTTACTGGGAGGAGCTGGGGGAGTCTGTTGGCTGTGCCTGTGGGCATTGTGGGGTCTCCTGTTTTCTCTGTTTCCTTCTCTCTGTGACTTTAGAGCCCCTTTGCTGGTTGGAGCTGGTGCTGGAGGTGGCTGCTCCAGCTGGCACTGCCCGTGGGGGGCTGGATCTGGCCGTGGCCGCTTGTGGACAGCAGGTATCACCTGAATTAATTAGCAAGGAGGTGATTAGAGCCTCAGCACACCCCAGGCGCAGGTTGGTCACAGTGGCAGCACCACCAGCCTCTGGAGAAACACCAACATGAACTGCAGGTGCTGAGCACCAAAAGCATCGACCAGCACGTGCTTTGGGGCCAAAAAGGGAAGCAAATGGCCCTGAGTGTGAATGTGTGTGTGCATGTGTTTATATATATATAAATACAGAATAGACAGGTACAGGTCACAGGTAGGTCTGTGAGTCTGTTCACATGGAAAAACAGCCTGGCTCTGACTCCTCATTGGTTATGATGTAAAATGCTGGTGCTGTTGGCTTGTTGTGGGGGCAAAAGGAACAGAGGGAAACCCCCTGGAGCTCTGGGAAGAATCCCCTGCTCCTGTGCCCCACAGCTGTTGGCTGCGTGTGTTTGGGGCAGCAGGTGATGGAGCAGCCCTTTCTGGGGGGGGCTACACTGCTCAACACATGTGACAGACACTGTGATGCTCTGGCTGTGAAATCCAGCGTAAACCTCTTGGATTTTTGGGATAGTAAAGGATCACATGGAACAAGCCCAGGTCCTGGGGATGGCAAGGGTGTGAGGAAGTTTGGGATCAAACAGGGAGCTGATAAGACCTTTTTTGTCCATCAGGGTTATCCCTGTGGTAGGTAAGAGCTCCCCAGCTCTGCCTCTGGATCACTCATTCATCCCCCTGGAGCTGTGGCACCCATTCAGCCCTGGAGTGGGATCCCACTCCCACTGGAGACAAACCCCTTCTCTCTGCAGCAATCAGAGAAGGGGAGACCCAGCCAGCACTAAGGGAAGAGGTGGGATAACCCTTTCTAGCCCTGCCATTTCAGATTTGCTGATTTTTTCCCCCAATTTTCCCAGGTATTTCCATTATTCTGGTGCACTTACCGGGCCGTTTTTCCTACCGTGCACGGCCCAAGTGCCAAGATCTGGTGTCCCACCAGCCAGCACCCACACTCAGCCCTCACCATGGGCACTGCAGCTCCCACCTGTTGTGACTGTCCCCAGTGAGACAAGGAAAGGTTTTGGGGCACAGTTTCTTTGGGTGTTGGGGATGGCAGAGGAGGAAGGCAGGAGCAAGACCAGGCAGCAGGTGAAAGTCTGTATGTCCGCGTGTGGGTTGTGTTTATTTACTGTTTGCTGGTGGTAGTTGGGCCAGGCACAACTGTCAGGACTCGGCTGAGCCTGGAGCTAAACTCAGTCAGGATAACAACGGCATTTTTTCCAGGGAAACAGCAGGTCAGAGCTGCAGCCACGTGGGAATCATGCCGAGGAGGACTGCAGTGAAAGAGGGACTCATGTTCCCCAGCGGTGCGGAGTGGGGAGGTCACGGAAGGCAGTGGAAAAAGAGGCCAAAGTGCAAAAAAAGGCCTGGAGAGGGAACCTGGAATGAGGTAACTGGTGTTTCCTGTGCTTAAGGCAGTGAGTGAGGAGGACTTAGGTCGCCTGCTGCAGCCCAGCCGGGTGCTGCCCCCAGGTTTGTCCCCAGCACCACAGCTCTGTCCCAGCTACTCCGTGTGCAGGGAAGGCACATCCCAGCTCTGCCACAGCGTCCTTCCTTTCCAAGTTGGAAAGCATCCTGTTCCTGCAAAGCCACCGTCTGGGCATCACTTCCCAGTTCAAGTCCAGCTCAGTCACACGTGGCACTGTGCCAGGGGGTTCATCCAGCACCCCTGGCACTGCCAGGCTGGGGAGGGGGCTCAAGTCCGTGTTCTCCTTCTCCTGGGTCAGCGGTGGCTACACCTCGGTGGAGTACTCCATCATGCTGGGGAGAGAGCAGAGGGGCGTTGGGGAAGGGGAACTGTCTGAACTGGGAGGTGTGGAAAAACACTCCGAGTGGGAACGGGGCCTTTTGCCAAAAATAACGGGAGGAAAAATGACAGGCTGTTTGTGGGGAACCCCTGTTTGTGGGAAACCCCGCAGTCGAGGGGAAGGCAGAGCTGGAAAGCTGAACTGTGGCAGTGTGGTGCTTCCTGAACCCCACCCTCTGCTCCCACCAGGATTATGGGTGCCAGCTGGGACAGGGTGGCCATGAAGGGACTGAACCCTCCCGAGAGTGGAGCTCAGTTTGTGGGGGACAGCAGCACCAGGGTGACCCAGCCTGGGGCTCTTGTTTGCCTTGGTTCAGTTTGCTGCTGAAATATTTAATCCTTTTACATTGAACAAAGTTTAGATGGAAAAGTTGGGCAAAATCACTCCTTACTTTAACTTGGAGCTTTTCTTTTTTCAAAGGAAAAGGGGCTCTGGAACGGACAGATCCTGCAGCCCTGCAGGTCTCCTGCTACAGGGTGGACCATCTCCAAACACCTGGCACCTTCTAGGGCATCACCCACCTCAGTTCTTTACGCAGGTCAGTGTGTTTTCTGCACAGAAGCTCATTCTTGACCTTCTGGGGGACGTCGGGGATGTACCAGGCTGCGATCAGCTTGACACACAGAGCCACGTGCTGCAGGGAGCAAAGGCAGTCAGGGGCTCCCAGCCAGGGCAAGGGGCCTGCACCCAGTCCCTCCCCCCTGCCCCAGCCCTCTCCTGCCCTCCTGGGCGCTCACCTCGAAGATGATGAGGAAGGCAAGCCGGGCTGCCAAGACGTGCCAGAACTGCATGGTGTAGGAGTAGTCGTCGGCGTTCCGGTAATCCCGGTACCTGCAGCACAGCCCCGTCGGTGCCAGCCCGGGCTCCTCCATGCCAGGTGTCACACCCTGCCTTGGCTCCCTCCGTGGGGGTCCAAGAGGAGCCCCAGCAGCTTCCTCCAGCTGCCTCCAGCTCCGTCACCCCCCCCGTCCCCTGGCTGCAGGCTGGATGTAACGGTGAGGGGCACGGTGGTGGGGCAGGGGGGGCTGCTCTTACCTGCACTCCTTGATCTCATCCCTGTCAAAGTTTGGCAGCATCTCAGGCATACCAATGTCAGGCTCGAAATCCCGGATGTGGAAGATGGAGAGGCTGTGGTTGATGTACCCCGTGGAGCAGCTGCGGGGAAGGACTGGGTTTGTGGCCATGTTGGGGGGCTGTGGGAGGCCCTAAGCCAAGCAGCTCTTGTCTCTTCTGGGGGACTCAGAGGTCCCTAGATGGCAACAAAACCCATCTGTCTGCAGCTTTCATTTCTAAGGTTTCCCCGGTGTGTGGATTCTCAGGTGACTCGTAGTGTGGTTAAGCACTGTAACCTCCCATTTTGGGGGAGCCAGCACCCACCTGGGCCTCTCTTTCCCCTCCCTCCCTCCCCATTTTCACACAGCCTCGGGGAAATGGAGGTCTCTGAGGCTTCTGTCTCGTTTGACTGCACTGGGTCAGTCAGCCAAGGCTTGGAGGAACAGGGGGAGGGCAGGAGAGAGAGTGAGCCAGCACCTCAGCAGTCCTGCAGCTCTCCTGTGCTACACGGTGCCCTTTCCAGTAAGGGCACCATGGGGATGATGCGAGGGGGAGGCCAGCTGGTATGCTGAAGGTGATGCCACTGGAAACCCTGCCCTGCTCCCCTTTCCCTCCCCACCCCACTTTGGGGGACAGCTCAGCTTCCTCGTGCTCCTGCAGCAGTGGCACTGAGGCGGGTGGGCTCTGCTCAGGGACTGAACTCACTCCACGTTAGTGCGGTTCTCCCCCACACAGGGGCTGTACATGTACTTGTAGACCTGCATGGGGATGAAGTCGGAGGTGATGGCAATCACCAGCCCGTTCCCGATGACAGCCAGGATGCCGATGGCCTCCAGGACCTGGAGCCAGATCCCTATGGGAGAACAGCAGCTGGTGAGGCCCCTCTGCCACCCCACTGGCAGGTTGCAGCCCCACCCAGCTCCATCTCAGAGACAGGTTTGGCATGGCCAGTCCAAACCTCCCCTCAGCCTCTTCAGGGTCTGAAGCGGCTTCTCCTTCCCCGACCCGCAGCTGTCCCCGTGCTCTCCCTCTTCCATGGGATGCTCAGGGGCTCCTGGGGAAGGGGCTAAGCCCCGGTGCTGTTGGCCCAGGCAGCAGTGCTGGCAGGAGGGCGCCTGTGGAGCCCCTCTCACCGATGTCGTTGGCCCTCCTGGGCACCATGCGCCGGTGCAGCCGCACCATCTTGATGGCGTCCATGTGGATCTCGAACATGTTGTTGAAGAACGCCAGGAGCGGGGCCAGGGGGAAGGCAGCGACAAAGATGGTGGTGAAGCTGTACTGGATCACTGCAGAGGGGGAGACACCGCGTGCTGGTGTGAAGCCACTGCGGAGCAGACGTCCCCCAGGCTCCGGAACGATGTCTGGGTTAGTCCTGCTCTGTGGCTTGCGTGAGAGGGGCTTTGCAGGGGTGGAAGTGGGAGATAGGCGTGCCTTGGGGACCCCTAGCTCTCGTGGGGCTGTCAGAGGGGGGATCTGTGGGGACCTGCAGGGCACTGGTTGAGGGACCATGCTGGGGTTACAGCCATCACCCTGGGAGGAGAGGAAGGTCCGAGGCCAGCACAGTTGCCCACTCCGTCTGTTTTGGGAATGATCTCCTTGGGTGTACCAGAGCACTCAGAGTGGGGCTGAGCGTGGAGGTGGGGCTCAGGGCTCTCCCTTCCCTACAGGAATCCCTTCCCCAGCATCCAGCACTCTCCAGCCAAGGGACACACGTGGCTCTGCCCCAGCACCCTCCTCGCCCGCCCCCCTGCCCTACGTACTCATCTCCAAGAACTCGTCGAACAAGCTGAAGACGTTGACCTCGTTGAGCGCATAGTTCTTCAGCCACTGCCTTTTGCAGGGGTCCTCAGCCTCCTCCTCCTCTCCCAGAAATATGCTCCTCTTCTTGGGGCGCTTTTGGTTCTTGCGTAGCTTGTGGCTTATCCAGCTGCAAAACAGAGGGATTTGCGTGGCTGCTGCAGAGGGCAGCAGGGCTGGACTGCTGCTGGGACGTGCCTGGAGGAAGGGAACGGAGGACACCCTGGCCCAAAGACCAGGGTTCCTCTCTGTGAGAGCTGGGTCGGTGTCCTGGCTGTGCAGGAGCTTCAGCAAGGGAAGCTTACGGGATGAGATACTCCATCACATTGCTGATGGTCTGCTTGAGCATCATGATGATGGCCATCTGGATGAAGAGGTCAGTGATGCATCCGCTGGGGTGGCACTGGAAGGGAGGAGAGGAGAAGGGTTGTGCCCTGCAAGCAGGGCGGGCAGGCCCACGGGGCCCTTTGCTAGAGGAGGGAGCTGAGATTCCCAGAGCCTCTCTAGTGGCAGTAGGAAAAGGAAGAGGAGCAGTTGTTTGTGGGGTCAGAGAGCTCCAGGGCGAGTGCCTCACCTCCTCCAGCCTCCACCGGCCGGCGATGCGCACGTAGTGCCCTGGGCGGCCGTTGATCCTGAGCGAGGAAGCAACAACAGCAATACCCTTTGAGCCATGGCCCCCCGAGTCCCAAATGGGGTCCCTGTGCCTGGCAGGGAGGGCGGGGGGGTGGATCTGTCCCTCGGCCCTGGGGAAGGTTGGGTACATGCACCCCAAGCCCCGTCTGCCCTCTGCTCCCCCCCAGCCGCCACTCACCGTCCCAGGAAGAAGGCAATGTAGATGAGCGAGGAGAAGTTTGTGAAGAACTGGAAGGTAAAAATCTTCATGGTGAAGTTTTTCTCCCGCTGGGAGAAGCTCCGTGGTTTCTCTAGGAAAGGGAGCAAGGCCCAGGGGCTTGGTCACAGAGCAGTGGGACCTTGCCTTGCTCCCCCTCAGGTGCTACAGCACCTCTGTGAAGGCTGGAAAGGTGTCCCTGCCCTCCACCTGAGCCCTCTGATAGAAGGGAGCCCAGCTGAGCAGGGGGGTCCCTCAGAACCATGAGCCTGGGGAGAAAGGGCCTTTCAACTGGGAGGAAATCCATGCTGGGAGGAAATCCACATCGTGAGCTCCCCTGGAGCTGTGTTGCCTTCCTGCTTGTGCTGGGTCACAGCCCTGTAGGGTGAAGGTCCCTACCAAGCAAAATGTGGCTGTGGAGCAGCCAAGCTGGCAGCACGTGGGCCACAGGTGAGTGTGTGTTGGGGAGGCTCCTGGCCTCCCACGGGGACCTGCCCGGCTGGAGCTTCCAGGGAGATGCCTTGTGATGGCAGAGGATGGGGAGGAGATGGGAGCCTGGGTGCATTTGAGAGTGGCAGGGGAGCTGTGCTGTGCTGCAGGTACCACCGGGCGCTGCAGGTGGTTTCCCTTACCCAGGTCGCAGAGGAAGAGGGCCACGCGCCTGTTGATCTGCGGGAGAGAGAGAGAGGGAGGGATAACGCGAGCGGGGCGGCGGGGCCGGGAGGAGACCCCCGGGGCCCCCCCCCCGCCCCGCTCGGCACCTTGGTCATGATGACGATGGTGAGGTAGTGCAGCACGGCCCCCGTCACCACGGCCGTGGTGTCGGCCTGCTCCCGCAGCAGCCCCAGGCCGCTCTGGGCGAAGAGCGCCGTGGCGATCACGCGGTAGATGACGAGCGCGTGGGCGATGCCGATCAGCACCAGGATCTGCGGGGGAGGGAAGGGCAGAGAAGGGCATGGAAGGGCATGGAAGGGCACGTGTGCCCCCCGTCCCGCCCGAGGGCCACCAGGGATCTGGGTGTGGCCTCGAGGGCAAACCCACGCCCCACAGTTGAGGGCGGGAGGTTTGTGAGGTGGGTGTTGGGGGTAGGGCAAGGGGGGTAATGGGTACAGGCTGAAAGAGGGGAGATTCGGGCTGGATGTCGGGAAGAAATCCTTCCCTGTGGGGGCGGTGAGGCCCTGGAACAGGTTGCCCAGGGAGGTTGTGGATGCTCCAACCCTGGCGGCGTCCAAGACTAGGTTGGATAAGGATTTGAGCAACGTGGTCTGGCGGGAGGTGTCTCTGTGGGACAGGGGGAGTGGGACTGGGTGATCTTTAAGGTCCCTTCCAACCCTTAACATTCTATGGTTCCATGATTCTACATCTCCATCTGAACCAGTCTGGACTCTCCATTGGCCCACAGAGGGGCACGAGGACGTTGAGATTTGCCTCTTCCTGCCCTCTGGGTCACTGCCTTGATCTTTGCTGCCAGAGCAGAACCTTCAGCCCAGGTACCCCCAAAGGGTATGTAGCCCCAGCCATCAGCACAGCAAGGTGTGAACGTGAGGGAGCCCCTGGATCCTTGTAATGGGCACAGACCGGCCCTAAAAAACCTGGTCTCTGCTTTTGCTGCAGCAACAGGATGCTCTGAGGTGCTCCAGAGAAGGGAGGGAAGGAGGGAGCCCACTCTTCCTTAAATCAGACCTTCTTCCCATGGACACCTGTCACGTACCATCAGCAGGACCAAGAGGAGGATGATGGTGCTGCGGAAGTAGGAGTGCTGGTACTTCCGGGGTTCATGCTGTAAATTATTGATCAGTTCCATAGCCAGCTCCTCCTGAAAAAGGAATAAAAAAATAAAAGTAAAAAAAAAACGGAAAAGAAAGGATCCAGTAGAGCGTTGCCCAGGGGTCCTTGTGTCAATGGACAGATGGGATAAGCAGTGCTCGGGAAAGACAGGGATAAGCACCCAACCCCCACAGCAGCATGGCTAAGCCTGACTGAGCTAAAGCTGGGCAAGGAACTCCTTTGATGTGTCTTTTCTATGTCCAGGTGATACCTGAGAAGGAAAGCATAGAGCAAGAAAGATGATGTCCTCACCTCTTCCTCATCCCACCCGTATAGGTTCCAGTTGGTGACCACAGTGGCTCTCTGCCTCTTCCACAGCTCCAGGAACACAGTGGCTGGATTGGGAAGGAGAGAGTGCAGTGACACTCAGGGATGGCTCTGACAGCCATCCCTCTGTCCCACAGAGCAAGACAGAGAGTCATGTCCCATCCAACCCGATGCCAACCAGCCTGGACTGCCCTTGGCCCATGAAGGACAGGTCACCTCTACAGCTCAGTGAGCTGGCAGGACCCTGAGCATGGAGCAGTGAGGGGATGGGGATGGTGCAGGTGAGCTTTCACTGACAGTCAGGCCAACTCTGGTGTCCATAGGGAATTTGGGGTAAGCCAGAGCGAGCCCCAGAGCTGTCCTGCTGCGCTGGGCATGTTCACTGAGACTGATGAAAAATGCACTTTTCAGGTGGAATGGGTGTCCTGCACTGCACCCTGGCACGGCTACACCCCTGCAAATCCACTTCCCTCCTGTTAATCTGGACTGATCCTCCTGATTGGCCCTGTGTAACCCAGCCCATGGCTACACACAGGACCTGTGGGCACCCAGCCCACATCGGAGGTTGTTGGTAACTGAGGGGGCTGTGGCAAAGCCAAATGAGTCTGTAGCTAAGGTGATGATGGGATCCCACCATCCCACAGCAAATAAGAGGCTGTGAAGTGATTTGGAAAGGCTGAGGAGGGCTCTGGAGGTCCCTCCTTCCTGCAGCTGTGGCCACTTAACAGGCAGCTGATAAAAAAGGTCCAGCCAGAGGCTGCTGGGTCTTTGGGGGAGGCTGTGGTGAGTGGAAGATTCAGGTAGGACAGGTAAGGAGTGTTTGGGGAGCTGGAGGATAACACCAGGGTGACTCTGTCTCTTGCTGTGTCTAGAAGGGCTAGAGATAAGGGTTAAAACCCTAGAGATAAGGGCTAAAAATGGTGAAGCTGTGTTGGTGCCCCACTTTCCACCACCTGTTCCCTCTCCCAACCCGTGTGTGCTGGGCACCCAGACACTGGCACCTACCCCAGAGGGCCATGAATATGGCAAAAAGGACCGTGGCCTCGTTGTCAATCATGTGAGTGACCTGGAGGAGATGAAGGAAGAGTGTGATGGGGCAGGGAGGCACAGGAGCTGTGGCACCCTGGGACGTGCTCAGCCACCCTCTTGTCACCCTGGTCTCCCCTGAGACAGGTATAGGTGCTGCAGGAGGGCAAAATGCAGGAAGGCGATGGACACTGGGGCTTGTTACTGGTAAAATCACCCTCGGTGGAGGTGGAAAGTGTGATCTGGGACGGGTTTTCTTTCCAGTGGTGCGGGAGCAGCACAAGCCGGGAGTGTTTTCCCATCCTTCCCCTCGAGGCTGCCTTTGGGAAGGGGGTTCCCTACCTTGGCGTAGGTGCAGGTGTCGGAGAGGACCCAGTAGGGGCACTTCTTGTCACAGAGCGGGCACATGATGGTGGTGTTGGCCTCACAGATCTCCCTGCTGCAGGGAAAGCAGGAGGGAAGCAAAGGGGGATAATGGTGGCTCAGGGCTCCCTGCAGAGCACAGACTCCTCAACGGGATGCGTGTCTGGCATTCCCAAGTGCCTTACCTCACCTGGCTGGAACTGAAGAGAGTAATCCCAGCCACGAAGGTCACCACCCCAGCCAGTGCAGCAAAACCCAGCAGGTAGGTGTACCAGCCCAGCCAGGCGAAGTATAAGGCCACCTTCTCACCAAAATAGCACCTGGGAGGAAAGGTGAGATGGGGTTTGCAGCCAGACAGGAGATCAGGTTGTTGGGGGTCACTAAAAAATGCTCTTCAATGCCCCGAGGGATTTTGGGTCTGGGAGGGGCAGGGGGTCTGAGTGTCTGGGGGCTTTGGGATGGGGAGAGTCAGCCCAGGCGGGCAGAGCAGCTATTTTATGTCTCTGTGGTGTCAAATAGGCCTCATGCTGAGAATGGAGGGAAAGGCTGAGAGACCAGGTTCCAATTTTAGAAAGACAGGGCTTGAAGAGGCTGTGGGGTGCAAGCTTTCTCAGACCAGAGCAAATCCTCCTCCTGGGCTCAGCCACCTCCCTGCAGTGCTTCCATGTCCCATGGCGGCAGCACTTTGGTTTTTATGGTGCTGGAAGTGGGTTGGACGTGTGGGTAAGAAATGATGGTACCTGCTGACTGAGGGACCAGCCTCCCCTCCTGTATTCCAGGGGAATTAACTTCCTACTGGCAGTCAGAGGTGGTGATGTGCTCCCTGCCCTTTGTTTAAACAAAAACCTCAACACCTCCCCATACCACCACCCCCAATTTAATACTCTGCCCTTTAATCCTTGTGTGATAGCAACAAGTCACGACACATTGACCTTAGAAATCAGCTTGTGCACAGTCTCCAGCGCCACTTCTAGACATGTAAAATGTTTAAGGAAGGTGAGAGCACCTCCATTTTAAGATCTCCCCTCCCTACCAGAGCCCCTTGACAGGTTTATGAAGCAATACATTCTTTTTTTCCCTCCTGCCCGTGGAGTTAGTTTTCAAAAATAAGAGCTGTGCTCTTCTCTGGGGTTTAATGTGGTTGTGGGAGCCCCTCATTGTTTTTACTGCCCCGAGGTCAGCCTCAGGCTGGGTTGATGCACCAATGCTCCATTCCCACCTCTCCTGCCTTCTGAATGTGGTTGAAAACCAACCGGGTTAATTAAAACCCGCACAGACGTGGGGGTTGTTTCGTGCTGCAGGATCAGCAGATGGAGCTGGGAGCCGCAGGGATAACCCTCAGGCTAAGAGCTTTGGGAGATTCAGGAGCAGCCCAGTGCTTGTTCAAAGGTATGATTTTAAGGTTCAAAGCGATGATTTCAAAGGAGAGGCAGGAGCCTGGCAAAGGTCATCAAGCTCTCTGGGTCTCAGGTGGGACCTCTTGGTTAAAAAGCTCTGCCCCTTCTGCCCGTGTTACCTGATCTTCTCAATTGGTTGCTGGTTAAATACACCTCTCCAGCGAGCCCAGTTGTCCCTGGAGAATTCCCTTACAGCTTCCTTCTGGAGAGCAGAGAAGTCGGTTGGATACAGGAATACCAGTGCACCCTCAATTCCCTGCCTGGCTCCGAGGCTGCTGCCAGGAGCTTTGCCGTGCCCTTCACCCAGTGAGCTCCTGGGGCAGCCCCGCTTACCCACAGGTCTCTCCCACCCTGCCTTGCTCCTCCACCTGTCCTGGATTTTCCTCCCAGGCCCCTGTGTGCTCAGCCTCACCTCATGCAGGGGAAACGCTGCCTCAAACACGTTTTTCTTCATCAGGCCGTGCAGCTTCTCTGGGAGCAGAGCAGAAAGGGAGAGGGTTGGGGATCTGGGGAGAGGGAGCAGAGGAACTGCTGCTTCCCGCGGTCCAAATCTCCCAGCCTCTGGATGTGGCAGCAAATTGAGTTGTCTGAGCTGCACCCTGGCTTTCTCCCCCTGTTTACATCCTCCCTGGGATGGCCTGTGCCCACCATAGGGCAGGAGTCTTCCTGCAGATCCAGGCTGAGCACCACCCCTGTGACCCCCGTTCCCTTACCCAAGTCAGGTGTCACCGTGTTCCGCAGGATTAAGTGCACGATCCTTATCCTGAACAAGGAGAAATCGTGGTTAAAGGCTGCTCTGGGATGCAGAATTGTGTTGTGTGGCCCAGGAAAAGCAGGGCAGGGAAGGGAGAAGGTGTGCACCAAAATCCGTGGAGGGAAGACGGGGAGAGCCGAGCTGGATAATGGATGCTGGTGTAGGGAACGGTGAGTGCAGGATGCTGGAAGTCAGCTCAGCACCCACCTGGTGGTCATTGGGATGTCCTGGGGGGAATTTTCATTTTGGAGCTTCTTGTCGGGGTTCCCCAGAAGACACTGGTACTTCCGGAAGACCTGCTCTGGGGCACGGACTCCATAAAATAGCTTCGTGTCCTCAATTTTCTGGTGGGCGGAAGAGAGGGGCTGTTAGAACAGAGCAGAGGGGCAGGGAAGGGGCGGAGCTGGAAGGGCCAGGGGCTGTGCCAGGGTCTGTGGTCTCTCTCCTCTGATTGAGCAAGAGGTTTATTTTCCAGCACTGATGTGGTGATCACCTCAGTGGTTCATTTCCTGGGATGCAGGTACCCGAGCCAGGTCAAGTTTCTGTTGCCTTTTCCTCCCACAGCCCCTCACCTTGATGGTGAACCCCTTCTTGCTCAGCTCATCCAGGAACTTCTTCCTCTTGGTCTCCTTCTCACTGCCCACTTCATGGATGTCGCTCACCAGAACGAAATCCCACTTCTCTTCACTCTACCCACAAAAACACCAAGGAATTATTAGGGATGGAAAGCTGAGAGCTCTCCCTCCCAGCTCCAGCCTCTGAGAGGTTTGGACCTTCATTGTGGCTGTGTAGAGGGGAACTGGGAATGAGCAAGGGAATGGGGAAACTGAGGCAGCTGCTTCCCTGGCAGTGCCCCACTCCCCTCTCTGAGCTGAGCTGAACTTGCTGTGGGTGCAGAGGGAGCAGAGCTTACCGGGGGGGTGAAGGGGTCTGTGTCCTCCACAGGATAATCCCTCCAGGGAGTCAACAGAATTTCATCATGCTGAAAAGAAAACCAGGGCTTCAGTGGGCTCCCTGGGACATCAGAAGGCTTCAGTGGGCTCCCTGGGACATCCTGTGTTTTCCTCTCCCAGCAGCCTCGAGGGGATGCCCAGGGAGGAAGGTGAGAACAGTCTTGTCCAAAACCTTCTCCTACCCACTCCTGGTCGCCTGTTTGGGGCTCTCCTGAGCCAGCTGGGGATTTGTGTTCGAGGATGATGGAGGGACCGCTGCCCTGTGAGGGTGTGCAGCCTCCTCTAGAACTCATGATACCCAGCGGTGCCCCGGGGCTGTGAGGGAACTGGCCAGGAGAAAAAAAACCTCAGTCTGCTCCGGACTTTGCTCCTTCTTGTTTCACCTGATGCCCTGACATTTGTACTGGAAGAGTGTCAACACTTCACCCTGTCTCTCCATGCTACAGTGGATTTTACGGGCTCTAATCAGGCTTTTCCATTCGTCTGTCATTCCTGTCAGATAGGGCACTGCTGGCTTTTTGGGGAGGGTGGGGAAGGTACTTTTAAATTCCAGTGAAGGGAGAGCGAGGCACAGACAGGCTGGCACAGCCTTGCAGCAGAGCAGGGGGAAAAAAAATCCTTGGAAAACATGTTGGATGCCTCAGTCTGCAGCACACTATCAAGGAATATCCTCAGTTGTAAGGGACCCACAAGGATCATCGAATCCAGCTCCTGGCACTGCACAGGACCACCGCAAAAGTCCACGTGCTTGAGAGCATTGTCCAAATGCTGCTGGAACTCTGGCTTTTCCCTGTTCACCTCCTGTGTGTCCCTGCTCTGGAGAGAACGGCTGTGCAGGGGCCAAGGCAGCTCCCACCTTCCTGTTTACAGGGAATTACGCTTGGATACCCAAGGGTGCAGCTCTGGGCGAGCACAAAGCAGGTAATCCTGGAATGGATTTTGTTGGAAGAGACCTTAAAGCCCATCCAGTCCCACCCCCTGCCATGGGCAGGGACACCTTCCACTAGCTCAGGTTGCTCCAAGCCACATCCAGCCTGGCCTTGGACACTTCCAGGGATGGGGCAGCCACAGCTTCCCTGGGCAACCTGCGCCAGTACCTCGGCACCCTCACAGGGAAGGATTCCTTCCCAATATCCATCTAGCCCTGCCCCCCTTCAGCTTAAGCCATAAGGTGGCCCTGTGGGTTTCTTTGCTGAGCTTTGCTGGGACTCGTGGTGTGTCCCCACAAACAGCAGCACAGAGGGCTGGTGATACAGTGCAGCAGCGGGAAGGAGCTGCCAGGGATGGGGGTATTGTCACCCGGGGTCACCAGAGACACTGTGACCTGAAAGACAGCCCAGCCAGACGGGTTCCTCCAGCTGTAATCTTGGGAGCAGAGCCGTGGTGGTGGTGAAATGCTGCCCTGATGTAAGATCTGGATCCCAAGCTTTCACTGGAGAATGAGGCCATGGATGCAGGAGAGGCCAGGATGAGGAAAGGGCTGAAATGTTCCACCAGATCCTCGCTCACATGGATCAGCCACAGCACAGGAGCTATGAGGAGACTGACAGCCAGGAAGCCAAAGTGGGAATGCTCAAGAAGAGGAATGTTCTCACCCAGAGGTGCTGTTGTAACAAGAGCCAGAACTTCTCTTGGATAAAAGGTACTCAATTTAGGGCAAGAGGCAGGGGGGGGGGTTATGGTGTTGTCACCTGCTCTGCCAGAGCTCTAACCAGGTCGGGGGGGCAGGACTGGGTGTGGCAGTTCTCCCTGTCCCTGGCTGAGCTCTGCTCATCTGGGCACAGAGGATTGGGAGTGGGAGCCTCACTGGGCTCTGCCCTATTGCCAACGCTCTGGTGCTGGCACAGATCTGGCCTGGCACAGCTCTCCCCTGTCGTGTGGGCTCATGCCTGCCTGGCTGGTTTCTCACAGCCTCCATGTGCACCAGCCTGGTCCTGCAGAGATTCCCTGCCAGCACCACCTGTGATCATGGGGCTGTGGAGGGGAAGCCACCTGTTGGGGACAGGGCGGTCTTGGGGTGTTCCTAAATGCCACCTCCTGTTGTCCTGCTGCTGCTGACCCCAGTCAGAATCTTTTCTTAATATCTCGTCTGACCCTACTTTCTGTCGGTTTGAAGCCATGCCCCCTTGTCCTGTCACTCCAGTTCCTGATGGGAAGGCAGAGATGTGTAGGCAGGGACAGCTGCAGAGGGCAGGGACTTCGGATCACTGTTATTCTCCCACACCTACTTTTTTTGTCCCAGGGATTAGGGAGTCGGATCACGAGCAGGTGAGGCCACCTGGGCTCTGCAGTGGTTGTATGAACCCTGGACTCTATCCCTGCTCTCAGGAAGGACAGTTTCAATTTCACTCCCTCCTGCCCTGTGGTCAGAGCGGGATTTGGAAGCGCCACTGTGCAAAGGTGTAGGAGAAGTGACTGGTACAATGGGAAGCAGGAATTTCAATGTTAAAAAGGGTTTCCGTGCCCTGAGGTGCCTCCAAGTATATCAGTGGTCCTTGTCCCCTTTCACAGGCCAGGTAACCCAC
This sequence comes from Corapipo altera, assembly GCF_003945725.1. Lineage (NCBI taxonomy): Eukaryota > Metazoa > Chordata > Aves > Passeriformes > Pipridae > Corapipo > Corapipo altera. Next base: position 181,305 of record NW_020884943.1, read on the forward strand.
TGCCCTGAGCATTCCTTCAGGGAAATGGCCACAGGCACCCCTGGGATGGGGGTGGGGTCACCTGTGTGAGTAACTCAGGCCAAGGACCTGGATAGGATCCGGCATCCTTGTGTTCCTTTCCAGTCATGGATTGGTGAGGGTTTGGGCTGTTCCCATCACCCACACCGAGATGATCAAATTGCTCTTCTCTCCGGGATGTTTCTCACGCAGCTTCCCTTGGAGCACTTCCATGTTACCTAATGGCTTCCTGAGAGAAGTGGGACAGCCTTCAGCTGGAGAGGCAGACGGCACACCTGGACCTTTACCACCTGCCCTGATCTTGGAGAATTTGCCTGGCTTTTTCAAGGGAAGGAAACCGCATCTTTCCTTCCAATCTAGAGAAGAAAAATGGCACCGCTGCCCCTGTACTGCTTTTTGGAATACCCCAAAGGCCGGAAGCAGATGAGCGGTAGAGATCAGAGCTTAGTTCATCCCGTGTTTCCAAGACACAGGTGCTTAGAGGTGCTGAAAAGCAACACCCTGGAAGTATTGGAGCAGTTTCTGTTCCTACCTGCATGGTGAAGCGGAGAGCCTTCCTCTGTCCTGGTGCTCCTCGGGGCAGATCCGCAGGCAAGATGGGCTGGAGGCTCCTGGGCTTCCTTGTCGCGTGGTTTCCGTCCCCAGCTCCTTTGCCCGAGGACTCATGTGCAGCGGCCTCGACTTCCGTGTGGGACTCCCGCCTGCCTCGGGAGGGAGCTGATATCGGGAGGAGGTGAGGAAGCTGCCCTTCACCCTCGCTCAGAGGAGTGGCAAGCCCAGAACCGCCCAGCACCAGGGCAGGTAAATGTGCCGGGATCCTCCTGCGGCCCCAGGGCTCTGCCACCCTCCTCTGCCCCTCTCCGTGCCAGTGCCATATCCTGCAACATCCCCAAAGAGGTGCCACAAAGGGGCCAAAAGGAGGAAGCACCTATCAGCAGAAGCTCTAGAAAGCTCTAGAAATCTCTTCACGCCTCACTGGCTGGTAAAGCAGCTCTGGAAGTTGTGTGCTGTTTCCCCCCCCATGTGTAACAGTGCTGTCAACCTGGCTTTGGACACTTCCAGGGATGGGGCAGCCACAGCTTCCCTGGGCAACCTGTGCCAGGGCCTCGCCACCCTCCCAGGGAAGGATTTCTTCCCAATATCTAATCTAAACTTGCCATTCCTTCCCAGTATCTAATCTAAACTTGCCATTCCCTCTTGTCCTGTCACTCCAGGTCCTTGTCCAAAGCCACTCTCCAGCCTCACTGTGGGATCCCTTCAGGTGCTGGAAAGCCACAATTAGGTCACCTCAAAGCCTTGTCTTTTCTAGGCTGAACCATCCCAGTTCTCCCAGCCTTTCCTCATAGCAGAGGTGCTCCAACCCTCTGATCAGCTTGGTGTCCTTCCTCTAGACTCACTCCGACGGGTCCATGTCCCTCCTGTGCTGGTGCCCCCAGAGCTGGATGCAGTGATCCAGTTGGGATCTCACATGAGCAGAGCAGAGAGGCAAAATCACCTCCCATCTGGAGCTGTGGCTTGGAGCAGGCAATAAATTCTTGCAAAAGGTGAGTGAAAAGGTGGTTATGTGTAAGCCAGGTCTCACAGTGCTCCTTATATCGGCTTTCTGGGGGGTTTGTTACTTTAATTTCCAAACAAAAAGAGCTACCTTTCCTGGGAATAGCAGGAAGATCAGTAACTGCTCTGGATTCCCTTGTGCACTCCAACAGCATTGCTGTGAGTTATTCTAAAATAAGTCCTGGGGGGGGGTAATCCAGCTGTGTCCTGGCAGGAAAGCCAGCCAGCATGTCCAGAGTGGTGTTCCCAGTCAAGCCACCACCACCCTGTGGCTTTGCCAAGTGCCTTGAACAGAGCCCAAACTAGACCTATGGGTTATTAAACAGGGGGAAAAAAAAGAGTTGTCTTCCAAATGTCCTACTGTGTGTGAAACCAAGCGCAGAGGGAAGGCAGGGGCAGACCTTTACCCTCCCAGGAGTGATCCACAGGGATAGCCTGGAGCGGAGAACAGTCTGTATGGGCAGCAGCTCTCCCTGGGTGTGGGAGCGTGTGTGTGTTTACCTGCAGAGAGCGAAGCCCTGTCAGGCAGCGCTTTCCACCTGCCAGCAGAGCAAAGACCTTTGCAGTGTGAGCGCGGCTGGTTCCAGGGAAACGAGATTACCTGTGGGTGGAACAGCCGCGTCGCTCCACCCACACTCCGGCTCCTTTCTCCTGGGCAGGGGTGGGAGGACTTTGCTCTCCAGAGTGTGGGCATCCAGGAGCAGTCCTGAAAGCCTGTGGGCGTTACCAGCCGGTGGGGAAGGCGAGTGTGTGCCCGCAGGTTGGCTTTGGGCGAGGTATCCATCCCCTGCAGCATCTCACGGCGCTCAGAGGAGACTGCGCTGCTGCTGCTCCTGTATAGGAGGAATTCGGCTTTGCCTGGGCAAGATTTAGCTGCTTTTGCAGCAAGGCAGGTGACCAGGTCGATGCTGTCCCTCTTTCAGTACTTCCCTCCCCTCGTGCCATGCACCACCTCGCATTTACTGCTCTGTGGTGCTGCCCGGGGCCGAGGACGGCGGCATGAAAAGCTGGAATCGGGGAGGGAGATGATGCACCCACCAGGCTCTGGTGAAAAATCCTCTTGACGTGAGGTGCTGTGGAGCTCCGGCTCGAACCTGTGCCAAGGTATTGCAGCCACACAAACCCTGTGTGAGCAGGGAGAATTATTTAAGGTCTGATCAGCTCCGTGGCTGCTGGGGCTGGTCACACACCCGAACCCACCGATGGACTCCGGCCGCCTGGGGCGGCGGTTTGACCCACGCTGAGCGTGTTGGCTCTGCAGCTCCAGCAGCACTCCCTGACCTGTTAGTCCTGGCTGGATGTGGAGAGGGTAACTCCCACCCGAGGAGGGGTAACAGACCACTGAGGCTTTTTGTGTGTGAAACCATTCCAGCCACATAGAGGCTACCTGGCCACCTCACCTGGCAGTGATGCTTTCTGAGTGTGCAAAGGAACACCTCCCTAATTCAGGATGGTGCTGAAAGATTTATTTACTCTTTTTAGTTCCCTGCATTTTTAATATTTTTTTTTTTCCACCCAGCCTAAAAAGGGAATTGCTTTCCTTTGTACCTGACTTAGAAGGAGATGATCCTTCTGGGAGAAACTCAGAATAAAGGCTCTCCTAACTCTAAACTATTATTTCCAACTGCAGCTTGTGGTGGTCCTTTGCAGCTTGGGATATTCTGTCATCTCTTGGAACAAGGTGAGTGCCTCCAGGTCTCATAAAGCATCACGGGGTCACCAGTGTTTCAGGTTGAGGGGGGGATTGTGCAGCAGTCAGAAATGTCCTTTATATATCCCAGAACTGTGTTTTACTGGTTTTATCTCCAAGGGCAGGAGTTTGCCAGATTCTCAGGGAATCTTTGGCTAAACCCTTCTCGCGCAGATGCGGCAGCTATGCAGTTTGTGCTGTATGTGAGAGGGCAAACAGGCAGAAACGTGGCTTTGTCAGCCCATAAAAGCCCCTCACAGACAGATGAGTGATGGCTGTGAGCTGGTGCTCCACGATAGCTGAACCCAGCCGGCTGCTGCCCTCCCATGGCCAGTTCCTTTATTTTGTAGAATCCTAGAATATGGGAATGGTTGGAGTTGGAAGGGAGCGTAAAGATCATCCAGCCCCACCTTCCACTAGACCAGGTTGCTCCGAGCCCCGTCCAACCTGGTCTTGGACACTTCCAGTGATGGGCAGCCACGACTTCCCTGGGAAATCCGTTCCAGGGCCTCACCACCCTCACAGGGGAGAATTTCTTCCCAATATCCCATCTAACCCTGCTGTCTTTCAGTATTTCATAGAACCACGGAATAGCTTGGGTTGGAAAGGACCTTTAAAGGTCATCTTGACTACTTGCAGCCTTGTAAATGTTTCCTCTCATTTCTTTCCTGGTTTTGTTTATTTGCTCCTGCAGAGTGTTCTCTTCCCTCCATGGTGCTTGATGCCGTGTCAGGATCTTTCCAGAAAGCTGGATCTTTCCAGCCATCCGGGATCAGCATGTCACATTCTGCACGAGGAGCCCGACCAAGAAAAATCTGGAAAGAGCTGAGGAATTCTAAGAACACATCAGATCTGAGGGCACAGGAGCACCCAGCACCCTGCGTTTGAACTCTTCAGGTGGGAACAGAAACTTTTACCAGAAAAACACATTTCTGCAAATGCAAATCTGGCCATGTATTTAATATTTCATCACACAAAGATGTGGGAACTGGGACGGACGCGGCATCAGGGAATGGGACTAATGGGAAAGCACAGTCTGGGGTACTTGAAAGCCACCCGACAGTCTGGCAAAGAGCACTTTTCCCTGAATAATTCAAGCGAGTGTGCGCAGAAGGAAGCAGTTTTCTTTAATTAGCACTCTTTGGTTACTTTTGCAGAGAGATGCAGAGTTTTAGCATTAAATAACAACCCTGGCATAATTTGCAAATGCCGAGTGTGTGCACTCATAACCCAACGCTGTCACAGCTGAAAGGAATGTTCTCTTTATTCGTTTATTTCCCCCTTTTTCTGTGTGTTTTCGTGGAAAGGGTGTGGAGGCATCAAGGGTCCCTCCTATGAGGGGCACCTGAGAGGCATCAGGACCCCTGCCCTGAGAGGGCGCCGGGACCCCCACCCTGAGGGACTTTGGGATCCCTGTGAGGGGCGGCTGAGGGGCACTGGGACCCCCACCCTGAGGAGCACGGGGACCCCTGTGAGGGGTGGCTGAGGGGTATCAGGGCCCCTGCACTGAGAGGGCACCGGGACCCCCACCCTGAGGGGCACAGGGACCCCTGTGAGGGGCGACTGAGGGGCATTGGGGGTCCCCCCGTGAGGGGCTATGGGACCCCTGCCCTGAGGGGCACTGGGACCCCTGTGAGGGGTGGCTGAGGGGCACTGGGGGTCCCCCCATAAAGGGCAATGGGACCCCTGCCCTGAGGGG
>NW_020884943.1:186275-187235 GCF_003945725.1 Corapipo altera
ATAAAGGGCAATGGGACCCCTGCCCTGAGGGGCACTGGGTCTCCTACCCTGAGGGACTCTGGGCCCCCTGTGAGGGGTGGCTGAGGGGCAGAGGGACCCCTGTGAGGGGCGGCTGAGGGGCACCGGGACCACCACCCTGAGGGATTCTGGGACCCCCGTGAGGGGCAGCTGAGGGGAATGGGGAGGTCCCCCCTTGAGGGGCAATGGGACCCCTGCCCTGAGGGGCACCGGGTCTCCTACTATGAGGGGAGGAATGGGGACCCATGTGAGTGGGCATCAGTACCCCCACCCTGAGGGACTCTGGGACCCCTGTGAGGGGCGGCTGAGGGGCACTGGTGGTCCCCCCATAAGGGGCAATGGGATCCCTGCCCTGAGGGGCACCAGGTCTCCTACCATGAGGGGGGGCATGGGGACCCATGTGAGTGGGCATCAGGACCCCTGCCTGGAGTGGGCACCGGGATCTCCGCCCTGAGGGACTCTGGGACCCCTGTGAAGGGTGGCTGAGGGGCACTGGGACCCCTGTGAGGGGCAGCTGAGGGCACTGGGACCCCCACCCTGAGAGGCACAGGGACCTCTGTGAGGGGCGGCTGAGGGGCACTGGAAGTCCCCCCATAAAGGGCAATGGGACCCTTGCCCTGAGGGGCACCAGGTCTCCTACCATGAGGGGGGGCATCGGGACCCACGTGAGTGGGCATCAGGACCCCTGCCCTGAGTGGGCACTGGGACTCCCACCCTGAGGGACTCTGGGGCCCCTGTGAGGGGCAGCTGAGGGGCACCGGGACCCCTGTGAGGGGCGGCTGAGGGGCACTGGGACCTCTGTGAGGGGCAGCTGAGGGGCACCGGGACCTCTGTGAGGGGCGGCTGAGGGGCACCGGGACCCCCACCCTGAGGGGCAGAGGGACCCCTGCGAGGGGTGGCTGAGGGGCACCGGGACCCCCCCCCATCATGAGGGAGCTCCTG
>NW_020884943.1:187635-261164 GCF_003945725.1 Corapipo altera
GGCTGAGCAATGGGATATGAGGAGGACACAGGAATAGGATAGGGGAGGCTGGAGAGTTGGATATGGGGGGGCACTGAGAAATGGGGTATCTGCGGGAGCCTCAAGTATGGGATGTGGGGGGGGGTCTGGGAGGGGAAATTAAAGGAGTTACTGCAAATTTTCCGCTGTTCACGTTGCTCTGGCTTAGCTGGTACTGGTGCTGGAATAGGCTAAGGGTGTTTTCCTGGCAATTTAATGGGGCTGGCTTTAGGTCGTGTCACCTCCTTTCCCAGTCCTGGTCCCAGCCCCTCCAGGAGCAGGACCCTTAGAGCTTCCCCCTGTCCCACTCGGTGAGTGCTCTGGAGGTGTTTTCCAACACCCTGGGAGCCCACTGTCTGCAGGCAAGCATTTCTGCTTGATTCCAGCTACCAGCATTGTTTATGTGAACCCCACCTCCTTCTCCCCCCTCCCTTGGTCTTGGAAGAGGCTTTTTTCCATCCGTGTTCTTCCCAGTAATCCTGGCAGACAGCCGAAGTTGTCCTGCCCCAGTCCTGCTGTGTTTTCGTGTGTCTTGGTCCATAAAACGGGTGCAGAAACCCACAGCTGACGGTGTTGGGCCAGCAGAGAAAACCAGCTTTTTGTCCTTGCGTTCAGTCCTTGCAGGAAGTGGTGTGTTTGTACCTGGAGAAGTGCTCCTAAACCCTGTCCTTGCTGGAGTTGTTCCACAAATCCCCTCTGCACACACACGTGTGTGGCTCCATGGGTTTTTCTGCTTGTGTTGAACACACGTCCTTTTTGGTGAAGGAAACCAAGCTGACACTGCAGAGGCTCCTTTGGAATACGAGCTGAGGGCGATGGGATTTGGCTGGAGCCTGTCATGGAGGAGCGGGAGGGGAGGGCACTTGGCTCTCACCCTGCCAATCTGGGCAGCAGCGGCGCTAAAGGGTGTTGATCCCGATGAAGTAGGTGACATTCCTGCCAGTGCAAGCTGCAGAGGAGCACTGGGATGCTGCTGGATCCCGGCGGGATCTCTGCAGAACCCCGACAGGCGGGTGTAGCCGAGGCACATTGTGGTCTTGGGGACAAGAGGACCTTCCCTGGAGAGCACAGCACATGTAGGCTGAGTGAATCGCTGGGTCCTGGCGCCATCCTATAAATGGAAAATGGGTAAAAGTGTCCTTTCCTTACTCTCTACTTCAGGTGGCTCTTGCCAGGTGTTTTGTGAGGCCCTAAAATGCTGATTTTTTTTTTTTTTTTTTTTTGCTGTAGAATCTCACCTCATTGCACCTGTCTGTGGTGGTGGCAGGACTGTCTGTCATCCCAGGATAAATGCTGTAATGCAGTCAGTGTGTCCATGTGGGTTGTTCATTTGGAAATCTGGATGTGCCTTGTTCTCTCAGGAGCTTCCCTGTGTCGGGTGGTCCCTTCCAGGAGGGCAGCAGGGACGAGCGTGTCGAGTTGTCCCTTAACTTCCCTGTTTATCTGATTTTTCTTTTCCCTAGTAACTTTTGCTGGCAGGCAGGAGTTTAAACACCTGAAAAAGTCCCAAGGCTTTTCCTGGTGTTCCTTTTGCCCTGTGCGTGACAGAGTATCCTTTGGCAATGACTCAGTTCTTAAAGTGTACAAGTATAAAGATTATCCGGAGAAATTATTTTCTTCCTGTGACCCTTGGGACTCTTCTCGTGATGTGGAGGTGGCTGGAGGAAAGGGGAGTCTGTGAGGATGCTCTGACTTTGGAAAAGTATGGAATGTACCTTCTCTTTAAAGTCCAGAAGTTAGGGATAAGGTTACCCCTGTGGCTTGCTCTGTTTGGAAAAATTAAAGGATTTGGGACCTGTGAACAGAAATCATTCCTGGAGCAGTTCAGTTCGCAGAGGCGATTTTCCTGCTATAAATGTGATCCCTGGGAAAGGTGGAGCTTCCTAGCTGGCTTCCTGCTCTTCAGATCTGTTTGAAACTTTGGAAAACCAGTTGTGTGCTAATATCTCTGTTCTTATTCCACATCAATGACTCGGGGCTGGAAAATACTCCACTGGGGGAACTTGCTCAGTCGGTGTGGCCTGGCAGCTCCTTTTGCCGCTGGTAAATGCCGAGGGAAGGAATCATTTAGATGAAGGGATCATGCAGTTGGACATTGTGTATGATTTTTCTCCTTAAATTTCTGTTTTATCTTGGCTTCTGTATACATTTCATAGCTTGTCTTCAACAAAAGCAGGCCTTCCAGGAAAACATCCACCCAGCCGTGATTTGAGGATGTCGGGAGGTGCCAGGTGTGCCTTTGCCACCACGCTGTGACTCTGTGGGTTTAATTGCTTTTCCCCAGCCTTACTTTAATTTGGATTTGATTGGTTTAACGTCACCTCTTGATTATGGATGAGTTTTTACCTCTCACATTAATAATTCCATATTGCTGTCACACGGGCGTGATGCGGATTCCTAAGGTTGTGGTGTGGCAGCAGAGATCTGTGGAGCTCAGGAAGTTAAAATAGATAGGAAAAGAAGGCAAAAAGAGGGAAAGGCAGTGATTCTTTGGGCTAATACAGTGTTTGTGGGAATTATTTCAGCCTGTTTGGTGCACAGAGCCTGGAATTTGCAGCCAAGGAAGAGGCAGCCTCTGCCGGCGTGTTCCTCTCGGGTTTTTTCGGTGTTGCGAGAGTCTTCCCAGATGGCCTTGGAAATGAGGATGTGTGTGGGCAAACCAGCTGGTTTTGGAAAGATGGGATTGGTGTTCAAACCAAAACATTCCTTATGGAGATGGTTCTTATCTGTGAAAACACCTCTCTGGATTTGCTAAGGGCAGGTCTGGAGGAAGAGGTGGGGATTTATCCGGAAGAGAGATTAGGGAGACAGAAGAAGTGGGCAGGGACTGCCTTCTCCTGGAGGCTGGCTGTGGCACTTCCAAGACAGCATTCCTTGAGCTTGCTGGGAACTGAACATTGTGTTGATTTTTTCCATGCTTTTTGGTTTTCCATGCTTTTTGGTTTCCATGGTTTTGGGATTCCATGTGTGCCGAGCTGCCTGCTCGGGATTCACCACGCTGGAGCACGTTGCTCGTCTGGAGCAGGGGAACCTTGCTCCAGAGTCCTGGAGTCACCCAGAGTCACCCAGCCGTGCTTTTCCAGCCTGTGGGAACATGCTGGCAGGGCCAGGGAAGCTGGGACATCCAGGCCTTGTGCAATCCCACTAAGCTCTGTTCGCCAGCTGGTCGTGGATGAGGGGAGCTTTGTCCTGGGAACTGCGTTATATGGGAATGGCACTGCCCTTTCCTGAAAGGATAGGATTGCGTAGTTCTGCCAAGTGAGCTGGAAGTGCAGATGGAATATCTTTGTGCAGGGAGCCTGTGAGAGTTTAATGCCCCACCTGGGCGTTAATTTTCTGTATTGTGCTTTTTTTTGTAAACGTGCTCCCGAAGTTTTAAGGGAAAAAATGTGCTTAAAGTGTGTTACCCGTAATTCCTGGTCACCTGTCCCGGTGGGACTGCTCTAAACTAACGCCTGGAACACAGATTTCTATAGGTTTAAATATGAAAATGCTCAATAATTGAAATTGGAGCATTTGGGGAACTTCTGGGCTCTGCAGAACTTCGGAAACGTCGGAGAACTTGGTCCTTCCTCCTGATTAGAAGGAAAACGCCTTATCTGCCAGAGCTTTGCTGTTGTCCCGTGGTCCTGGTTCTCTGGAGGTTCCCTGTCCCTGGGTTTGTTTGAGGACTGGCTCACGGCAAGGAAAATGCCCGGTGCTATTTTGGAGCGTCCCGAGCCCGTAGGGAAATTTAATCGGCCTCGTGTGACTTCATGGATGTGCCCAAGACGTGGGGCTGCTCTAAGAATAGGGACTGTTTTGTTAACTCTGAGACTTTAAACAGGTTTTAAAACGCAGCCTGCAGCTTAAAACCAGCAGGGATGGTTTGCGTGGTTGGATTTCTGTTGGAGGTTTCCAGACACTCTCTCTGTCCCAACAGTTTCAACTGTGATCTTAATTTTGCACGTCAAAATATTGGTTGGTTTAAAATTGGTTTCTAACTCTTGGTGTGTTTGCCCGTGTCTTATTCTTCACGCAAACCCTCTGCTGCTGTTGGAGGGGTGGGTTTGTTCTGCTGTTTGCCGTATTTTCTTAGAATTCCCAGCTGGTTGTGTTGGTTTGTGGAGGGTACAGAGAGCTCTGACATCCATTTAAAAAAAAAAAAAAGATAAATCTCTCTCAGATATGCTTTTATGACGGTCATTATTTGGAATGAAGAAATAAATAATGAAAAAGTTGCTGATGGGACTAATTGAGTTCGCTGACAGATTCTTTCTCCAGCAGCAGCAATTAAGGAAACTTTTTAAACCCGAGGGGCAAACTAGACTGGCTCTCCTTCGGAATTTCATTCCACTTAAGAGAACCGACCAAAATATTCATAAATAAATTCTTTGCATGGTGTTCCAGTGATTGTTGTTGTGTTTAATGGAGTTGTTGCATCATTTGTGACAAACAAGAGGTGGATAACAAGGGTGCGGCCCCTGCTCAAGCTGATTTTACTTTGTGGGAGATTGAACGAGGCCAGCGGGGTGTTGTTACTCCCCCCTTTCCATCCAGGGATCTGCCCCAATCTCCCCAAAAAAGAGGTATTTAAACCATTTTCTTAGGTGTCACAGGCTTCACTTGGGAAACAAAGGCGCTGATAGTAATTTCCTCGCAGTTTCTCAATGTGACAGGAGAATGACTTAGCATGAAAAGGAGAAGTTGGGATCAAACTTAGTCCCATTAACTGGGGAAAAAAACCCACTTTTTTTTGTGAGCAGCGGTGTGGGAGAGGTGTTTTGGCTGCTGCTGCTGCTGAAATTGCTCTTGCTGGGTGTTTGAATGAGCAGGGCAAGTGGATTTTGTGAAAACAAACCTAATTCATTTCACTTCAATGTCCCAATTTTTTGAGCGGGAAAGAGACACATATGCAGCACCAAAAGGCAGGAAACTAAGCTACTTAATTCTCCAGCTTTTTAGAACTTTGGTGTTTGTTGTAAATCCTCTCCCTGGCCTTACATATTTCTGTGTGCAGGGTTTTGGACGTGAAACCTCCTAGAACTGGCTGCAGTTTGTGCCCCCTTTACCTCGTGCGTGTTGCCCAAACTCCTGCGTAATCCCGAGGGGAAGATTCCCGGTCTGGCCAGCTCAGCTCTTTTCAGCCTCCCGGGCTCTAGGCCAGGAGAACATAAGCCTTTCCACGTAATTCCTGCCGTGCTTACCTCGCTGGGATGTTCTCAGCTTGTCTTCCTCTGGTGTGTTATTTTACAGCGTGTGCGGAGATGAAAGCAATCCCTTTGTGCGGTGAAATCCATCCTGGCTTCGCTGGGACGAGCGCTTCCACGTGCTGCTCCTTTTTGTTTTGTTTTTTTTTTACCTCCCAGGCTGTGGGAAGACATGGTGTGCCTCTGTATTTCCGTGCTTTTCCCCCTCTGAGGTGGGTTTATGTGGGGCTCTCATCGCTGTGTCGCTACTCACAGCTCTCTGTCAGAGCTGCCAACTTGCTCTTCCCAGGAGACAAACCCATCTCCAGAAGTCTTTCATCCTGGATTTCGTGTGCTGAAAGCACCTTTCCATGACTGACCAACCACCTTGAAAGCCTGCTGCGAGGGGGTCTGGCTGCAGCTGGAGTTCAGCCTCTTGTTTCTCCCTAAATGAGGCAGCTGGCTGGGTTTCAGGTTGATGGCTGTGGCACCAAAAATAGCTGGAAAACGGGGTTGTATGAGGCTCCCCAGCACCAACCCTTCTCTGTGCCACAGGCAAGGAATGGAACTAGATCATCCTTGTGCTGGTAGAGGAGTTTCTCAAGGTGTTTATCCACATGAGGACATGTAATAACTGATTTTTTTTTTTTGGCAATTTGTGTGACACTCAGCACGTTGAAAAAAGAACTGATTTTGTGTAGGTGTTCAGGTGGTGAAATGGTAAGGTGTGAGACAGCATTCCCAGATTTATTTTTGGTAGCCTCTTAGACACGAGTTTCAAAAATAAGCAATAAAACAAGGCACATAAAACATAAAAATAACCTTGAGTTAACGTAACCCCTTTGCTGATCAAAATACGGGCGTTTTGCATCAGTTATACACATATATAAAAGCAGAGTGTGGTGTGATTGGAGCGTGAGTTCAGTCCCTGCTGTCCTGCCTCCTGGGAGAGGAGGGTGTTCAGTTTTCCAGCTCCTGCAGGATCCAGGACAGGCATCACGTCACGTGAGTGTTCCATGGCTGAATCACCTGTCCCGGCACCCGGGGGAAGATGCAGCTGCCGAGCAGGAGCTCACGGCTCCAAAACCCTTTTTGCCTGGGTTTTCACACCTTGAGTCCTCGCTAAGTTGTGAAAACACTTGCGGATCCTTGTCTTTTTTTTGATCCTGGTTATTTGGAGCTGGTTATTCCGTGCCCTCGGGAGTGTGAGGAAGGATAGTGTTCAATGCCAAGCTCTCCTTTGGCACTGGAGGAAGAGGATTGTGTCTGCTTATGAGGTATTTTCCAGGGTTGTGAGAGTGGCTGGGGTTTGGGTGAGGGTGGAATTTTCATTCAAAATCAGCCTTTCTTTGACTTGCAGAGCAGTTCTGGGTGGGTTGCTGGGGGGTTGGTTGAAGGTAAGTCAGTGGATGGCTTGGAAATTCCCGGTGATCCCGGGTTTGTCTGCACAACTTGAATATATCAACCTTGGTCTGTTGGCAGTGACATGGAAAGGGAATGTGAGCTGCTGTTATAAAATATAAAGAAAATACAGGCACCTTCTTTCACACTTTTTCTCCTTTCTGAGCTTCTCCTGTATACCTGGGTTGTTTTAATCCTTTGTGATAACAGATCTTGTGGTCCTTTAAGCCAGAAGTCAAGTCTTTATCGTGTTTACATGCCCAGGCTTCCCATGCTTCCCATCTATGACTGGAGATGTTTCCCACTGAAAACAATGAATGGCTTCTCATTAGGAAGGGAATTTTTAACTTTAAATGGAAGATGTGGATGTTGTAAGAGTACTGTGTGGTGGGTGTAGGGGCTGTGTGTCGTCCTGGAATGGTTTGGGTGGGAAAGGACCTTAAAGTTCATCCAGTTCCAAACCCTGCCAAGGGCAGGGACACCTTCCACTGTCCCAGGTTGCTCCAAACCCTGTCCAACCTGGCCTTGGACACTTCCAGGGATGGGGCAGCCACAGCTTCCCTGGGTAACCTGTGCCAGAAGAATTTCTTCTTGAGTGCTTTGCCAAAATCCATATAAACCTATGGATGAGGATGGTTTACTGGTGTGGAATAACCACCCAGCTTTGCTGACAAGGCTGTTCCCACACAAACCCCTTTCAGTGCTCAGTGCACTGAAACTGCAGGAATCCCTGGAAATCAGGCATCTCGAGGCAGCACTGGAGTTCTTACAGTTGCAGCTGTTCTTCTTTAGAGATTTTTAAATAATTGGTTTTTTTAATGACTAGTTTTTCTTGTGTGATTCCCACGTTTGGAGTGAATTTGGTTATATATTAAGGGTCTGTTCACTCTGCTGCAGTTCTTATGAGTAGGCTGTGAAACAGAGCAGCACTGTCAGGTATGGACCTGCCAAACCAGGGGAGAGACCCGGAGGTGTTTAGATCCAGTGCTGTTGTTTTCAAAGTTGCTGCTGCAGTTCACATGCAGTACCACTGTAAATTCAGCTCCCTGTGCTGTACAAATACAGAAAACCTCAGTGTTCCTGACTGCTCTCTGTGCATTTGGCCTCCTGAGGCTGCACTGGCAGGGGGGGGAGATGTAAGTCTTTTCTGCTTTTTGATGCCAGTTTTCTCTCTTTTGGATTTTAGGAGAGCTCACACCTTAACAGTCTTGTTCATCCTCACGTGTGCGCTGGGCTACGTGACCTTGCTGGAGGAGACTCCCCAGGACACAGCCTACAACACCAAGAGGTAAATAACTGAGCAGGGGGGGTTCTCAGGCGTGTTTTTGGAACCTCTGCACCCCCCTCACTGAAGTGCCTGGGCCCTTACAAAGTTACAAAACCGATCATAAGGCCATAAGCTCCTCTGATGCTGACCACTGAATGTAATTTCTAAGCAGTTTAGTGTCACTGTCACCCCTGTGGCCGTCGTGTGGTGGGGTTTAAAAACCCCCTCTCTTAAAATGACCTTTCCTTAAAATAACCATCGTTTCTAAATGACTAAATTTCTCTGACTCGAGTGCCTTTTTTTAAAATGATGTTCAAGATTTCAGCACAGATCGCTGTCTGTTGTTGAAAATTGCCATGAGGACTCGTAGCCCAAAGGGAAACAAGAATGAGATGAGTCTTACGTGCGTGGTCTGTTTCTGCTGCAATTTAAACTGATTCAGTGTGGTTGAATTTCTCCTCTTTTTCAACACAGTGGGGAAGAAATAGCGTGTAGAAAAGTGGTGTTTTAAAAAGCTAGGTATGTTTTAAAAATATACTACAAAGCATCTTTGCTAGAAATGTGAAAATTGTTGTTTTCTTCCAGTCTGGTTTCTTAAATAACAGTTTTTTTCCTCTTGCTGTTAAAGGGTTTCCTCCTATTTTTGTACATTTCTGAAGTGAGTCAGGATATAGCGTTTGTTGTCCTGGAGATGCAGGAGTTGGGGTATTTCCTGAGATAATCCTGGTTGTTCTGACAGTTACACAAGAGCTGGGGATGGTGGAACTCGCCCTGTGCCCACCTGAGTGCTGAGATTTTACACGTGGAGGTGAAATGGAACGAGCTGGAAGCTGTCTGAGGCTGGGAAAGGTTCTGGAAGGCTTCTGTGTGAACAAATGCCATTTTATTCCCCTTTCTAAATGAGGGAGTCCAGGCTGGAGGCGTGACATGCTGTGGAATGGCCGTTGGAAGCTGGGAAGGGGAAAAGCTGAAGGAGAAGTGATAACACATCCTCAGGGAGTAATACAGAGCTGAGGTGACTCAGTGGAATATCTTATTATTGAGCTTAGAGCCTTCACTGCCTTAATCAAAACAAACCCAGGGAAGATTAGTCCAGCAGGTGAGCCTTTCTCTCAGGAAACAGAAGTTGTTTTCTGCCTGTTTGGCGAGAGGAATGATGTGCCCGGTTGTTAAAATCAACCTACAAACATCATACCAGGGAAGGGGCAGCAAATGGGTTTTGGTCACTTCTGCTGCTCTGGCTGTGGAATTCTGCCTGTCACAAAAAAAAAATCCTTGAAAAGCAGCATCCTGAGGATTGGACACGGTCTTCCAACTGTTCCATGTTTTATACATCTGTGTTCCCCCTCGTGCTGCTCCCTGTGCTGTCATCAGCCATTCAAGCTCTGTGCCCATGGGCACAGTAGTTAACTTGGCCAGATTATCCCTTTTTCCAAGCTAAAGATCAGTGCAGGCATAACCATGAGTCCTGTGGGCCTTTCCCAGGCTTTACCTGCTGCCTTGGCCCTGATTCCCAGAAGGAGTGGACGTGGCTGTGCTGTTCCACATGCTCCTTATGCCGAGCCCACTTTCAGGGAACTCTGGTCTCAGTTGAACCATGGAATATCCAGAGCTGGAAGGGACTCACAAGGATCAAAGTCCATCTCCTGGCCCTGCACAGGACAGCCCCAATCCCTCTGTGACCCTCTTTACTGAGCTCTCTGAGTTGCTACAACAAGTTTAGCACCATCCTACGTGAAGGATTCCAGCTCAATCCCTGTCCCTTCCCTTCTCCAGCATCTGGGAGCCTGCTGCTCCCAGAGTGTTCCTGGCTCTTCAAGTGTAAATCTGAGCAAGAAAAAGATATATTTAAGTGTATAGCTGAACAAAACCAGGCATTTCAGAGCAGGATAAGACGGTCACGGCGTGCATAAGTATATCCACAGCCCCAAATTTTCACGGAATTTTTATTTTTGCTTCCGTAACTCAAAATCCCTTATCCCAGCCCGAGATCTTTGTCAGTCCTGATGCAGAGCTGTGTTTTGATTTCGAATCCTGGCCAGCACGAGGCTGTCCCTGTGTGCTGGTACTTCATGGGAACACTTGCTGCCTAATGACCAGGAGTGGTTTTGGCACCACTGAGCAGGGTCTGGAGCTGTCATGGGGTTTTATTTCCACCTCCTGCACACTGACAGTGGAGCAGTGTTTGGGGGTAGGTGCAGATCCTAAGTACACACTTCCAAGCACTCCAGCCTCCTTTGTCTCCGTGCTCTGGCTGAGGTGCAGAAGGTGCTCGGAGCAGTAAACTGAGGTGAAGTTCCCAAATTTGCTGGCACTAAACTCCAGTTTCCTGGACTGGAGTCACGTGAGGCTCCCACCTTCTCCCCTGTAAAATCAGGATTATCTTACCCTATAAAAGTGCTCCATCCAGTCACTGACAGGAGCAGGATGAGTGGTGGAGTCATGGAATAAGTCACAGGAGAAGTGATGGACAAAACCCACGTGAGGGCGGGGACCTCTGAGCTCATGGGGTGTGGTGTCTGTAGCTGAGGTTTGTGTTTGCATCTGTCTGACGTCCCAGGGACATTTTCCTTCCTGCAGCAGGCCAGGGCAATTAAACAATTAGAGGTGGATTATTTCTTTTAATGGTAAGGTTTATGGAAATCTTTTATATGTAGATCTAATCAAGAGTTCATTAGGATCCCACACGTGATCCTGTTATATATGTGATTGAACTGCCTCTGTCGTAAGGACAGTGGAACATTTCCTTTGTTAGGCAAAGAGGTGTTGTGCTGCAGAGACCTGCCTGATCCATGGAACTTTTATTCCCCCCAGTTCCTTGGAATAGCCCATCCCAACTGACAACTGTCCCCTTGTCCTCTCTTCAAGCACTTGGGAGGGACAGGACTGAGCTCCATCTCAGAGAGGAGCCAAATGAACATTCAGCACCTCTTTTGCACACCATGGCTGTGGAAGAAATCCACAGCTCCCAAATATTTTGAATACTGAGCAAGGCGTCCTGGGGAAAAAAATGAATTTTTTTTTCTCCCGTACAAAAAACGTTCAGGTTTAAAAACACCTTTTCCCATATAAAACACATTCAGGTTTCAAGACACCTGTGTGCTCCAGGGTTGTAAGTTGAATTTCAAGCCATGAAATGTCTCTATATAGTTTTTGGCAATCCCTGCCTTCCATGGGGACGCATCCAGGGATCTGTGGGTTTGCTCATGGGTGATCTCCAGCTGCTGTGGCTGAACTCCCACAGAGGAATTGAGGTACCAAAAAGACCAGACCTCCATGTGCCCGTTTTCCAGGGCTTGTGGGTCGTACCAGCTGTGCCAGCGTGGCTCCAGCCCAGGAGGGGCCAAGGGAGTGGGAGCCAGGACAAAGGACCTTACACAGCTCCTCACAGACAGGCTTCATTGTCCCGTGTCTCTGAATCGACTCTTAGCCCAAACAAGAGCTTGTTTGTACCAGTGAAGCTGCTGCCAGGTTCTCCCTTTATTGTTTGGTCGAGTGCTAAAATGATTTTTGCAGGCACAGGTTTACTGCTTCGTGCCTTCCTGGTCTGCTGCTCAGGAAAAACCACTGCCTGTGTCCGTCCAGGCGAGGAGAGGAAAGCCCCTCTCAGGTCCTGGAGCCTTCCTGCCTCTAGGCCAGGCTGCTGGTCAGGCCTTGGAAGCTTCCTGAGGAGACAGATTAATGATGCTAAGGGGGAAAATTTAGTTACCACCGGGAAAAAAAAAAAAAATATAATGAAGATGATGTGGCTATTATGCGAATTTGGGATTTGCTTCCAGACTTGCCGTGGTGAACTTGAAGTAAATTAATATATCTGAATCCCCAGCGTGTTTTGTGGGCTGAGAATGGGTTTTAGAAGGGGCACGACCAAGTTCCTGTGGTGGTTTGGATTCGGGATTTGAATTCGAGCTTTGGGAAAACGACCCATGGACCAGACTGTGAGCAGGGATGGGGTTGTCACACCTCACACAGTGCAGGCTGTTCCACGACAATTCCCAGTGCTGGTGCTTCCAAACACAACTATGACTCAAAACGCAGAATATTCTCGTTATCTGAGATCAGCTGAAAGGGTTTTGCCACCCAGACCTCTGGAAATCCCCATGGAACTGTCTATTCACAGGTCCATTCAGCAGCTAATTCTGGTGAGCTTCCCAGTGTTTAAAGCAAGCAAAATAACTGAGTTACATCTGTTAACTAAACCCCATATTTATTTTCAGGAAGCACAAACATTTGTCCTCGGAGGTGAATGTTGCAAAATAAGTGTCGTAAATCCTTCAGTTTTCTGTTTTTGAATGGAATTTTTGACACGTTTGAAGTGTGAACAGTCTCCTACTGCTTTTTGGTTTGCAACATTTTCTCTCTGGCAGCGGAATTATTGGGCATTTTCTGTGGCTCCCGCAGGCTGAGCCATTTCATTTGCAGTCAGGGGTTGCATCATTTACTGCAAACAGGGCATGAGCTATTTCCCAATTATCCATCCCTTCAGCCAGCACTTAGGCAGGTGATATGAGACAGCAGGATCTAGTGGGAATTGAGGTGTATTAAAAAGAGCATTTTTGGATCGCTTTGTGCCACTTAATCCATTAAAATCAATGGAACATGTCCAGGGTTGTGGGCCTTTGGTATATTTGGGCTCCTGGTCCGATAATTTGTTTTTATTTGATATCTCTGTCATGCTCTTTAGGCTCTGTGTTACAGTTGCAGCCCTTGAAACAGTGCTGGTGTGGTCTTGCAAGCTCCCCCTTGCCTTGAGCTTGATTAAGAAGCTGTTTTTGGAGTGGGGTCAAGTCTAACAGCTTGTTTTTAAATCTCATGGAAATCTAGTGGAGCAGTGAGAGCTTTCTCACTGCTAAACCCCGAGTGTCTCTGTGACCTGGTGGGAATAAAAGCTGCTCACAGACCCAAGGAGGTGTTTGACTCCTGGGGATTCAGGCACTGCCCTTTTGGGTCGTTTTTTTTACTCTGGATGGTTTCTGGATCCATTTATGACTGAGTTTAAAAACAAAAGCAGTTCAAAAAGAAAAGCCCGGATGTTTCTCCCATCAAAGGACACGGGGTGAGGAGGATGAAGCAATAAAACAGGTTGTTCTGTTTTCCCTTTCAGAGGTATCGTCGCCAGCATTTTGGTTTTCTTGTGTTTCGGGGTGACCCAAGCTAAAGATGGACCGTTCTCAAGGCCTCACCCAGGTAAATCCTCCTTGCTCCTTGGGTCACTCTGAGCTTTCTGACGAGCTGTGGGGGAGGTCGTTGTTTGTGCTGCCTGCAGAGGAGGTGAGTTGTAACCTCAGCAATCCCAGGGGTTCATCAGCACTGCACACTTATCACGCCGGCTCCACTCCATCCTGCCGGGCTTCCAGGCTGCCTGGAGCACGGAGCCTTTGCTTGGATCTCCCCTTTTGGCTTCCTGTTGTTAAGTGAAAAGCTTTGTGTGAACTGCCAGGTTCTTGAAACCTGAACTTCCCCCTGTTTATCCTCTTTTTTTTTTCTCCTCTCTGTACTGGGATTACACTCGTGACTGTGTATCCGCTGCTCCCTTTGCTCTGTGTCCATTATCCACAGAAACTGGGAGACCAGAAGCCCTTGATTATGATTTTTAAAGACTTTTTGTAAGACTGGAAGTCTTGAAAGCATTTGAAAGCCCAACACAAACCTCTTCCACGTAATGTAGCAGCGGGTGAAACATGAAAATATTTCAATATCTTCGATCTTTTGCCTATTTTTCGATGTGAATTGTTGAAAGAGAAAGAATTAAGGGAATTTATACGGGCTTAAATAATATTCCTGAAAGCATTGGGCTCTCCTACAGCCCAGTGAGGCTTTAAGTGTTTTTTATGCCAAAAATTTAACCCTCCAGTTTAGGAATGAGAACCAGCAGACACCTCAGAAAACTTGAGGCAAAGCAGGAGTGGTTCCAGAGCAATGCCCTCTGCAAACCTGGGGGGGTTTATTAAGTTTGCATTTCTGGGGCCTTATTAAATAGCAGGTTTTAACCTTCCCTCCTGTTACAGTTAGTTCTGGTTCCTCCTATAAAATAAACTACTCCTCTTAAGGGCACCAATGGTATTTGGGTGCATTCAGGGTTAGAACATCGGTGGGTTTGGGATGGAAGCTGGTTTTATTCCCTAGAACAAAACAGTACAAATTGCATGGGGAAAGTCCAGTTTATGACTAGCTCAGAGATGGATTATATTTTTTCTGGTTTGTCTTCTGTCTAATGTTGTTATTGTGTTTAAATATCTCTTCTTACTGGGGTTTACCTGCCAGATTTACTTACACACAGCCCACCTTTGCCTTTGCTGAGGCAAAAAAAAATATTGCTAAAGGAACAAGTTTGGCTTCTGGTCTCCCCTTCAAGTGTAACATTTTTGGCGGTCCTCCTTTGTGTGCTTTGAGTTTTCTGCTTTCAGGTGGCTCCCCAGACCTGCAGGATATTGCAGCTGTGATTTTTGGGATGCTGTGATGCTTCCCAGTATTTTTGGCAGAGCCTTGATGTCCCTCTTCACGTTCCATGTGCTGCTTTCACGGCTGGGTGACGGTGACTGGCAGGTGATCCCAAATCCTTCTGGTTCAGCTGATGAGGTGGCAGGAAATCTTCCTGGTTCTGGAGTGTGGAGCTGTGTTACGAGCTCCTCTGTCACTCCAGTCCCTTGGGATCATCTGGTTCTCTCCTTGCTGTCCCTGCCTTCCCTGCTGTGTGTCATTAACCTACTTTTCACTAAGGCCATTAAGGAAACTGATCCCAGCCACCACCTAAGTGGCATCTGTCCAGAGTGGTGGCTTTATTTCTTTTTTTGGCCACCCTTTTAGGATTCCCAGCAGTGGCAGCTTTAGCCAGGGGCTCATCCAGCTTTACCGTTTTCCTGCTGATTTCACACAACCCCCCCCTTTTCTCCAGTTTAACTGATAATTTGCTGCATGGGCATATTCCATTATGGCCTGACTGTAATCCAGAAATGTGGGACTGTGATGGAAATAAGTAACTCTGACTGTTTAGGCAAGACTTTACCAACTTACCCTGCTTTTACCCCGTTTTCCATTTCCTTCCTGTGAACCATCGGCTTTGTTTGGTTCCATCCAAACCTCCTGGCAAAGGAGGAACAACTCCCTTAACCCCAGGGAGCAGAATTGCACAGGGGACAGATCTTAAGCTCTGCTTGAGGATCCATTTACTGGTGGCTGAACGGCCAAATTTGGGGATTGGCATTAATTTAATGGTAAAATTAATCATGGGTGCCGTCAGCACCAGTAGCCTGTTTCACTGATATTTGCAAATAAAAGATACTCTTCATTCTCACTGTCAGCTCCTTTCTGGAGCTGTGAACGTGCCAACAGCCTGGTGTTGTAGGAGCTCAGGGATGCTTTATTGCCTTTGTCAAGATAACATGCCCACATTTGTCATTCCGAAGAAATTTTTCCATGACAGTTATTAATGCCCCAAGAAGTAGCTTTTAATATTCCCAGCCTTTGCCAGCAGTTATTTGGACTTAATGCATCGTGTGTGACAGCTCAAGCTGTTTGGGGAGTAAACTGTGAGGTTCTTGAGTAACCCTTGGGGGTGGAATAGCTGGGAATGAGCAGGCAGAAAGGTGGGGACAAAGCACAGGCCGCTGGTGGCACTGGAAGGAGCAGCCTTGTAATTGTGCAAAATCCTTTCTTTAGGACTTTATCCGGGGGAATAGCAGTGATCTGCCCCTTCCTGACAGCTCCTGTGACAATTCAGGAGTCTGGGTGCTCACTGCTGGTTTTGCATGAGTGTTTTGTTCTGGGGACAGTGATCCTAATTGGCTGGGTGGAATAAATGAGGGCGAGCTGAGCCTTTAACTCAGATTTCTTCTGCCTTAACGCAGCGTTTAATGTGTTCAGACATTACATTTAAGAGTATAAAGCGGCCCTCCCAGGCTGGGATGAGAATCAGTGTCCCCACCTCCCAGTCCTGGCAGCTCCCAGCTCCCACAGGTGGTGCTTTGAACCTCAGCTGCCTGTGGAAAAGCCGGAATTGGAGTGGCCCAGTCCCGTGCCACCTCTGCTCAGCATCCACAGCTCCAGCAGAAGTACTTTGCTTGGGCAAACCCAAACTGGGATTTTGGGATTTCTTTACTCATTTAGCCCTTCAGGTGGTGTGGGCCAAGCTCTGACCAGAAGCAGGTAAGAGGCTGGTTGTGCCCTCTGCTCTCTGGGACGTGTTGATGTCCTCTTCCCAAATCCCTGCAGTGGCAGCAGTTTGGTGTTGGATCCCAGGAATCACTGGGTTTTCAGGTGTGTCAATGCTTAGCAGAAGCCTCCTTAACGAGGAGGAAAGCCCTGGTTGGAAGGAGGCAAAATGTCAGGTGAATTTAAGGAAAACAAGTATTAAGAGATCTGCCAAAAATAACTTTACAGCTGGTCCAGGAAGAGAGAGAACAGTGTTTGTGCAGCCTTGGAAACGTGATGGTTCTGGGGTACAGATACAAAGTGTGTTGAAAACTTCTCAGGGACCTCTGTCACAGCACTGAAGCAGAACCAGATCTTAGTTTTTAATTGTGGATTTTTGCTGAGCATGTTCAGCAGCTGCCAGAACCATGTGAATAGAGAGGAAGAAAAGCTCAGATAAGGATTTAGGTTCCTCTGCTTTCTGAGCCTCCATCAGGTTCAGACCCACATTCCTGTCTGTGAGCAGTGTTAAAATCTCTCATACAAGGCTTTATGGGTTAGAAAAAGCAGCATTTTCAGGCATCTGGCAGTGACATTTGAAGGAAACTCTGCTCGGTTCTGGAGGGAGAAGTGTGGTGATGAAAGATTATTTCTCCTTGCTGGCTTGAACCTGGTGCCAGCCTGGGAATAGTTTCCTCTCTTCCAAAGAATCCTGTGATCAGTGGAGGGGTTTTTTTTGCTGTTTGGTTTTTCCTAAGCTGTGTTCTGGAAGGACAAGAGGGTGAAAGCAGTCACAGAGCTCTGAATTGCTGTTCTCTGAGGGCCACACCTACCTCTTTAATTTTCCTTTTTTTTTATTATTTTTTTTTTATTTTCCAGAAGTGTCAAGTAGATGATTTTGATGACACCAATTTAGCAGTTTTGCTGAAAAAAAAAGTTCCCACCTTGTCACATTTTGATCTATTTTAATGATGGTGTCAAAAGCAGGTTGTCAGGGACTACTTTTATCAGTGTGGGGGATTTGTCGGTAGGTTTGGTTGGTTTCCTTCTTTTTCTTTTTGCTTCTTTGTTGTTTTGTTTTGGGGGTTTTTTTTATAATTTGTTTCCTTCTTGAGGCTGAATTGGGCACAGGCACATTTTGGTTTGGGTGCAAACAACCCCTGAGAAGCTCTAAATTTAAATATCCACTTGGAATGTCAAGTTCTGCTGAATTACATTGTGTAGAATTTTTGGATCTGGATGGGGAAAACTGCTGTGTGTGCCCACCCTGGCTCTGCATCGACCTCTTAGGGCAGGTGACAAACGCTGGGGGAGTTCAGAGCCCAGAAATCACTCGGTGGGACAGAGGCCAAACCAGTCTCTGTGCGGAGCAGGAACGAGCCCACAGAGCACAAAACTTCCATCCAGGACAGGCAGAGAGAGCCTGTGACCCGAGAGCTGAGCCTGTCAGGAGATCTGAGGTGCTGAGGAGGGAGCTGGAAGTGTGCAGACACTGTAATTTGGGCAGCCCAGCGTGAGAAGATCCACAGTCACAGGTCTGGGGAGGGTGAGAGCAGCCCCGGGCTCTGCAGGGCCGAGCTTTGCATCACGTTTGTTGTGGAGAGTTTCAGGTGACCTCACATGCCTTGCAACCAGCTAAAACCTTTGGTATGTTATTTTTTTAATTTAATTCCGAGTAAAAGTGAAATTGGCCTTTGGGATTTTGAAATGCTTTCTGTCCTGTGAGGGCACAGCCCTGTCTTCAGGCCAAGAGCTGGGCTTCCAAAAGTGACTCTGCCCGGTCTGGTTGAGCCGAGGTTGGACAGGTCAGGGCACCTGAGATCAGGGAGAATGTTGAGGAAGGATCTAGTTCTTTTCCAAGGACTGCTGGGTTCTGATTCTCAACTGGGAAGTGTTTTGTTGGGCGGAAGTGTTCTGGAGCCTGGTCCCTCCTCCCAGATCCAGGTCAGTGCCTGAGTGACTCCAGCAAGTTTGCACAGCAGCCTGTATGGGAGTTGAAGGTCCTTTCTGGCTGTATCCCTCAGGAGGGGTGGGGAACACCGTGCTTGGGAGCTGGGATTTGTAACTTCTTGGTGGGAGCATCTCTTGAAACGAAATTGGTTCCCAGAGAAGCTGTGGCTGCCCCATCCCTGGAAGTTTTCCAGGCCAGGTTGGACGGAGCTTGGAGCAACCTGAGCTAGTGGAAGATGTCCCTGCCCATGGCAGGGGGTGGCACTGGATGGGCTTTAAGGTCTCTTCCAACCCAAACCATTCCAGGATTCCATGTTTAGTGGTATTGCAGTAAATGAATAATTAATTGCTGGTTTATTGAAAACTTTGTAACGTCCCCCCCCCGTCTCTCTCTGCAGCTTACTGGAGGTTTTGGCTGTGTGTCAGTGTGGTGTACGAGCTCTTCCTCATCTTCATCCTCTTCCAGGTAAGTGACTTAGATCTCCAGTTCCTGAATGCCATTTATTGTGGAGATCAACCCCTTTGTGGTGTGTTTGCTTTCACTGACAGCAGGAGATGCTCTTCAGTGTTGTGAAATCGAATCTTTGGGCTGTTTAACGAGACTTGAGGGCTGAGGGAAATTATGATAGAAAAATATTTCACCTGCTCTGACCCCCAGATACCCTCAGCCCAGGGCAGACACTGGGGTAAAGTGTTCTTAGATGAGCTGGTTCTTGTTCAGATCAAACAATCAGGAGTTGGTTTTTCACACATCCAGTCTTTGCTCTGCTGGACGTGCTGTGACCTGGCGGGGGGGGGGAAGTCATCTGGTTTCACCTTCTGAAATACCTTTTACCTTGAATGACAGGTGCTTTGAATATTTGGGGGTTTTTGCAATAAACCAGACCTTCACACCCAGCTTTGTCTGGTGGCAGGAGCTGAGGAGGAGGGTTTTTCTAGAAAAACATGCCACTGGTGCTTCCAAATAAAGCAGTTTTTACCATATTCTTTTTTTACCACATTTTACCATATCCTGTCCTTTAGTAAAGAGACTTTTACAGTTCCATCACTTCTCAGAAGGGCAGAAGTTGAAGGAAATGTTCTGAGGCAATATACTCAGCAGGCAGCCTTAAAAATCATTTTAGGTGAGAGAAGGATGAGGAATGTGGGGTTTTTTAAAAAAAAAAAGAAAGAGTTTTGCCTTTAGAGGCTACATGACCTGAGGAAGTGAGGCTGGAATTGGGATGTATGGGATCTGCCTGCTGCTGGAGTAGGGCCTTTGCTGTGCAAACAAGGTTTTAATATTGATCAAACCCTTTCCATGTCATCAGAGATTTCCTTTGGTTCCAGCATTTCTTGTTCTGCTTGCCTGTACTGGTGTAGCTGTGAATTCCAGTAGAAAAGCCTGGAATGGCATTGCTTTCCCCTGGCAGCATGTGGTATCACCAGAGATTTAGTGGTTAAGGAACTCCCTGTTGTTGCTCAGCTCTTTCTAAAAATACATCCTTGCCTTGCCCAGGTTTAAATAAGGTGAAATTCTGCTGAGTCTGCAGGTGACTGAACTTCCTCACAGCAAACACAAGCTGGCTCATGGCTGAGCCTTGTCTCAGTGGGTTTATTCTGTAATTTTATTATTGCTCTGTCAGTTAATGTTGGCCTTGTCCTGCTTTGCTGCCCATCACGGATGTCCCGGTGCTTCTGGGGTGAAACCCCGACCACAAATTCATTGGGAAATTAATGCTCAGCAAGTGTGTGGCTGATCTGCAGGCAAATTTTAATAGGTTTTGGTCGTTTGGGTAATTTCTTCTTGCTGTTTCCTTCAAGCCTCTCACACGTCCTTGACTGGAAAGGGGTGTTGGGAAGGATGAGCCGTGTGGAGGTTTTGGGAGGGATGGGGTGGCTCAGAGCAACGCCTTAGGGAACAGGGTTAAAGATCTCTGATTTCTCATCTTTAAGAAATATTAAGGTCATTCTGTAGACATTTTCCCCTTACTGTGTAGGGTTGGAGAGGCTCAAAGTCAGGAATATCCGTGAGGCTTCAAAACCTGGATGTATTTCAAGGATTGTTCCGCAACGAATTCGAAAAAAGATCAATTTGAAGATCGTCGTTGATCTTAATTCTCTTTGCACCTTCTGTGCACGAATCCTTCACATGGACCCCTTGTTTGTGTGCTCCTTTGCAGACTGTGCAGGATGGGAGGCAGTTTATGAAGTACATCGACCCACATTTAGGGGTTCCTCTGCCAGAAAGAGACTACGGGGGCAACTGCCTTGTTTATGACCCTGGCAATGAGACCGATCCCTTTCACAACATCTGGGTAAGGAACAAACTCGATGAGTCTGGGTTTTTTGTTAAAAGATTGCTTCACTGAGCTCTTCAGAGTGCAGCTGGGAGTCTGTCTGAGTGCTGAGTCACAGCACAGGCCGTGGCTGGCTCTTCAGCTGCCTCATTTCCCTTCTCTTGACCTTCCCTGTCCTTCAGGTGGAGATGTGTCTCTGGGTCCTAATTACCTGATTGCCCAGGGGTGAACTGTTTGACAGCCCTTCTTTCTCAGGTTGTTGATGTCAAGTTTGGATTTCTTTGGGTGCTTCAAGAATCTTCTGCTCAGTCGCCTCGAGGCACAAAGTCCATCCCAGAATGGTTTGGGTTGGAAAGGTCCTTAAAGGTGATGTAGTTCCAACTCCTTGCCATGGGCAGGGGTGCCTTCCACTGACCCAGGTTGCTCCAGCAACATAAGCTGCACTTTTCTGAGTGCCAGGAACCATCCGGTTGTTGTTTTTTGCTGGCAAACAGAAGACTTGAAATTCGGGGGCAATGCAATTATGGTTATTTGCAGCTCTCTGATTGCTTCTGTCCTCACATCAGGCAAGGAACAGGGTGTTCAGCATTAAAGAGGTGGTCTCTGCTCTACCAACGCTATCCTAATCCCAATTTCTGCCCCATAGAATTGCTGTCTTGGCTTGTTTCATCACTGTAACTTGGGAACAAACACTCCTAAAATCCATCAAGTGTTTATGTGTGAAACAACAGAAGTTCATTGCTGCATTTTTCTTGGGGAAAAAAAAAAACAAACAAATGACTGTTTTTGTAGTGTAATGACCTAAACTCTGTTCTTGGGTTCCAGGACAAGCTGGATGGATTTGTTCCTGCTCACTTTTTTGGCTGGTACCTGAAGGTAAGAATGGCCTTGGTCAGTTATCCCAGGCTGTGTTTGGAATAAATGAAAAACCCTTTTTTCCCCCCCTTTTTTTTTTTTTCCTTTCTCTTGCCCATGTTAGGCCACCTCATTCCTTGCCAAAGCTGTGTTACATGGACAGGCTCCCTCCTGCACTGGGATTCATTCTGGGGCAGATCAATAAAGACCTTTATTCCTGTGGCAAGAAATGCTGGAATGACCTTTGGAAGTGGAGTGTGGGACAGGCAGTGACAGTCTGCTGTTCCCAAACACTCATAGGCTGCTACTGCTGCTTTCCCAGTGGCATCAAATCAGGATTTTAAACCATTAAATGGGCAGTGATTTAATTCTTGTTACTTTTTAGTCAGTATCAACTGACTGTGGAAGAAATTCCAGCTGAGCTTGTCTCTTGCAAAACATTCAACACGTGGTTTGCTTTGATTATTTTGGTCTAAATATTATCTTTTTTAACCAGAGCAGACTTACTAACTCACTTGATTTTGCCCCCTGCAGACCTTGTGTGGGTTTTTACCCACAAGCCCACCAGAAATAACAATCTGACAAAGCTCAGCTCTTTTAAAAACAAAGCTGGAGCTGTTGCTTTGTGTTTTCCCTTCAAAAGTGCAGATGTGTTCTGGGAGTGGATTGGGTTGGTTTGGGGTTTCCCCCATAGGCAAAGGTGAGTTTGCTGGGCATGGGGAGACCTGGACTTCAGCCTGTTGGTGGTTTGTTCTGTTAATGATCTGAGTGATAAATTTGGAAAACTCGGATCTTTCTCATCCAAGACAAATGAATTAGAAACTTAAATGTCAAAATAGCATTTCAGTCAACATTCTGTGGTTATTTTTACAGATAAATTATACTGAGGAAAAAATACCTAAATGGTAAAAAAAACCCCCTACCATAATGCCTAAATTGTAAGTGCCTGACAACAAGACATAAGGGGAGTAGTAACACGTTCCTGAGGCACTGAAGTGGGATAGAATTCCATATGCCAGTGGAACTGTTCTTGTCTAGGTCTGGAAGAAGCCTGGGTTTTGTCAAAGAGGCTGAGATTGAGGTGAACCCTGCAGAGGTTTTTTCCTGGGCTGCTCAGCCAGACAGAAACTGGCTGCTGGATTTCCTCTGGGTCATAACACATTTACCTGTTAAATATGCTAGATATTAACAGATTTCTCTCTTTAAAGCTGGAGGGGTTGAGTGTGTTGTCCCAATAAGCAGAGGTGGGCCATGTGTTTGGGTTTTTCCCCAGATCTCAAAAGCCACCAGCATGGCAATGTTGGGAATGAATGTGCCTTATTCATCAGAAATTATTTGGGCTTTGGAGTAATTTAGAGCCCGTGAAAAGGCTCTGAAAAGCCTTTTTTTCGAGCAGTGTTAGAACCTTGCTGCCTGTGGTGGTCGAGCACCCAGTAATTCCCTGCATTTACCTAATTCCCTTCCTGCTGGATCCCATCTTAACCTGTCTCTGTTCTTTCGTGGGCTGGGATTTGTGTCATCATCTCCATTTCTGTGCTGGTTTTGCCTGGGGGAGAGTTAATTCCCCTCAGTGTCTTTGCCTCTTGTGCTGAACGTGTAAGTAGAGAGGCCTGTGAGCATTTGGCTTCACGGGACCGTCACGTCATGAAAATCAAATTGTCCTGAGTCTCCAGCGTTCGGAAAAGAATCAGGAAACAAGATTTTCAACTGCACAAATAACTGGTGAAAAAAACCCCACACCATGTCTGCCCTTTGTGTTCTGAGGCCAGAAGTTTGGAAGTTAGGGAAATGAAAGGTAATAATGTTTCACACCCTGTTGCAAAACTCTAAATCTGAGCAGAGTCTGGCCGGGATTTATGGAATGCTCTGTTATTCAGGTTTCTAAGGGGCATTAAGGTAAGTGGTGCCTGGTTCTGCTCTCTCTCTGCCGTGCAAGTCGTTTTTGGGATGGTTTTGAGCAGCTGTTTTGGGTGTTTGAAAGACTTTTTTTTTTTTTCCTGCCTTTAGACGCTGATGATTCGGGACTGGTGGATGTGCATGATCATCAGTGTCATGTTTGAGTTCCTGGAGTACAGCCTGGAACACCAGCTCCCAAACTTCAGCGAATGCTGGTGGGATCACGTACGTACTGCAGGGATCAGGGTTTGTTTCACTAAATGGGAATATATATTTTACAGGGAGGGGTAGGATGTGGTGAGAGCTGAATTGGATCGTGTTATGTGTGTGTTTTGTAGCGTTTTTGCCACTGTTTCTGTAATTTTGTGGGTTTCAAGCCCTTGCACGTGGTAAATATTTTGTTTGGGTTGGTTTCACTACGGGGGAAAGAATCTAAAGCTGAACACTTCCAAATATTTGCTGAGGGTGCAAACCATAAAGTCTGTAATTCAGAGAGAGGTAAAACTTCGTGTATAAAGATTCGGAGGATGATTTTTCTTGCCTGTTAGGAAAAAAACCAACGACCAGACTCAGTGCAGTTTTTGTCCAGCTTTTCCTTCTTTGCAAACCTCTCCTTTCTGAAAGCAGTAAATATTACTGTGATTGGAATGTATCTGGTTTATAAAAAGATTTCGAGAGATAAATGTTTGGCCTTACTGAAGAACTGTGGGGTCATTGCAAGTTACAGTTTGTATTCTTGTCCTAAAATACAGTTTGTGTGTATTTTTCCAAACAAGAGGGGCCTTCAAGCTTAAAGGGACACCCCTTTTAAATTATGCTTTGTTTTCCTGTGAGATGTAAATTGGTGCCAGAGTGATCAGAATTCTCTGCAGTCAGAGCACACAGCCCTGATCTCGTGCCTGCCTGGGTTTTTGCAGTTGAAGCTCTTTCCCAAGCTTGGAATGATTTGCTCCGTGGCAGTATTTATAAAAGTCGATGCATTATGTATGAAGGCACCAGGCAAAGCTATTCTGCCTTCAAAAAACCTTTTGGAATTAACTCTATGTGCCCCACTCCTTTGAAAGGGGAGCTGTACCTGTAGTGATTCCCTGTTCCTTCCCCAGCATCACTGTGTGCTTTCTCCTTCCAGTGGATAATGGATGTGATCCTGTGTAATGGGCTAGGGATTTACTGTGGGATGAAGACTCTGTCCTGGCTTTCCTTGAAAACATACAAGTGGCAAGGACTCTGGAACATTCCCACCTACAAGTAAGCTGGGGGGGGAAGGAACTCCACGGGCACAGCACAAAGGTGGGGCCCGTGCTCAAGATCTTGGTTGTTCCGTTTGGCTTCACGTGGATTAAAGAATTCCTGGGTGTTCAGATGGCTTGGGGATCCAGTGGTTTATTGCTACAGGGAGGCTTGTTGGAGAGTTTTGTTTAACTTGAGAATGGAATTGTTGGAATTACACCTGCGTGTCCTGATGTCGGGGAACGAGGGCATCCTGTGGAAGTGAGCTTGTTTAATGCAGTTGTTGAAAGAAGAGGCAGGAATCCAAGCTGGGATCATACTCTCATTCACAGCAAGGATCTGCTTGGTCTTGGTGCATTCCCTGGTAACCAGAACTTCACAGGAACTGGGACACTGGGAATTAAAATTTAATAAATCCCTCGTAGTCATGTACCAGTAATGACCCATCGTGCTCTGTAGTGTCTTTGCTGAGCAGAGCAGAACTGCTGACAACAGTGGATGTAGCGTATTAAAGCTTAAATTGATAGTTAAAATAACAAGCTTCTCTAACTCAGAGTTAACCTCATTAAATTGTGATTTTGATGGAGTAAACGCGGGCATTTTGCAGACCCCAGTTGGTGTCTGAAATGGAAACACTGCTCAGTGTCTCTTCCCTGATTTTCATTAAACCTGCCATCACGCTTTGCTTTTTTTTTCCAGGGGCAAAATGAAGAGAATTGTCTTCCAGTTCACCCCCTACAGCTGGGTGAAGTTTGAGTGGAAGCCGGCGTCCAGCCTGCGCAGGTGGCTCGCCGTCTGTGGCATCATCTTCGTGGTGAGGAGACCCCTCTGTCCCTCCTGCCCTTTGATTTCGTGGTCTGTAGCACAGGGGGTGACCCGGGCTTCGCCTCTGGGAGGTGCTGTTCCTCGAGCTGAGGCCAAAAGAGATCACTTCCCAATCCCATGGGACTGGGGTCTGTGTCCATGTGTCTGGGACAGGTGACAGATTCACTGCACAGATATTTGCTGAACGCTGTTGCTGGCACTGTGAGCGATACAAACTGGGGCCTGCACGTATTTCAGCAAGTTTCTGCCCCCAAAAGCATTGGTTTGGGGTGTGAGTGGCTCGTTTCCCTCAGTTTTGTGCAGGTATGGGTCACGATGCAGCTGGAAAGGGCTGTACTCAAGCTCCCCAGAGCAGGGCTCCTGAAGCACGCTACTACCTCTGGTAGTATGTTTATACAACCTTTAAATAGTTAAAAAGATAATATTTTAATTAATAATATTTAATATATATATTGTGTATAATTTTACAATAATAATAATATACATTAATAATATTTTTATACAGACTTAAATAATTCGGTTATCCGAGATTTTTCTTTTTTTATGTCTCACTGAAAACACTTAGCACCTGAGTGACTGGATTCGTATTATGGGAATGCAGCATCTGGAATTCATACCTGTGGCTGTGAAGCAGAAGTTATCACCCACATGACACTGATAGGGAGGGTTAATTGGGCAGTTTGAGTGTCTTTTCCCCACTCCTACCCCTTTCCCAGCCCAGGGGACTTTGGCCTTTGTGCCATCCAGGGGATGTCACTTGGCTCTGCTCTGGGCAACTCAAACTTATTTCAACCCAACAACTGTGAAATTTAACTAAAAACCACCCCGTGACACGTTGTAGTGACACAGGGCACTAACCAGTTTCTGTGGCTCGGGACATAACTCTGTATTTTTAGTACAGAACTTGCTAGAACAAGCTCACAGTCCCTGGTTTCTGCTGCAGGGGAACACTGGCCAAGCTCACATGGCACACCAGGCTTGCTGAGGCTCCCCTGCTTTGTGGGAGAAGGAAAGGAGTGTATAAATAAAACAGATGTTTCCCCAGATGGTTGCTGGTTGCACCCTGAAGACACTGGGGTTTAGGTACTGCAGCAGCTGAGAGATTCCAGTGAATTCATACTGGGCTGTGGGATTATGTTTCTTTTAGCAAAACTCAGGTTGAGCTGACAGTTTCTAAGCAGCTTCAGGTTTTGGCTCACTCCTTTGGCTTAAGCAATGCTTAATGCCCTTTGTTATCATTCCTTTTGAAGTGACAATCTGGTGTCTCTTTGCTCCCTTCAGCACATTGCCAGAGCAGCCCACTCGGGAACGTTTTGCTCTTAATTTATAACCTAAGTTGGCTTTGAGGGTGACATTTGTACAACTGTGTAAAAAAAAAAACCAACAAAACACTAACCATTCCCCCCCCCCCAGGATGTGCAGCTCATTCCCCTTGTTACCCATCAACCAGATTTTAAGTGACAGCGGAAGGAGAAGTCGTTGCCTTTAGAATTTGCAGTTCAAGCTCCTTATCTGGAGGTCGAGAACTTGCTCAGAATTTTGAGGCAGCGCTTTCCCAGCTTTGTGTTGGGGTTTTTAGAGCCTCTTCCAACACAGTGAAAGCATTTTAAAACCAAGCTCTGTGGGTGGTGATTGTTGAAGCTGCTGGTGGTTCACTCAGTGACACGGAGCAGGACTGGGAAGTGGGGGGGATTCCAGGCTTCACCCACCGAAGTTTTCTCAGTGTAATTAAGATGTCCTTTCTCTCAGTTTCTGTTGGCAGAGCTGAACACGTTTTACCTGAAGTTTGTGCTGTGGATGCCCCCAGAACACTACTTGGTCCTGCTGCGCCTGGTGTTTTTTGTCAACGTGGGAGGGGTGGCCATGAGGGAGATCTACGACTTCATGGACGACCCGTAAGCCCAACCTCTCTGTACTTCCCATGTCCAGCTCCACGTGCTTTGTTTGGAATTTGCTCCAGCTTGTTGGCATCCATCTCAGGCAGCTTGTCAGGGGCAAAAAAGGCCTGATCCCAAAGCATCTGCTTTGTGTTCCTTTGTTTTGGAGGTCCCACTCTCCCTGGTCGGAGGGCAGCTGTTGTTAAGGGCATTCTGTGTGCACTGTTCTGAGCTCAGTGTTTCATAAAGGGTCTCTCTGTGGAGAATGGAATGTGTGAAGGAGCTGGAGTGCCACTGGCTCGTGGGCAGGGCAGCGCTGCGCTCCAATTCCAGACTGAGAGCCAGGGACTGCGGTCCTTGGACGTGCCCTCCGAGGACATCAGGGCCCAAACTATAAAAAAATGGGATTCCTAAAGGCACTTCTTTCCTTGAGCCATGTTCCCACTGGTCCCTGGCCCTCCGGAGCATTCCTGGCATCCTCTTGCAGGTCAGAGGCCCTCGGTAGCAAGTGCTGCAGGTGAAGCACCACACACACACAAGTGCATGTTCTTCAGACTGTTCCCACTCCAGCATCATATTTGTCCTCGCTGCTTTTGTTTCTGCAGACCATGTGAGAGCTGAGAAAGCTTTGTTTCTCAAATATCACCTTTTCTTTTAATGTCACAACTTGCCTGAGCCCACATCCCGAGCCCGAGGCCACGCCTGGCTTCCAGGGGTGTTCATTGTCTGTCGCTGACCAACGCCAAAAAGTGTCTGTGTTCAGAATTTAGGGTTCCAACATTCTCTGAAGATCAGTTCCCCTTGCAAGGCTTTGGCTCCTAGAACTGGGAAGAAGGGCCAACCCACATTGCTTAGTCGGATTTCAGGACATTCCGCAGTGGCAGCTGCCCTGCCCTTGGACCTACTGGTTTGGGACGTGCCTCCAACTCACAGGTAAGAAGAGGTCTCTGCCTCTCGCTGCTGAGCTCCTCTCCTTAGCTCCATTCATCTTCTGGGCCTTGTGTTTGGGTTGGAAAAGCTCCTCTGCCCTCAGTTCAACCACATGGCATAACACTGACATTTAGGAGAGCCGTCTGTCACCACTGCCTCCTTCCTGGGGCCGTTTGGTGCCGTTTGTTTCCACGAGCTGGAGGAACTCATCCCAAGCTGCACATCCACATCGTTGCCACCACCACCTCCTGCCATGTTCTGTGGTGGGGAACTGCCCCCCAGATTCTGAGGTTCCTGGCTCTGCTTGATGCCCCCCCCCCAGAGCTGACATCGGGCTGGTCCTGCAGAACTGAGCGCCTGGTCTTACCTGGTACCTTCTCTGTGGAGGATTTTGCAACCAGCCTTCAATTCCTTTGTGTGTTCCAGGCCATCCAGGCAGAGAAAATCTGCCCCCATTTACCAGCTTCACTCTTGCACATCGTTTCAAACCCGGGATCATTTAGGATTCTTCCCGTGGTTGTGTAGGTAGAAGCTGCTGGGAAGAGCTGGCTGTACCAGGGGCTCCCAGCTAACAACACATGGGAAACCCTCCTGACCTTTTCCTCTTGGAAACTTAACGCTCAGAGATTGGAATATTCCATTGGCCTTGACAGAAGCATTGCTCGCTGCCACGTCTGGTGGTGACAGGATTGTCTGGAATAAATGGATGAGATCTCTTCAGCCAACCCTGCAATGCTGGGTCTAGAAAGCGGTGAAATTCCAATATGGAGACTCTTCTTCCCACTCAGGATTCTGAGGATCTGCAGACAGTTCTGGGGCTTTGCTTGCAGGACCTTGGGCTGAGCAGAGTACCAGTGGAGTCCCTGGGATTGCCACAGCCCAGGAGGAGGGATTGAAGCTGCCCTCCAGCCCTTACACACCACACTGACCCTCACGCTGCCTCTGAGTTCCTGAGGACTGGATGTGTGAAATCTTCCTGACCAGGAACATCTTGGTGCAGCAATCTCTGTAGCATTTGAGCTCGTCATACATTCCTTATTGTAGTCTTCCTGTCGCTTCCAAGGAATCTGCACAGAGGCCAGGAATTTTAACCTCACTCATCACGTGAAAAGAGGGCTTTTCTTTAAAATCTCCCACGAGTAGAAGGGCAGGAAACCAGGTCTCTTCCTCGGCACCTCTAGGGTCTGCCTGGCTCTTGTGTAGGGGTTGCCTTTAATTCTGTCTGTCTTCTGTTCCCCTGATGGCAGAGGAAGAAGGAGAGCAGAAAACTGCCCTCATCATCTGAACAGCTGGAATTCCCAGGGAGAGATCTGCTGCTTCCTTTTATCTCTCTGCCAGTGGCTGAGGCTGGTCTTTGCCCATTTAATCTGCCACACCAGCTGATCCCCCTGGAGCTGGAGCAGTTTCTGAAGCCTTTCATCGAGCTGATCCAGGCAGGAGACCTTTCAAATGGAATGCACTCATCCCCTCTGCATCAGCAGTCACCTACACTTCATTTATTTCCCGTTTTTCCCAGTGCCTTTGGATGATTTGGTGTAGTTTGAACTGTTCATTGGTGTCAAAGCTGACTCTGGGCCTCGCGTGTGAGAAGCTGTGTGTGTGTTGTGGGAGATGGACTCCCTGGATTCAGGAGAGGGAGGAGAAGCCCTGTTGGATCTCCATACTCAGATCCCTTCCCAGCCACTGACAGTCCAAGGGGATTGGAGCAGATTTGAGCAACAGGATTGTGAGAGGCAGCAGAATGGATACCTTGGGGTGAAAAACCCCAAAAGGACATGGGTGGATAAGGGAAGAGGAGGATCCTCCTGGTGCAGGTCAGCAGCTTTCCCAGGCTTCTAGTGCAGGCTGTTACCTGGAATAAGGCTTCCTGAGACCTTCCCATCACCTTTTACTTCTTTAATAACCAGGAATGCAACTGATGCCTTTCCTAGACTCCAGTTTTACGTAAAATTTGATCACAGCAAAGTCTGCATGAGAGTTTTTTTTTTAGTATTTCAAGATAAAGTAATAATAAAACTTAGCCATCACTCTTTACTACTGCAGCAGTAAATTTTAGTTCCTATCCTGTATTTCTTTGCTGTTTGGGGTACTTGGCATTTCTTTTTCCAGTTCACTGCTTACAAAAACAAATGGAAATGGTTCCTATCAACTATAATATATATATATAACTATATGGATTTTTTTTTATGTATAAGTATATGGATTTTTTATACATGACTGTATGTTTTGTGTGTTTTTTTCTGTTTGTTTTGTTTCTTTTTTTTTTTTAACTTTAAGCTGGTATCTGGTGGGTGTAAATGACTACAGATGTGTCTGATGGATACCAAAAAAAAATTTGCTTTCAGTATTTTGTTAAGTAAGCTTTTAGTTTTTAAAGGAAAAGAGCCTTCTTGTCACCAGGGATGTGTGACTTCCTAAACCAGAAATCTCATTTGTTTGGTTTAGGGTTCATCAATTTTCAACCACCTCAGACAAGCTATACTCTGTACCACTGGCAGAAGTGTAATCCCACCAGAAAAATTACCATTATGTACAAAAAAAAAAATCGAGTTTACATTACATCAGAGCCCCGGAGTGGATGCCTTGGTGCTGCTGCAGCAGAACTTTCCAGCATTGCTCCCAGACATCCCTGGACTCCACAGCTTTCCTGGCCTGCTCAAAACAAACCTGGGAACCACATGTTTATCCCAGGGCTGGTTTGTCCTGGAAACACAGTCCTTGGGTCTCCCAGAATCTTGCCTGTTTTTCCTTTAAAACCCATTCCAAGATCAGTAGTGGCAGCCCACGGAATACTTTTTCTGGGGAAGGGGTTAGGTTCCAGAATGCAATCCCAGAAGGATTAAATATGTTTAAGGCAGCGTGGCTGAGGTTTGCAGAGGAAATCCAGGGGCAGAGCTCCCGTTTGGTACCACACCCTGAACATCTGCTGGTCTCAGGCTGATCAGATAATTCATTTATGTGGATTTACCTGAGCATGGGGACGCTTCCCTGCATCGTGTGGGGATGAAGTTTAACTTTTCATGTGTTTTCAGAGCCTCTGAGAGGAAACTAAAGTAACACCAACATGAAAGTTGTCTTAATGCATGTGTGATCCATAGACTTGCAGAACTGTGCAAAGCTGACTGAAATTGCTCTCCCAACTGTACTTTTCTGGAGGTTTCTCCAAATCCTTCGTTTGACAGCAAGGAAATGTTCTTGTCTGTGCGTTTATTTGGCAGGAAGTTCCACAAGAAGCTGGGCCAGCAGGCCTGGCTGGTTGCTGCTATTACTGCCACGGAGTTCCTGATCGTGGTCAAGTACGATCCCTACACGCTCACGCTTTCCCTGCCCTTCTACATCACCCAGTGCTGGATCCTGGGGATTATCCTGGTGCTCACCTGGACAGCCTGGCGCTTCTTCATCCGGTGAGTGGGCTGGGATGTGCTGCATTTGGGTTTCAGGGGGCTTTGCTCCACAGCCCCTCCTCAAATGTGCTGCTGTTACTGGAGAGGGAGCACAACTCTCCTGGGTGGCTGCAGCTGTTAAATGAACAGGGAGCTCCCTGTGCCTGATCCCTGAAAGTTTTCTTTCTGGATCACCTTCTCCCTGCCCGTGAAACAAGTTGGCCTTTGAGGTCCCTTCCAGCCCAAACCAGTCTGGGGTTCTGGGAAGCTTTGTGACCCTGCCTGTGTTAGTGCTGCTGCAGGAGGAGGCAGCAGGGAAGTGCCTAACTGCACCAGTGCTCCCAGGGGAGGGAAGGTGGGAGATGGGATTGGGGTTTTATTTTCCCTCCAAGTTAGACCAAGGTGTTTCCAGCTTCATTACCAGAACAGTCTGAGGTTGTCTGAGCTGTCCCAGCATCGGGACAAGGGAGCCAAGTGATGTGTGTTTGGTTTGGATGCTGCTCTGAGCAAGTCCATGGAAAGCAGCTGCACAGGGCTCAAGGAATTCGTAGTCTTCCAGTGTCAGAAGGGGCCTACAGGGAAGCTGAAGAGGGACTCTGCATGTGAGGAATTGGAGTGACAGGACAAGGGGCACTGGCACTGCCAGAGGGCAGGGTTAGTTGGGATATTGGGAAGAAATTCTTCCCTGTGAGGGTGATGAGGCCCTGGCACAGGTTGTCCAGAGAAGCTGTGGCTGCCCCTGGATCCCTGGAAGTGTCCAAGGCCAGGTTGGAGCAACCTGGGCTGGTGGAAGGTGTCCCTGCCCATGGCAGGGGGTGGGAACTGGATGGGCTTTAATGTCCCTTCCAACCCAAACCATTCCATGACTCCTTGAACTGCAGTGATGTCTGCAGGAGGCAGCTGTGGCAGAGGTGAGAAGAGCCAGGCCACCAGCAAGGAACACAAACCTCCAGTGCTTCAGTGCCATCAGCACTTGTAGAAACGTCAGCCGAAGGCTCCAGTGGGTTAAATTATCCCAAGGGAGCTGCATTGAGGGCAGACTTCCTCGCTGCTGGTGCTGCAGGCTGGAATTGTGTGCTGTGTGTTTGCTGCAGGGACATCACCCTGCGGTACAAGGAGATCCGGCGGCAGAAGCAGGAGCACAGGCACGAGAAGGACAAATGCCTGAGCAACGGGGACCGGCACTCGGCGCTGCTGGATGAGCCCAACGGGAACAGACCCCGGGAGAGGAAACTCTGAGCGGCAGCCGCGGGGCTGACGGGGGAACTCGTGGTGCTCGAGCGGGCCTGGGGCACAGTCCCAACCTCACCCTAACTCCTAATTGTCATTGTTAGCGTTCCAGCGTGTGGGAATCCCCTGGGGGGAAAAGGATGGCACGGACACCCCCCCCCCCCTCCCTTTCTCCTCCCGTGTGGAGGGAAGTCAGAACCAACACTGCACAACAGGGACCTTCAGCGGGTGCTGTGTGTCCTCCAGACCAGGTGTGGAGACGGGGGCTAGGAGCACAGCACACAGGGATCTGCTGCTCTATTCCCGGAGAACTGCGGGAATTCCACGAGGCGTTCGGGCATTAGGAACACTTGTCCTGGGCTGTACAGAGACCAGGCACGGGAAATGAGTTCTTTCCTTCCTGCTGAAACTGCCTGGAGCTGCGGAGGAGGATTGGGCGAAGTGTTCAGAGAGATGAACGCGGGTGAACTGAGCCCTGTGACCGAGCTGCTCCTTGCACAGGGTGAACCACACTACACTGCTGGTCCAGCCCCTCCACGGGGGATCTGACTTGACTTCCAACATCCTGGAGCGGCCTGTGGTAGTTTCGTGGTGTATCACAGCTCTGGGGAGACAGGCAGCTTCTCCTTAGCTCTTATTTTTAATTTCTCTTTTAGTCTTGGTCATCTCTTAAATGTAAGGGAAGGTGAAGTGAGAAAGGTCAACCTGCCTTCGCTCTGCGGAGTAAAATGTGTCACAAGCAGAAAATGGGAGTTGCTCCATCAGTCTGAAATTATTTGCCTCATCCTCAGCTGGGTTTGTGTCCTCACCAGGATGGTCTCACTCCTGGGCTCTGGCACACTCAGGCTCTGCCACCCTTCATCACTGCCCTGTTCCTCCCCGGGGTAGCTCCAGAGTGAGGAATCTCTGAGTCCAGCTGGAAAAGCTGTTCCCTGCAGTCCCTGTGCCACCTCCCTGCCAGCAGCAGGCCCAGGCCAAGCGTGTCATCCGTGACACGCGGTGTGGCCAGGGAGGTCTGAGCATCCTGAGCCAGGCAGTGTTTCTGCTGGTGACTCAGCATCCTGGAAAAGGAATTGGAAACCTGGGCTGATTTTTTTTTTTTTTTTTATCCCCCAGGTCGTTATTCCCAAAATGTAAGAGCTCCAGTGAGCGTGGATTCTGTACCCTGTGCTCTGAGCCCTCGCGGCGCCGTCCCAGGCACTGGTGTCACCCTGTCACTGCTTAAATGCTCTGGTCCAATCAGGCTGCCAAGGGGTGCTTTTCCAGGGAAGTGTTTATCCAGAGGAAAATGACACAAATACCACAGTGTAATTCCAGATTTTGGAAGTGGCAGGGGCTTGCAGGGCTGCTGCCCGGCGAACATCCACGGTTTTGATCCGGTTTGGTCTCGTATGGGAATGACAACCAACACCTGCGTTTTTCCCAGCTTTGGCGTCCCAGGTACTTCCCAGCCATAGAAGGTGGTCAGTGGGCAGTGTGGAATTCTTGAATCACCGGTTGGGGTGGTGGTCAGGTGAC
This sequence comes from Corapipo altera, assembly GCF_003945725.1. Classification (NCBI taxonomy): domain Eukaryota; kingdom Metazoa; phylum Chordata; class Aves; order Passeriformes; family Pipridae; genus Corapipo; species Corapipo altera. Next base: position 221,593 of record NW_020884943.1, read on the forward strand.
CCAGGGGGACCTGTTACTGCACACCCTTCCCACCAGAGGGCCTGCACTGGCATCACCTGGTGAGGAATCCCTGCTGTTCCCGAAATATCCTGGAGCTTTTTGCCTGATACAGGAAAAACTGGCTCGCCTGCATCCATCTGACAGCTCCCGGGGGTAGTGTGGATCCTGCCTGTGTAGTAAAGCCCTGTGTGCAGCGTGTTCCTTGGGACAGTGTGTGCCCTTGGGTCCCCTGCTGTCACCTCCACACGTGGAGCTGGGGGGCTGAGGGGGCTCGGGCTGTGTCCCCACCCTCAGCACACTGGATGGATGATGGATGCTGCGCCTCCAGGTAAGGAACATGTCCAAGTTTTCAGGGAAAAAGGTGTGCTCTGATCACGGCAAACTCACCTGGGTTTAGGAATCCCTTTGTGATCGCCTCGAGGTGCTCCAAGCAGCCTCATGGGGAGGAGATGAAAGGAAGCCAACAGGCCTCAGGGAAATAATGTTTGGGGTGGCCTAAACTAGGACCATCCCTGTGAAGAGGGCAGAGGGGGCAGGCTCCTGCTTCCACACACAGATGTATCCAGCTCTCCTGGGTCAGGAAGCTGGAACAGGTCTGTCCCACCTGTGGTTACACCCGGACTTCGTAATGGTGTTGACCAAAGGTAAGTGTTGGCTTCAAAAGGAAGAAGTGTTTAATAGCTGAGTTGGTGCCTGTGTGAGGCTGGATAAATCCAGGTGCCCAGATGGGACCTTTGGAGATTTCCAAACCTCATCCCAACCCCATCCTGTCCAGAACAGCTCGGGGGGTCACCTTTGCCCTGGGGCTGGAGCCCTGCAGGAAGGTGCTGGGTCCTGGGCTGTGCCATGGAGGGGACACCCTCTCCCATCATTGGGGATGCAGAGGAAGTTTGGGAACTGGGAAAGGACCACGGCCTGCTCTTTTCCAGCTACACCCAGAGGAAGGGCCAGGAAGCCCAATGGAAAGGACCCTTGGCTGCAGGATGAGGCAGCTCCCCCAGCCAGGTGATGTTTTTGGCACAGCCAAAACTTGCTCTTTTTTTTCCCTGAAAATGAACTCCCCACCAGGAAGATTGTGGGACCTTCTCCCAGTGCTGTCCTCCCTCCGGAGCAGGGAGCTGCAGCAGGGGTTGAGCTGGCCCTGCAGCTGACTGTCATGGGTGTTCCTGGGAATTACAGCTCCTCTGGAATGTCACACTGCTCCGTGGCCCCTGAGACCACCTTTGCTCAGGGTGCGTGGGCTTTTCTCCCCACAAAATTGCAATTATTCCATTTTCTCCAAGCGAAGCGATTCTCCTGCTGTCTGAAATGACTCCTTAATGCCCTGGAAGTCACCTGGCACTCGAGGTAAGGTGGCTGAAAACATGGATGTGAAGGCAGGGAAAGGGAAGATCCCCTGGGATGGTGTGTAGGGGCAGTGTGGCCGATGGTCACGGTGTCACAGGTGTGGTGGGCACAGAGCCTTTGGTCTCCAAACTGCCCAAGGGGCTTTTTGGGCCAAATCCCAAAAGGTTCCACCTTTTGCTGCAGAGGGAGAGGATCTGATGGCTTTTTTTCTCAGGAACATCCAGAGCCCAGACCTTGCTGGATGGCCCCAGGTGTCCCCAGGGCCAGGAGGGACACACAGCTGGAAGCTGTTTGGGACCTGAGGATTTGGCTCTGGGGTGATGATCCCACTGGCTTTGAGGGGCAGGGGGAGGGGATGTGGGACCCCATGGAGAGAAACATTCATCAGGATCCAGGAGGAGGAGGAGCTGGAGATGCAGAGGTGCACTGGGATGGGCAAGAGGGTCCCTAAGCAGTGGGAAGTGGGATTTGGGGAAGCCCCCTGTGCCCAGAGCTGCCTGCAGGCAGTGGAGGGTCTCTGGTGTGGGATGAGGGAGCTGGCATTGTCCCTCCACGCTCCTGGCTGGGGTTTGGGGTGGGTTTGTGGGGTTTGGGGTGATTTTTGTGGGATCTTGGGGGTTTTTATGGCAACTTTCTAAGGAAAGCTGCCAGCCTGGGAGGCAAATCGAGAGTGAGAGACCCCTACATCCCCTCCGCGGGGTGCCCAGGCCCCTCGCCCCCGGGCAGGGCAGAGCATCTCCCGCAACACCAGGAGGTCGCTTCTCCCCCGCTCCGCTCTGCCCGGGGTGGGTGGGGGGGGTTCGGGCCGGGTTAAACCAAACCCCGGGGAGGGTCTGGCGAGCGCAGAGACCGCCCAGCTCATCGCACGGATGAGCGGGCAGTGCCGCCCGGCTCCGCCCCGGGCTGGGCTGGGCGAGGGAGCGGAGCCGCTCCCGGTCTGGCACGGCCGGGAAGCATCCCGGATTGGGGAGGGGGGGGTGGGGGCGGAGATCCCGGGGCTGAGCTCCCAACCCGCAGGGACCCCCGGGCAGCGGAGAGGGGGGCTCTGCCCGGTACCCCCCGCCGGGAAGCATCCCGGGAGGGAGGGAGGAGCTCCTTGGATCCCGGGGCTGAGCTCAGGGACCCCCGGGCAGCGGAGGGGGCTCTGCCCGGTCCCCACCGCCGGCCGGGCGGACCACGGCGGTCGCCGCGTTCCCCCCGCCGTGGGAGTGGACACTCCGGGGGTCCCCGCAGATCCCCGAGGATTCGTACCTGCCCAGGTAAAGCGCGGCGGGAGGAACTGGGAGGTGCGGGGGGTGCAGCGGTGGGGGCCGCCGGTTTGGGTGCCCGTGGGGGTGGGATGGGTCCCCTGCGAGGGACCGGGGAGGGCGGTGGGTGAGCGCGGAGACCAAATCCTTGTGTTTTGGCAAGTTTGGGATGCGTCTTTTTATCCGTGCCAGGAGCGAACTCCATCCCACTTCTGTGCCCTGCGGATGGAGGCCAGGCAGGGCAGGAGGGCGATGGATGGAAGGGGCTGGCAGAGCCCCGCCCGGGTGGGCACAGCCGCAGGACCAGTGGCACCAGCGAGCCGAGTTTAGCCCGGGCTCAGCACGCCCGGCACGGCAGAGAGGGATGGATGAGCAGGGGAGATGGCTGGAACCTGGACTGGGGCATTTGGGGACTGCAGCGTGCTCGGGGAGGGGTCGTACCCGGGTTGGTCCCGGTGCTCTGGGACCAGTAATTTGGTTTCTGTGTCTGCAGCTTCAGCTGGTGGTGGTGCCAAAACAGCAGCCGGGTGACAAGTCCCGAAGGTTTGGGGGGGACCCCCTTTTCCAGGGGGGACACACGGCTTTGATGCTCTTTCTCTCTCCTCATGGAGCTGTTTTATTGCCCCTCCAAGCAGGAAAAGGATCCCAAGGTCTGCAGCAGCTCCTAAGGAAAATGGAGCTGCCCTGGCCCTGAGCGTTGGGATGGATGGAGGGGGCTCTGCACCCTGTTCTGGGACTCTGCACCCCATTCTGGGGCTGTCTACCCCAAACCGGGGCTCTGCACCCTGGTCTTGAGGTCTGTGGGTAAGAAATCCACCTATCCCTGAGCTGCCGGCAGCGGGAGAACGGTGCCAGTTCCTTCCAAATCCCTCAGGTTTGATTTCCCAGGATTTTGAGCAGCAGGTCAGGGGGATGTCAGAGCAGCTCAGTGAAACGCTCCAGGGAAGAGCTTAGTTTGCAAAAAAAAAAGCCATAAATCCTTCCCCGAGCACCTCCACCTCCGTTTCCTTGCTCGGGAGAGGTTGATGCTGTTTTCCTAACAGGAAAATACCTCTGGATTTCGTCCTAGAGCTGAGCACCGCAGTCTCTTTCCGGGTGATGCCTCGGAAATCTGCTTAACTTGCTGCTTAGAGAAGGAGGGTTTGGGGGGAGAAGCTCTGAAAGAAAAGGAAAACCAGAAATTCTTTTTAATTTCCAAGAGAAATTGAGAAGAGATGGAGGAGGTTTGTCCTCCTGCAGGAAAAGTCGGTCACGAAAACTTCGCTATTTTCATATTAAAAAAACCCCAAACATTGGGAAACGTGGAAAGGAGCAAAGCCCCCTTGCTAGGGCATGGGAGCTTTTCAGGGCACAAAAAGAGGTGGCAAATCTCCATCGTGTTGCTCTGTTTAGATGTCAGGCTTTCAGCACCAAACAGCAGAGCATCCCTTGAGCTGAGCTCGGCCCACGTGTGACACGAGTTCAGCACATTCTCAGCCGGGTTATTCCTGTTTTATCGGTTGCCTGGGGAGGTTTGTGCCGGTGGGAGGAGGCTGGGGAGGAGCTGGGCATCTCCCAGCCCCACCTTAGCCTTGCTGTCCCTTTGGGTTGCATTTAGGACCCCCCCCTCCTCCTGTTATCCCAACAGTGGGCTGTGTGTCCCTGCAGAGGGTCCCTGGCCAGGCCAGGCCAGCACAGCTCATATTTTCCTCTATAACAAGCTGACAGTCCCACCTTTGCCTGTTAAAATCCAAGCCTGGATGGTTTTGGGGAGGGTTGATCACCCCACAGTGCTTAAAGCTGTGAGCACCCGAGAGGAGCTGGAAGGTGAGACCCAAATATTGCGGGATCATCCGTCTGAGGCCAACCCAGCTCCTTCTCCTGTGCCATGAGTAGGTTTTGGGGCTGTGGAAATTCTGGAGAGGGGCTGGGGGGCTCTGAGGGGGGTAGGGAGAGGGTTTAGGTGCAGTGCTGAGGTTGTGTCCCTGTGGGGGTCTGTGGGATCACGTCAGCATCCCATGGGCTGTGATCTCCTGGCTCGGATGCCAGGGAGCATTCTGGCTCAGTTCCTGTTAGATTTGCTTGCTGGGTGTTTTTGGGGATCCCAAACCCCCTCTGTATAGCAGGAAATAGCTGTCCTGGATAAATCCCCTTCGGCATCCGTGGTGCCTTCACTGGGATCTGCCTGGAGGAGCAGCTTCCTTACATTAGGATGGATCTCTTGTGTGACTCGACTGGGAAAACCTTCACAGGGGGAAGGTGGCGGAGCTTTCCCACTGCAGGAGCTGATTCCTGGGGAATGGCATCACCTGCAGCAACCCCAAACTGGGGAGTGGGACTGCCCCCCTCACCTGGGGCCAGGGCAGAACCTCGGGAGAGTCTGGCAAACTGCAGGAGGAGAAGGAAGATTTAAGCTGGAAAGGCAGCAAAGGGCTTTAAGGGCTGCGGGAGGGAGGACATTCCAGTTGGGAATGTCACCCATTAAACACTCCCGAGGTAAATCGAGCGGCTCTGCCTCTTCCCGAGCGATTTCCATCCCTCCTCCAGGCTGAGAGGCTTCGGCGCGTTTGCTCAGCGCCTGGAAGAGGAGCCAAGGCCGGGAGCGGCGGAGGGGGAGCAGTGATGGAACGCTCACTGCAGGAAAATCACAAGGCGTTCGTTCGATTTTTGAACGATTTGCCTTCACCCTGACGCCGTGTCTCGCGCATTCCAGGCTGTCCCGCTCGCAGGGAGCGTTTGCCATGGACACCGGGCACGTCAGCAGATCCCGCTTCAGCGGTGAGTCCTCCCGAGAGAGCCCGGGGAGGGTTTGGGGCAGAGCTGGCCGGGCTCACACCGAGGTCTTTTGTGGGGGGGGGATGGCTGGTCCTCGCTGCTTCCCGCCAGGAGAACCCTCTGCTCCACATGCCTGTGGGATTTTGTTTACTAAAACGTGGGTAAAACCCTTAAAGCCTCCAAGATACGGGGTTTAGTTTCCTAAAACAAGGGTAAAACCCTTAAAGCCCCCAAGTTTTAGTGCTCAGCCCTCAGAAAGGGGCAGGAATGAGGAGGAAGCAGTTTGCAGTTCAGCTGGGATTCTTGTACCTGGAGTTATTCAGAAGCAGGTGCCAGTAATGGATTATTCTGCCAATTTTATTTTTATTCCCGGTTTTGCCCCTCTGTCGTAGCAGGAGCCTGGGAACTCTGGCACGGGAAACCTCTGACTTCTTCCCCCACCATCCTTAGCCGGGATGCAGGGATAAATCAGAGTCCTTATGGGGTTTGGGGAGAGGTGGAGGAAGCAGGGCCTGGCTCCTACCCCGAGGTTTAACCTCTGAGGTCCCTCTGGGCTGCTCCCGGGATCCAGATTAGGTGCTTTGGATGCAGATAGTCAGTTCCTTCTGCTCATCCTTTCTCTGTTCCTGCCGGAGGAGGGCTGGAGGGAGCAGCAGGTTGTGCCTGTGCTCGGATGCGATGTGGGAGTTCAGCCCTGGCTTTGGGCTTTTTCCGGCTCCGAAGGAGGGAGCGCCGCGCCGTGATGCCGGAGGGCTCCCCGGCAGCGCTCTGGGACGACAAATCCTTTCTTTTCCCGCTGTTTTTGTGCTCCCCGGAGCGGTCGGTGTCGGTTCCGCGCGGGAGTGATGGAGGCTGGTGCAATGCAGCAGGAACCGCTCGCTGGAGCATCGCTGCCGAGCCCGGCGCTCCCTCCCTGCTCGCTCCAGCAGCACCCGGGGGGCTCTGCCCCGTTTCCAGCAGCTTTGGGGTCTGGTTTTTTCCCTGTTTCTGGATTTTCCTGGCATCCCCAGCCCGTGGGGACCCAGGCAGCAGCGAGGGCGATGCAGATGCGCACCGGGCACATCTGTCGGTGGGACGGAGCCGCAGCTGGCGAAGGGACCCCCGGCACCCCGGGAGTGATGCAGCCACTCGCTGGGAAGCGGGGCTGGGAAGCAGGAGCACGTCACCTCCCGAGAAAGCCAAGCCGGGACTGTCATTTTTTTTTTGGCTGGCAAAGCCGCTGCCTGACCCGGGTGGGAGCTGTGGTTTATCCCCCCCCCTTGGCCCATCCCGTCCTCGGAGCTCGGAGCCGAGTTCCTGGCATGGAGGCGGCTGGGGCTGAAGGCTCAGCCCGGGGGTCGTGACGGGCTCACGGAGCCCCTTGTCCCCTCCAGTGGCCTCCAGCCCGCCGCGGTGGGAGATCGGGCTCTACGCCGCCGGCGCCTTGGCACTGCTGGGAATCGCAGCCATCAACCTCTGGAAGCTCTGGCGCTCCGGCAGCTACCCGGCCCCTTCCCCCTTCCCGAACTATGACTACCGGTACCTGGAGCAGAAGTACGGAGCCGCGTATCCGGACGTCAGGCACAAGGTAAAAGGGGGAAAGTCGGGTTGGTCTCCTTCCCTTTGCAACATGTGGGATGCTGGAAGGGTGAAAATATCTCCCGGCTCCCAGCGGGAACGGCCACGGGCGGCGAGCCGGTGCTGGTGGAGCGTTCGGGGGGATCGGTGGAGCCGGGAGCTGCGGGAGGCACCGGGCTCGCTGCCGCAGCAGCTTGGGGCCAGGCAGGGGCCGGGAGGCATCCAAAGAGGCGCCGGAGAAGCCCAGCTGGAGGGACGGGATGGCATCGCCTGGTTTCCTTTCCCTGGCAGCGAGGGCTGGCCCCGGGCTCGCAGCGGACGCCGGGTCAGAGCGCTGCCAGCCGCAGGAGCAGCCTGAGGGCAGAGGACACCTTGGAGAGCATCCAGGAGCTGGGCAGCCTGGAGCTGATGGGCAGAGACCTGGGCCTGGCCCACTACGGCCCCCTGAAGAAATCCATCTCGGCCGACTCCCTCAACTCCATCTCGTCCATCGGGAACAACTTCGGGCAGGATTTCACGGTGGGGCAGGTGGAGGTGTCCATGGAGTACGACGGGAAGGCGGCCGCCCTGCACGTGACGCTGCTGCAGGGCAAGGACCTGCTGGAGAAGGAGGACGCGCGGTTCGAGTCCTGCTTCATGCGGATCAGCCTCCTCCCGGCCGAGCAGATCGTCGGCATCTCCCGGGTGAGTCCCCCCAGGTCCCCTGCAGAACCCTGGCGTGGGATTTTGGCTGGCAGCATCCCTTGGGCACACTCCCCGGGGCAGCGGTGGGGGATTGTTTGGGAGCAGGGAGCTCCAGACACATCAGGACCGGGTGCCGGGATTTTGGGGGGTCTCAGCTTCCCGGGGCAGTGGCAATTTTGGGGTTTGGGATTAGGAGACTTCAGGCATGCCAGGGCTGGATATGGTTGGCATGGGATTTTGGGGATCTCAGCTTCCCAGGGCAGTGATGGGGGTTTGGGGGCAGGAAGCTCCCGGTGCGTCGGGACTGGATGCAGTTGGCACAGGATTTTGGGGGGTGTCCCAGGTGGATTTGCACATCAGAGGCTCGACAGAGACAGAGGTGTCTCCCCTTTGGCTGGGATTTGGGCTGACTTTGTCATCTCCAAGCATGGCTGGTGGCAGGTTTTCCTGCTTGAATTGCCCTGTTCCAGGTGCCAGGGATGCTGTAGGAGGTGGAAGAAGTGGTCTGGGGTGGAACTTGGAGGGCAGTGGCAGTTTGGGCAGTTGCTCTTGGTGTCTTGCCATGGTCCCACGGCCCCCTGAGTCCCCAGAGGCCCTGCAATCCCTCTCCTTACCACAGCTTTTCCCTCTCCATGCAGAAAGATCCATGTGGCTGCAATGTCAGGTCCACCACCAGGGGTGGATTTGGGGCAAAACTTCTCCTTTTAAGCACCCCAAAAACTGGTCTCAGAAAGCAGGAGCCTCAGTTTTCCTTCAGCAGCTGCTTTTTGGAGAGCTCAGGGTCAGTCAGTTTGATTTAATCAGGATATTTATTTGGAATCTTCATCCCACCAAGAAACCCCTCTGTGGGGGATGAGGTGTTGCTCCATCCACACAAACCCTCTGCTGCCTCCAAAATATTTCCACAGTGCCCTTTTAGACCGTTTTTCCATCCAGATCTCAGGCTCTTCGTTTTTGCTCTGGAGGTATTTATTATTTAGCATCATTATTTATAATTCACCAGCACTCTGTCCTCGGCTGCCCCCAGGCCACAGATGAAGGCCCAGTCAGAGCTTTTGGTGGTGCTTATGGAGGGGTTTGAAAAAACAGCTTTGGGACCAACACCTTCAGGATGGGCCCTGGGAGCTGCTGCTGCCTCTGCTCCCAGGGAATGATGTGACACGGGGACAGTGGCAGCCAAACAGCACCATTCCCGTTGGGCACATCCAGGGATTGGTTCAGTTCTGTCTCAGAGTGGGGCTGGGGATTACACCCCCTCGGCAAAATCCTGGAGCCCGATGTGGCTAAGCCAGATGCACATCCAAGCTCTCAGGGCACCAGGATGGATCTGAGAGCATCAGACCAACCTCGATTTTTTTTAATTAAAAGAATTAACAGGTGCTGGGGGCAGGTCACAGCCCTGATTTTTGCCCCAATCGCTGAGTGGTTGCTGGGGTGGGGTGGAAAATAACTCATCCCCGTGGAGGCTGGAACCCCCCAGCTCCCTCAGGCTGGGGATGCCCTCCCTGACTTCGCTGTTCTCAGGGATGCCCTCGCCCCCCGAGGCCACACGCTCCTCGCAGCTCCCGTGAGGAGAAACAAGGTGGGTCTTGGACGTGGCCCCTAAACCCGAGGGGTGCCAGGGCAACCCCCCTTTCCCGTGGCAGATCCAGAGGAGCGCCTACTCCGTGGCCTTCGACGAGCGCTTCTCCATCCCGCTGGATCCGGCGGCGCTGGAGGAGAACAGCCTGCGCTTCTCCGTCTTCGGCATCGACGAGGACGAGAGGAGCGTCAGCACCGGCGTGGCCGAGCTCAAGCTCTCCGACCTGGACCTGGCCACGCGCCCCTTCAACGCCTGGCTCTACCTGCAGGACATGAGCAAGGTGAGCGGGGCCGGGGGGGGTGTCCTGTCTCCCACCTCGTGTCTCGGGGCGGGGGGGTGTCCCAGGGGTCGGTGGGTGACGGGGCGTTGTGTCCCGCAGCCCGTGGACACGGTGGGGGAGATCCTGCTCTCCCTGAGCTACCTGCCCACGGCCGAGCGGCTCACCGTGGTGGTGGTCAAGGCCAAGAACCTCGTGTGGACCAACGGCAAGGTGACCGCAGGTGAGTGGGCTGGGGGGGTCAGGTGGGCGCTGGGGGCCCGTGGTGGGCTGAGGTTTGCCCTGGTTTGTGCCACTGACCACACAGATCTTTACTGGACCGGCTCCCGCTGAGGAAGGGCTACTAGAGAGGGTCCCCTCCCGCCTTTCTCTGAGTCCCTGGGGACACATGTGACTGATCTTGGGGTCTCTCCCCCACCTCTCGAGCAGATCCCTTCGTCAAGGTGTACCTGCTGCAGGACGGGAGGAAGATCAGCAAGAAGAAGACGGCGGTGAAGAGGGGGGACACCAACCCCGTGTTCAACGAGGCCATGATCTTCTCCGTGCCGGCCATCGTGCTCCAGGTCTGGCCCAGCTTGGGGCACATCCCATCGCTCCTCGAGCTCCCCAAATCCTCCAGCGGGGAGTTCCAGGAGGATGAGGGGTTCTGGGGGGATCCCGGGAGCTGTGGGGGCCAGGGGTGTGCAGGGATGGTTTGGGGGTGTATGAACGGGGCAGGGCATGGAGCAGACATGGGGAGGGGCTTTTTGGGGGGATGTGGGTGTGGGTGACTTTGGGGGATTGGTCAGGGGGCTGTTTGGAGGGGATGTGGATGTGTGGGGTCTGTCAGAGGGAATGTGAATGTGTGGAAGTGGTTGGTTGGGGGGGATGCATGTGGGGGACTCTTGTGGGGGGATGTAGATGTGTGGGCTGGGATATAAGGTGTGCATATGTATGGAGGGGTGGTTGTGTATGTGGACAGGGGCATATCTGGGTTTAGGGGATGTAGGAAAAACAGGAGGATGTGTAAGTATGGGGGTATAAGAGGGTGTGTATATATAGTGGTGTGGGGGGATTTGGGGGAGGTTTCAAGTGCAGGGAGTGGGTTTGAAGAGGGTGGGGGCACAGAGGGGTATGTATGTGGGGTACAACTGTTTTGGGGGTGAATTTATGGGGTGGAGGGAGTACAGATGGTCTGGCACTATGTGTGTGTGTGTGTGTGCACTTGGGAAGAGCACAGGGATACGTGTCTGGGTTGGGGGCTGGTGTGTGGTGACACCCCCGTTGTGCCCCCCAGGAGCTGTCCCTGCGTGTGACGGTGGCCGAGAGCGGCGAGGACGGACGTGGTGACAACACGGGCCACGTGCTCATCGGCCCCACCGCCAGCGGGATGGGCACCACGCACTGGAACCAGATGCTGGCCACGCTGAGGAAGCCCGTGTCCATGTGGCACCCACTCCGCAGGAATTAGGGGGGCTCCTGGGGGGGCTGTACCCCAACACCGGCTCTGCCACCGGGCAGGGGCTGAGCAGGACTCTGTGACACCCCAGAGGCCGAGCTGCCAGCGCCTCAGAGGGGCAGCTCCTGCCTAAAACACCCCGAGGATGGATGGAGCGACTCTGTGGCTTCATCTCTGCCCTCCTGGTTCCTCCACGTGTGGGGATTGATGGACAGACCCACTGGCAAGGAGCCCAGACGGACCAAAACCAGCCAGAACCTCCCCAGACGGCTGGGATGAGCATCCCAGCGGCCTCAAAATCGGTGGAATCCCCAGACACGGACCCTAAGGCTGCAGGGGAGAGGGAGGATTCCTTTGGAATGTGGGTTTTTGATGAGGGTGATAAATGCCAGCACAGCGTGGCTCCTCTCAGTGCGGGCGGCGATCCTGGGGGGATTTTTAAGAGGGATTTCTGTGTGTCGTGCTGGGGACGGAACGTTTCCAGTGAGAACGGAGAAAGGGAGCAATAAGAGCAGAAAAAGCAATTGTTATTACATATGGCTTCTCCTTCCATCTGTTTTCCCACGCAGCAAATCCCTGCCCGTCTCCGCTGGCTGCAAGGAGGGGGCTGGACTTGGTTTCCAAGCTCTTGGGTTCGAGGGTGACAGGCAGAGGGCTCTGCTGGAGCCCCTCGTGGCAGGGGATGCCCTGGGGCCGCATCCCCCCTTGCCTGGAGCCTCGGCTTTTCCCTGCCTGCAGGAAGCTGGTGGGGAGCCAGGCTGGGAAAGCTGGGGGCCGCGTGCCAGGAAAGCAGCGCCGCGGGGCGAGCACACACTGGGATGTGGCTGCCTTGGGGGAAAAAGTGGGAATGAGCCATTTAGCCGTTTTCCCCCTGATTAAAGGTGACTCCGAGGTGAGTTATCCCGTGAGCTGGTGACACTTCTCCCTTCTCCTCTGTCCTGCCTGACCTTTGCTTTGGGACACGGCTGTGATGTCCCAGTTCCATCACGCCCCTCCGCTCCGGCTCCTTTCCCGTACATGCCTGTCTCCGCTCACTGATGCCCAGATTTCCCTCTCCTATGCTCCATCTCCTCCTCCTCCTCCCCACCTTCCCCTCCAGGAGCCCCCCTGTCCCATCTGCTGCCAGGTGAGTCGGTGCCATCGCTCCGTGGCTGACGCACGGCCAGCCCCAGGCACCGAGGCACGAGCCAAGGATGGAGGGGCTGGAAGGATGAGCTTTCCTGAAGGATTGAGGAAGGTTTTTTTTGGGAAGTTGTTCACAGCCAGTACTCACAGGCCCCGAGGTTTGGGGGGAAAATTTTCTTATTAGCTACCGCAGCCAGCATTTGGGAAGGGACAGACACAGAAATCCTCGGCTGTCCTGCAGCTCCTGCCAAGTGCTGAGCCTTGCTCGGGATGAGGTGAGTGACTTCCACAGGTTCTGGAATCACCCCGGGCAACACTGGTGATGTTCAGCCCCAAAATGATGGGGAACATGTGGTTTGGGGCTGTTTATTGTGCCCCTCTCTGGACATTTCTCTTTCAAGGCACCTCAGCACCTTTTCCTTCATCCTGAGGGCAAAAAAATGCTGCTGGAGCTATTTCTAGGGGGGATGGGTGGACCCTGTGAGTGGGACTGGAGCCAGCAAGGAGAGGGGATAGGGCAGGGGCTGTGTGGGGATGGAGAGAGGCTTTGGAAAGGGGGATCAACTGGCAGGAAGCAACATGAGAGATGGATTAGTTTGGGGGTACAGGATTGGGAAAAGGTCTGGGAGGGACACAAGGCTCCCTCCTGCCTGGGAGGGCTGCACTGCCTTCACTGCTGTGGAGTTCCCAGTGGATCTTGGTGTCCCAGGAGCTCCCCATGCCCCCGGAGCGGGGCTGAGCCCTCTGCCAAGCCCTTCTCCCGGGTGTGAGGGGATGGGGCAGCCCCGAGGGGTTTGGGCTGTGCTGGCTGCGGTGTGGACACGCCGGGTCACTCCGAGCAGTGCCGAAGGATTACTGGGCTGGCATCCATTTCCTTAGTCACCCTTCCTGGAGCAGAGGGTCACCCGGGGTTTCCAGGGCCTCCCACGTTCCTGCTCCCAGACATCCATCTTTTGCTGCCTCAGGGATTGACGTGACAGTGACAGCTCATTGCTTTGGGTGTTTAATGCCTGTTGTAACCGTGAGCTCAGGTCTCTGTGAACATCCATCACCGTGTCCATACGGATAACCAGGACAATGCAGCACCTCTCCCTTCCCAGATCCCTCCCCAGCCTCTGGCTCCAGGCTGTGTCCCCCCCAGAATCGAGCCCCCCACTCCCCCCAGGACTCAGCAGCTCCGGCCTGGGAGGGCTGAGCGGCAGCTCTGAGGTTAAAAAAGCAGGATTCAGGTCCCTCATTTCTCCTTGTCTTTCTTCCTGCCCTTCCTCTGGCTCGTCAGCTCGCTGAGCTTCTTGTCCAGGCGCCGCTGGAGGTGGGCTCGCTTGGCTGGGTCCAGGGATTTGTCCTTGGAGCCACTCCCGGGATACAGGACCCCTTCCCTGCTGATCCGCTGCCGTGCCTGGGCCTTGGCCTTGTCCCCACAGCCGTGGACCTGCAGGGGGAGAACGGACACCAGCTGGGAAGCAGGGCAGGGATCACTCACCTGGGAACCAGGGGGTTTCATTCCCAGAGCGTGGAATTCCTCTTCCACCTTCGCATCCTCCTAAAACCATCTCCTATCGTTAGTAACCATAATTTACATTGTTATTTATTTTTAATTCTTATTCATTATCTATATTTATTATTATCTATTATTATTACATTATGTATTATATATCATTATATATTATATATATTACTATATATACACATAGATGTGTTTTATTTTAGCCTTTAATTTAACTTTCATTTTATTAATATTTATATTTTGATATTTTTACATTATATAAATTTATAGATTTATCAGATATTATAATCATTATTTATTGTTAATTATAATCCACCTTTATTATTATTAATAAATGATTTCTTATTACTATGTATTTTATTAAACCCTCATTTATGCTTCAGAACAAAATATAAAGGGGATTCTTCTCCTCCTGGACTGCACAGTTGGCAAATCATCCTTTGGGATGATTCAAGTGGCTCCTTCTGCTTATATTATTATATACTAATTTTTATTTTTGTTTACTATTCATTATCATCATTTATTCTTAATAATAAATTGATGCTCAATATTATTACTTATTCTTACGTATTATTATATATTTTGTTAAGCCATCATTTATAGCTCCTCTCACGAAATATAAAGGTGATTTTTCTGCTACTGGACTCTGCCCAGGCAAGTAAATCATCCTTTGGGATGTTTCAAGTGGCTCCTTCCTCTTCCTTTCCAGTGAACTGGGAGAAGTAATTTGGGGAATAAGAGACCTTTTTAGCCACGGATCTGCTCCTCTCATGTAATTTGATCTGTCTCCTGCAGTGGAATTAAAAAAACCTTCATAAAGCTCGTTCTGTGCAGGCAAAGCTCTCCCAGCCCAACCTGTGCTCCAGCCCTGGCCGTGTCCGAGGGGTGTGGAGCCAAATCCAACACCAGAATCATCTCCCACAGGTGAGATCCTAAAATCTGACCCCTTCTCCTGGTCCATCCCGAAGTCATTTATGTTTCCACGAACTGGGGTCCCAGAGAGCCGTGGCAAAAGCCCTGGGGCTATTCCACATCGAAGCCTAATAGCATCTGGGAAAAGGGATGGGCTTTAAAAAGCAAGGAAAACTGTCCAGCAGGGATTTGAATCCCTACAACTGTTCCTCGTTGGAGGCTCGTTACAATTCAGCAGGGCGAGGCGATTCTGCAGGATATAAATTCACATCCCCCAGGATGGTGAGTGACCATAAATACAGCTATTCTTTGCCATGGAAACAGATAGCTCCTGACAGGGGGAAAAGCTGTGCCAAGGATTTATAGGGCTGCTGAGCTCCGGGAGGCTCCACAGGGCACCGAACAGCACCTGGGAGCTGTGGGAGGAGGGTCAGGGGCACAGGGAATTCTGAGCTGCTGACCAGGCAGCACTTCTCCGTGCTGGGGACCTGTCCCCAGGATGCAGAGGGAATCTGGAAAGGGCTGGAAATCACCCCTGGGGTGCAGATGGAATCTGCAAAGGGCTGGAAATGAAGCCCAGGCTCCCTCCAGTCACTTCCTTAAGCTTGTGCCTCTCCATTTCTCCTCCCTGTCTCAATTTATCCACGTGGCCTGAGGGTGTAAATGCCAGAAAACGGCAAAGAAGGGCAAAGTGAGAGGAAAAGAAGGAAAAGCTTTAGGGAAGAGGTGAGCAGAGCCCAGGTGTGGCACCTGGCAGCCCTGTGTACCTGCAGCTCAGCACAGAGTGTGACAGGGCCCTGCTGAAACCCCCTGCAAGGAAACCCTGCCCAGGGAGCTCCACGGGGAACATTCCCAGGTTAAGCCCGCCCTGCTGTACCTCAGGGATGTGGTGGCTGAGGCAGTAGCACCGGTGGCAGTGGTGGCAGAGCTGGCCCAGGGTTGTGACAGAGGCTTTGCAGCGGGGGAAGGCACAGGTCCTGTCAGCCTCCATGGCAGCAGAGATCAGAGCATCAAAATCTTCTCCTGCTCCGCTCCCGACCGCTGGTTTTCCTGGGAAAGGTGAGCAGACACCTGGAATGGGGACTGGCAACAAACCCACCCACCTACAGCCACAGCCTGGGCTGCCTCTGCTTCCTTCAGTGTGGGCCCCCTTAGCTCTTCTCTCTACATTTGGGAGTCTCCCCTGGAACCCCTGAGCCTCCTTCCTGGGAAAGGGTCCCCAATGTTTTTCTTCTGACTTAAGGAATGTGCCTCCAGGTACCCAAACCCCTCTCCCCAGATGCTGTAGCCAACTGATGCACATTCCTGCCAGTTCCCACCCCTCTGACAAGCACCGGGGAGCTTTCCAAGAGCCACATGCCTCAAGCACATAGGCAAATCCCAAGGTCTGGAGCAAACCCACAGGGATTAAGATTCGCTCAAGGAAGAGCATTAATTGTGCTGGTTATGAAAAGCCTGACCTACCTTTGGCTTCGCTTTTGTCCTTTTTCCTGCTGCTGGTGCGGGGCTCCTGCACCTTCCTGGCCGCCTCCTCCCGTCTGGCCTTCTCCCTCTGGACTCTCTCCAGGTGCAGGGATTTCAGGTCCACTTTCCCCGAGCCCTCGCTGCTCCCACCCGGCTCCGCGGGGACAGGGGTGCTCCCGCTGGGATGCTCAGGCTGTGGAAGGGGCCGTGGGGGCTCGGGGGGCAGCTCGGGGGGCTCCACGGGGTCTCTCTTACGGACACTGATGTACCTGTCCCGGCCCTCCCCGGAGCTCAGGTGCTGCAGCCCGTATTCCTCTGCCAGCAGGTGAACCAGCATCCGGTCGTGGGAATTCAGGGAGGGCGGGAAATCCAGCTGCACCTCGCTGCTCGCCAGGAACTCCACCAGCGCGGCCCTGAACCTGTCCCCAGCATCCTTTGTCCCCGAGTCCTCTCTCCCAGCTCTGCTGGTGTTCCGGGAGGAACGTGCTCCCTGCTTCTGGCTCCCAGCTCCGGCTGCTGCTCCTGCTTTCTGCTTCCCGCCCGGAGCCGGCTGCGGTTTGGGGCCGGATGCCGCGGGCGGTTTCGGGCCCTGCTGCCGCTCTCCCCGGCCCTTCCCGGAGTAGTTTTGGGGCACGAGGTCATCCAGGTACTCGAAGGCGGAGCGGACGTGGCCGTGCTGGGAGAAGTGGTCCAGGAGGCGGCGCAGGAAGGGCTGGGTGCCCACGGTGTGGCTGTCACACACCACGGCCACGTGGCGCCGCGCCCGCGTCACCGCCACGTTGATCCGCCGCTCCTCCGCCAGGAAACCCACCTCACCTGGGACAGGGACAGGAAGGGCCGTGGGAGGGAGGGATCCAGGCGAGGGGCCGGTCCCAGTGACCCAAGGGTTGCTTGGCGGAAGGGTGGGAGTTGGCATTTACCCCGCTCACACCATCCCACTCCTCTTTCTACCTGTGTTTCGTCACCTGCAGCCAGAGCCAGGGCTCCACACTGAGCTCCTGGGATAGGGAAGGGGATGGAAGGCACGTGGAGAGGAGAAATATTTCCCTGGCTGGCCCACAACACGAGACCAGGTTGGATCTGGGAGCGAACGCAATGCGGGAGCAGCGTGGAAAAGGTTCACCTTGTGACAGAGAAGGAACTGCAGGTAAAGAACCTCCCCCTGTCCTACAGAGCTCCCTCATCCTTGGAGGGTCTAGAGGAACAGCCATTTAGGAGCTCGGGGAGGTTCTCCTCTGCTCACAGAGCAGCAGTTCTGGGATGACTCAGGGAGGATCAGCCAGCGAGAAGGGGAGCGTGGGCGGCTGCCGAGCTTCCAGCTCCAGGGAATAGAGAGGAGGTCGGTCGGGAAGAGATTAATGCCTCCACCGGAGCTGTGCCCAGCCTGGCTCTGCTCCTGCCGTGCCTCAGCAGCCTAATTTGTGCTGCCTTTGAGGGATGGGGTGAGGGTGAGCCCCTCTCCGGGCTCTGCAGCTTGGAGAACCATTCCCAGCTCCTCTGATGTGGTTTAGCCTGGCTAGAGGGGCAAGTCCAACTCCTTTGATCCTGGAATTAGAGAATCCTGGAATGGTTTGGGTTGGGAGGGACATTAAAGCCCATCCAGTCCCACCCTGTGCCATGGGCAGGGACACCTTCCACTAGTCCAGGTTGCTCCAAGCCCTGTCCAACCTGGCCTTGGACACTTCCAGGGATGGGGCAGCCACAGCTTCTCTGGGAAACCTGTGCCAGGGCCTCCCCACCCTCACAGGGAAGAATTTCCTTTGAAAAGAAGAAAAAGGTTTCCTGCTGGATCAGGAATGGTGGCAGAGGGACAGGTCAAGGTCCCTGGCCTGCTCTGAGTGGAGAAATGCAGCTGCCAGAGGTTATGGATTTCTCCCAAGGGACTCAGAGGGTACCAATATCATCTATTGTACCCCGTGCAGGAAAAGCCTCCCTGTGCCCCCAGGAAGGCAATTCCTGCCCCACTTCTGAGCTCTGGCTGCTCCCTGTGCAGGGAAAGGGGCTGAGGACTCCCACCTTCCTGGGACACCAGCTCCCACCAGCACAGGGGTGAGTCACTCCTGGATAAGGACTATTCTTAGTGCTGTCCCCACCTCCATTCTCCCCACAACGCTGCTTTTCTTCCTCTAGGCTTGGAAAAAAAGGTACCTCCTCCTTCCATGCATACTTTCCCTCCTTTTCCCCCCCCCCCCTTCCTGCCATCAGCACTCAGCATTTCACCTTCAGCAGCACAGGTAGGGCAGCAGGGCTGTGTCTCCTGTGGCTTTGGAAAGGGCAATGATCCCTGCACGGGACAGAGGGGTCCTGGGGAGCTCCACAAAATCCTTCCACTCCCCCACAGGAGCCTCATGCCCCCAGGGCAGCAGCTTTTTTTCCAGCTATTAACTTTCTCTGAAGCTGCTGATAGGAAAGAACTTGATTTTCCGCTCTAGATTTTGCTCCCAAAAGCTGCATTTTCTGTGCCTGACTTGGGATGCCAGCTCCTGTTTGCTTCCTGCAGGGAACTGACCCAGAATTGGCTCCAAACCCAGGAAATTACCCCCCAACTTCAGCAAATGTGGGGCTAATGGGATGTGACATTATTATTAATATTATTATGATCATCATCATTCTTATTGCTTCATTCAATCATTTCCGAGGCCTCAAGAGCCAGGAAACCTCCAAACTGAGCAGTCCCGGTCCCCTTGAACCTGCTGTACCATGGGAGCCTCCTTTGCAACCCTGACAGCAAATATATTCATTAATTAAACAAATAAGGCTGAAAAGGAAGGGTTTTGCCAGTAATTCCATTCAGAGCCAAGTCCTAGAGCACTGCAATCAAGCCACAGTGCTTGGCTGCACGACTTCCTTCCCATTTCCTTCCCATTCCCCACAGAACCAAGCTCCAGCAGCGAGCTCTTACCTTTCCTGTTGGATCTGACAAAGGACAGGATCACTGCCTCCTTCTCTCTTCCTTGGAAACCATCAACTGATTTGATTTCCAGCTCGGGGTGGCTGTGACAAAGGTGCTCTCGCAGCATGTCCACCTGGAAAACAGGCCACAGGCAGCTTTTAAAGGAAAGACAGAGGTGAAAAGGGTTAAAATGGCACAATTTGGGGGAAATCCCTTCCTCCTAAACCCACATCTTGCTTGCATCTCCTGGAGGTCAGGTGATGATTCCTGAGGGTGGGAATGGTGCATCTAACTAACATCTCCTCCCACCACGGCCTCCAGCTGCTCAAATGTGGAGGAGTTGGCCCCAAATGCTGATTAAATTCTGCTCTGCCAGTCTCTGGGGCATTGTGGTGCTCCGTGTGCAGGGAGAGGGGGAATGCCAGGAGAGGGACAGCTCACCTGGAGGTTGTAGGGAGCCACCACAGCGATGTCCTTGGCCTTCACACCAGCATCCACCAAGGCCTGGACGTGCAG
Source organism: Corapipo altera (assembly GCF_003945725.1). Classification (NCBI taxonomy): domain Eukaryota; kingdom Metazoa; phylum Chordata; class Aves; order Passeriformes; family Pipridae; genus Corapipo; species Corapipo altera. The sequence continues at coordinate 240,896 of NW_020884943.1, forward strand.
CCCAGCCAGTTGGACCTCCCCTGGGGCAGAAACAGAGTGTGACAGGGACCAGAGGCCAGAGAAACGTGCCCAGCTTCCATAAAACAGCAGGAAAAACTCAGAGAGACCTCGCTCCCTCCCCTTAAACGGCTGGAAAGGCTCAGGGAGACCCTGCTCCAGTCCCTAAAACAGCAGGAGAGGCTCAGGACACCCTGGTCCAGCCCAGAGCTCTGCCAAAACAGCAGGAAAGGCTGCCACAGACTGGTGTCTGGTTCAGAGGGATCTAAAGGGACAAGTTAAATCAAATGTGAATTATTTCCCTGGTTCACTGGCTGGACCTCTGCTTTGCAGCAAAACACAGCAATAAACATCAAGACTGCAGTGAGCTGTGCCAAGAGGCTGCCTCCCAAATCTGGGGAGCTGTGCTTTTGATCCCCTGCTCCAAATCCCTGAGTTCTCTCAGACAAGGCTTTTGGGCTCTCTGTGAGGGGACAAGAGCCTGTGTCACTGTTCAGTAGGGCCCTGGGAATGGTGCATGGAAAAATGAGGCACTTAAATGCTGGTGGGGTTCGAGGGGGTAAAAGATATTTAAACTGGTAAAAACTGTCCTTGTATTTTCCAGCCTGACTTTATGCTCAAGCTCCATAATGAAACCTATTTTTTTAAGGTGAAAAGCAGCAGGAACCTGATGTCTTAGGAAAATCCCTGGAGAAGAGCCAGACAGGATTTCATGGAAGGAGCAGAGGACTGGGAGGGAATTCTGAGCCCTGCCCACAGCCTTCCCAACACAAGTTTGTGCTCTGTCTGCTGCTGTTTGCCCTTCCATGGTGTAAAGCATCCACCACAGGGATCCTCCACCCTGTCCTAGTCCTCAGCATGGAAGAATGCCCCTGCAAGGGGACACGGGCTGGCCACCCCAGGCTGGACACTGTCACCACGGCCCCGTGGCCACTCTGTTCTTTGAGCCTGAGGATTTATGGAGGGGAATGATCCCTCAGCTGAGCAAGGCTCCCTGGATCCCCACCTTCCCCAAGGGGGACACCTCTGGGATGTGGAGGGCCGAGCACCTCAGACCGTCCATTCTGGGCAAAGGCATTTCCCGAGTGATGGTACCTGGATTGCCCTTGGACTGTTCATCCTCCTCTTCCAGCTCAAACAGGCCACAGCCAGCGGTGTCGATGAGCAGCAAGGCAGTGGTGGTCTCTTCTGTGGAGGAGACGCCCGGCAGGTCCCTGCACAAGGGGTTTGGGAAAGGGACAGGTAACAACGCTGATATTATGGCAATATCCAGAGGGGCTGTGGCTGCCCCATCCCTGGGAGTGTTCCAGGCCAGGCTGGACAAGGCTTGGAGCAACCCGGGCTAGTGGAAGGTGGGCCCATGGAAACTGGATGGTGTTTAAGGTCCCTTCCCACCCAAACCATCCTAGGATTCCACGCTACCATACCAAAGGAAGACACGCACAAGATAACCTTTACAGAGAGGGTGATCAGACATTGGAATGGGCTGCCCAGGGAAGTGGTGGATTCTCCGTCCCTGGAGATTTTTAAAAAGAGACTGGATGTGGCACTTAGTGCCATGGCCTAGTAACCGCAGTGGTAGTGGATCAAGGGTTGGACTTGATGATCTTGGAGGTCCCTTCCAACCCAGCTGATTCTATGATTCTATGATTCTATGAACTCTGCCTGACCTCTGGTCAGGCAGCGAAAAAAGACAACCCCCCCCTCAATTAACGTTCCCTCAGCGCACCAAAGGACGAAACGCAAACGCCACCGCGGGGACAGCGGGAACAGAAAACCCCCCCCGGGGAAGGGGCAAACCGGGATGAGGAGGACACCTCAGCTCAGGGGCCAGCAGAGAGCAAGCGACCCACCTGAGCAGGTGCTGTGCCACGGAGGGGTGGGCGCTGAGCCGGCCGCCGTAGAGCTCCGAGGAGGCCCAGTCCATGATGAGCCGGTGCATGCGGTACTGCACCGTCAGCATCCGCACCGCCCGCTCCCCGTAGTGCCGCGCCAGCCGCTCCATCAGGCTCAGGGACAGGCCCTGGGCCGCGGCCCTGCAGGGGAGAACCACCTCAGAGAGGTCCCAGGGCACGGGCAGGACCCATGCTGGGCTGAGCTCAACCAGCACCCGGCGACAGACTCGGCGCCGCAGCGGGAATGGCATCCACCGGTGCCGGGGAGTAAGTCAGAATGCTGCCGATGGGTAAACTGGAATGCTGCCGATGGGTAAGTCGGAATGCTGTTGGAGCACCTGCAGCACCCACTCCAGACCCTGCTCAGCGACCTCACGTGGCCCCGCTGGGGTGGCACTGTCACCCCTGTTTCACCCACAGGTACCAGGAGGGTGCAGTGCTGGCTGTGGAGTCCCCGTCCCTGGAGGTGCTCAAGGAGCAACAACATGTGGCAAGTCCGGGTGACAATCTGTCACAGATTGGATTCAAAGACCTCAGAGGTCTTCTCCAGCCTAAACAGTTCTGGGATTCTGTGATCCATCAGTATAAGGCTACACTGGCATTACTGGCATTACCACAAGCTCAGCCACGGCGTTGGCATCACCCAGCGCCTTAGGATCACAGCTCAACCCCGAATTTTGGAATGCTTGGTGTCCACACAGCCAGCCCTTGCTGATGTTTCACCCAGACACCTGCTGCTCCAGCGTTTTCATCCTTCCCCAGGCTAACACAGGGATCGTCATTTCATCACCCACCAAACCCCATCACCTCTGGCAGAGGCCCCGTGGCACAAATTAATCCTAATGAAATTAGCCTTTCGGGAGCCTAATTGCTTTGCCTTCACTGACAGAGAGGGTTTGTTGGAAGCACCAGCCGGAGGCACCGTCTGAGGAAGAAGGATGGAAGTCGTTGTGCTTGAATTTTGTGAGCATGAAGAGATTTTTCATACTGTGCCTGACAGTGAGGGGTTGCTGGCTGCTGCCAGACACAATGAACCAGCACAAAGATGACAAAATAATGATAGAGGACAGCTCAGGAGAATGATTTCCATCAAGGGGAAGGGCCACAGCACACATCCAATCCCTGCCGTGGGAATTCCAGCCCCACGGTGAGGGATTGTTGTGGTACTGGCCAGTCCTGCCATGCTCCTAACAGGTACTTGGAAAATATGACCAGAGAACTGCAGAGTCATTAAACCTGCAGAAAGGAAAATTAAGGACAGATCTTTCCAAGAAGCTGGGATTCATTAGCCCTCCTTCCTGCTGGATCATAGGGGAAAAAAATGGGGAATAACCTCTGAATGGACACAGCTGCAGGACATGGGAGGCAGCAGATTGCCAGGGGTGGGCTGGGGTGAAGAGACAGAGCAGGATGGGGGGGTTGGGAAATGTGTTCCAGTTACCAGGAATTAGCTTCGCTCCTGAATGAGAAGGTGCTGTCATGTTGCCTGATCCCTCCCACAGACCCTGAATCTCCTGGGCAAGGGGGGAATTTAAGCAGGGAGAGCTGTCTGCACTCAGGTGAAACAGCCAATAAATCTCCCAGCAAGCCTCAGGAATAATGCTCTTCCATACCCTTCCAGCTCCATTCCCACCACAGGGCTCTACGTGATGCTACATGCTGAATTAATAATGAGGAATTAAACGGCTTGAGAATATTTCACCTGTTAATAATTTCTATTATTTTACCACTCAATTAATTCCTACAGCGGTTGATTTCTACGCCAACAAAATCCTAAGTGCCCTGAGCAGACATTTTTTACGTATCAACTGCTTTAGACAAAGAGAACTGGGAGAAAAGGTTGGACAGACACGATTGCACAGTGTGCCCTTTTCTTATTCACCCCCGAGACAGGAGATGCTGGTGTGACTGATCTCTGCAGCACACACTGAATTTGGATTGAAGAGCTTGGAGAAGGATGTCACTGTGTTTTCCTGCCTCAAGAACTCCACATTAACAGGGTTAATTAATGGATGTGCATCCAGGAGCACATCCATTGCTCCTGGATGGCAAAACCAGGCTGAGGCTGTTGTGGACATGGAAAGTATTTGCTCTGTGCCCTGGGTTTTTCCATCCTGGTAAAGCTTTAAGAGGTTTCACAGAAAGGTAAAGCAGCAGTGAGGCTGTGCAGAATCCCCCCTTTTCCCTGGATATTGTGAATTATTTTTTTTTTTTTAATCCTTACAAATATAAAGGAGGAAGGGAGTATGTTCTATTCCAGCTGTGGAAGCTGGCAGAGAAACCCAAGGCCTGACACTTCCTCTTCAGTGGAAAGCAGATCCATTCAGTCTTGAAAGGATATGGGGATGGTGCAGACACCCAGACTGACCATTAGCAAACAAGCAGCAAAACATTCCAGTGTTTGTCTAAGAAATGAGTTGTGAGAGTAAGAGGTTTGATAAATATCTGCTGATATCTGCAGGGAGTACAGTTGATAAATCAGAGCCCCGATGTGGAGATGAATTAATCGGGCTGCCAGAAAAGGATGGAATGAAGGCTCAAATGAACACCAGCAAAAAAATGTTCCTGTCAGACTGCAGGAAGTGTCCTGGCATTGAGGTGCCCACTGGGACAGGGCCAAAATCCAGATGGAGGGTCTGAAGCTGCAGCCAGTGAGGAGCCTGGAATTTGCCATTGCTGGGAAGAGCTCTCAGAAGAAACCATCCAGCATGGACAAGATGCAGGTGAGTGGACTGCAAGGTGTGTGGTGGGACACCCTCTGCATCCTGGGGTAGCCCCAGATGTGTCAGAAAGCAAGAGGAGCACCCTTCAGACTCTCCACCAAACACTCCCTAAGCGTCAAGGGGGAAAAAACCTGATGATAATAACTGATAAATGCTGGATCCACGGAGGAAAAAGCAGGCAACAGGAAGGTAGTTGGAGCACCCCAGCATTCCTGCTGGACAAGAGCTTCCTGCCTGAGCAGGGCTGACTTCCCCTGCTGTAGTAACAGCCGAGCCTCCTGCCAGCCTGGATCCAGCCCAGCTCACTTTAGACCCCAAAATAGGAGCCCACCCACTCCAGGCCCGCTGTCATCAATGGAGAAGGGGAAGGTGGGAGGAAGGGTTGGAGTCCTCCGCATGAATCATCCCTGGAAATAGCTTATCCCTTTCCCTGAACCAAAGAGGAGGTGGCAGGTGATTTGGGGCCTTCAGGAGAGGTCTGGAATTACCTCCAGGAGGAGGTGGAAGGGATCTGCCTCTGTGCTGCTTCTCCTGGTCTGCAGGGACTGTGCTGGCGCACACACCTTTGAGAATTCCCAGCAACCCCAGAGCAGAGCCAAAGGCTTTCTGTGGGATTGCTCTCCCTGGCTGTTAACTCGGAGCCCTGGAAGCCCTGGGGCAGTTGCCCAGCAGACACAGGACCTCTCCCTGTTCCCTGGCTGGGATAAGCTGCAGGTAAAGGCACCACCTCCCAGGAGAATCCTGCTGGGATGGAGCCACATGAAACTTCCAGCAGTGACCGTCTGTAACGCAGCTCTGATGGAATTCTAGCAGCATGACCAGCTCCTGGGTGTGTGTGTGGGGGAGATCTAGCAAATAATCCCATTATGAAATATCTCCATTATGAAATATCTCCACAGGTGAGGATTCGGAAGCGTTCGGCTGCAAAAACAACAGGAGGAGCCGGGAATGTACCTGTGGGAGACGATGGTGGGGGGCAGCTGCTTGTGATCCCCGGCCAGGATGCACTTGGGAGCCTTCAGCAGAGGGATCCAGCAACTGGCTTCCAGGGCCTGAGCACACTCATCAATCACCACCAGGTCGAAGTGGTTTTCGGGCAGCAGCTTCAGCGGGCCGTCGGAGGAGGCACCTGATGGAAGCAGGAGGTACAACGATATTTCTCTGCAGGGATTTAGAAATCCAGCTCTGCAGCCCATGCCAGGCACGTATACATTGATATGTGTACGTCAGGATTGTTTTTGCCAATTCCTGTTTGTCCCCCTTTTTTTTTTTTTCCCCTGGCATCTGGGCCCAGAAGCTTCCAAGTCTCTTTGGAAAACAGCAGCCAAAGAGAACGAGATCCTGGAATGCCTCGCCCAGAGCAGAGCAGTGAACACCCACCTTCCTGCTGCCCCCCAGTGCAAACAAGACCCCTCATCACCAACACTGGAAGGGTGAGGGACTGCAGGTCCACCAGTCTGAGAAGTGGGGGACAGCCCAGGAGGGAGAGACGGGCTGAGCCCCCACTCCTCTGCCCTGCTGACCCCCTGGCTGTGCCACTCTGTCCTTCCTCATGGCACTGGGGAGAAGGGAAAGCACGGGAGAAGTAACCAGGCCACCACAGCAAGGGCTAATTTTTAGTATCAGAAGCCCATTTGTAACATCAAACAAATAACCCTGGCACACAACCTGCTCTAACCCAGACCTACCTGATACTGGCCCACGCATTGATCAGAAATCTGGATGTCAGGGGCATCAAAATCTCACCCAGTTCATAAGGAAAAAGGATGCAAAAGGAGGAGAGCAGGGTTAAGAAGCCAGCATGCCAGGAGAGAAGATTTTTATTCACAGAAGTGGGTTTTTTTCCAAAGCTCCTGTGCTATTCTTCCTGCTTTCCTCCTTTGAAAGCACGTCTGAGAGGGGGGATTTGGCTTTGCCACCGTAAATCCTGCTGCCTCTGCACCTCTGCATCACTTCAGATGTTACAGCTTGTCATCTAAGACACCCTGTTTTCCTTTAAAAGCTGTTTTCCAGCCTATATGAATCCACTCTGGTAAGAGGGGCACACTTATAACCCGAATTTTGCCTTTGGCCGTGCTGAGGGTGGAAGGAGAAGTTTTGCTGGAAAAAAAGGAAACCTCCCCATTTTCCAGGCAAGGTTAAAAGAAGGGAGAGGCCAATTCCCAGGGAATAAAGGGAAGACTTATCTTTCCTTTAACCTTCACCCCAGTAAACTTGCCCCATGAGGTCTTTTTTATGACCTAAAATTATTGATGTTTCCCTTCAGGAAATGATCCCTGAGCAACTAAATCTGAAGATTATAAGTGGAGTATTAAACATCTGAGCTAGAAAAGCCCTTCAATGTGTGTTAAACTTTAACCACTCACATCCCCCTTGACTGCAAGGGGTATTACCTTCCCACCTGTAGATGCAAATGCCTGATGGATACCTGGATCTGCTCCCTAAATCCTGTGTCACACCACACATTTTTGTTTTGTTTTTAATAAGTAATTAATAAATTAAAAATAAATATACAAAATTTATATTAAAATTAATAGATAAGAATATAATATATAAAAATATAAACATATACTATATATTATACAACATATAATGTACTATAATATATTACAATATATAATATTATATGTCATCATAATACAATTATAATACATATAATTACTATAAATTATTATAAAATATATTATAATTATTATAAAATATATTGTAATTTATTATATATAATGAAGTATATAATATATACTATATAAAAATAAATATATAAAAATGTATTATAATTATTATAAAATATATCACAATTTATTATATATTATATATAATGAAGTATATAATATATATACTATATAGAAATAAATATATAAAAATGTATTATAATAATTTTAAAATATATTGTAATTTATTATATATTATATATAATGAAGTAATAATATATATATGCTATATAAAATAAATATATATAATTTATGTTTTTAAAGACAGATGTTTAAGGACTTTTGTGAGGCCAAGAGGGACTAAGGTTTATCTTATGTCTCCCCACTTCAGGAATAATCACTTGGGTGATTACAGAACTAACAACAGGCAGACTGAGAGCAGGCATTGGAAACACGTGCTGGATTCCTGGAAACAATCCAAGCAGGGAAGCAATTCCATGTGACTTATGCAATCAATAGCAGACTGCACACCTCCAGCAGCTCTTGTTTACTCACTGAACTCTCAGTTCCCACTCAGAGCTAACAAAGGCCCTTCCAGACACCTATTCTGTGCCAAACAACCCCCTGTGCCAGAGTGAAAACTGGGAGCATTCCCCTGTGGAGGGCTTTGGGAGACCCCACTGAGCTCCCAAGAGCTTGGGGCAGGATAAGCTCCCCCAGGTACCCTTGCAGGGCACGTGGTTTGCCCGAGTCCTGGCAAAGGGAGGTAAAATCCCTGGACAAGGGGATCCCACACCTGTGTTGGTGGCCAGGACGACGCTGGCGTGGCTGAGGGCTGAGGCCATGGCAGCTTCTTCTCGCTCCTTCAGCTCCTTCCTCAGGGTCTTTATCTCACCCAGGAAATGGCTCCGTTCTCCCTTGTCCTGGGCCCTTTTGGTTTTTGCCTAGGAAACAGAAAAATCGGGATGGAACCAACTGTTTCTGGTCAGCTCAGTCCGTCCAACAGCCAAGCCCGTGACCTGCCAAATCTGGACATGGAGCAGGAAGGAATGTTTGGGAAGAGGGGTCTCGTGCCTCTGCTGGGTGAGGGCAACTGGGATTTCCTATCTCCTTCCGCTCTGGGAAGCAGTGCCCCTCTGGCTCCTGGAAGCAGGAGGGCTCCCCAAGCCACAGCAGCAACTCTGCCCCTTCAAACCAGCAACTCTGAGCTGCTCTAAGTGACTCAGAGCAGCATCTAGACAGGCCCGTGGCTTATTTTAGCAGCACTATTAAATGTATCTAACACATCAAACCACCAGCACTGGGCACCAGCACTTCCAGACCAGCTGCCACGAGACCTCAGCCCAGCTATGGCTCACTGCAGGCACCCTGAGCAATCCCAGAGGGAAACTGGGATAATTTCCCTGGAGGTAATGACTTGATAATCAAGATGAAACGTTGCAGACAGAAGCTTTTACATGGAGCCAAACCAATAAGGCTTGATTGTTCCTACAGTCACGCTCTGGATGGATGGATTTTCCAGGGTCTAACGTGGATCAGCTCATGCTGCAGCCTCTGCTCAGCCTGTTGAACTTGTAGGTATTTAAAAGTCTGAAACCTCCACGTGTCTGTCAAGTGGAGTGAAAATGGGCTGAGAAATTCCAGGTGGGAGATGACAGAGAGGCAGATCTGTGACCACACAGGCACCTCCTCCTTAGCTGGATCTGGGGGACAGGTGGACTGAGCTGAAGGAACAAAGCAAATGAGCATCAGCTTCCTCCCTGATGGAACCAGGAATATTAGAGAGGCAAAATGAGAGTGCCAGCAGGGCCAAGGGGAATGTCTGTTCTGCTGCAAAGGTCCAGGGAATAAATTAACCACAGCAACTGTTCTCTGATGATGGATTGTGACACTCAGATCCAAACATCCGCCTGATTTTGGGCTCTGGAAGCAGCTTAGGGAGCAGGGAGCCCAGACCAGAGGGAACAAAGCACAGGATGGTGTCTGGCACATGGGTCAGACTGGATCTCACCCAGCCCTAATTAGGGCTCCATGGGTGCCATGAGGCTCTAATTGTCCCCACCTGTCTCATCTGAGCCCCCACTCACCCACTTTTTGGTCTGGGAGCTGTATTTAAGGCCAGGCCAGGCTGAGCCTGGTTTCCTTCCTGGATTACTTGCTTAATCCCCCTGGACCCAGACCTGTGCTGCCTTTCTTGTTCAGGTACTGTGGGGCTGCAGTTTTGCTAGTGCAGAGCATCCAGGAGCTGAGATCCTGGGATGCCTGAAGCCAGCTGAGGGCAGGAGGCACAAAGGGGCAGGAAGTGCCCAAAGAGAGCACATGGTTTTATTTCTGTTACTGGCCCTCCTGTGGTTTGGGGTTGTGAGGAAGGGGAGGAGTGAGAAGAGTCAAAATGTGGAATTGCAAAGGAAGAAATTATTACAGGGACAAGTAGGGAACGTGGCAGGGGAGAAACTGAGGCAGGAGGAGGGAAACACAGGCCAGGACCCCAGAGGTGAGGTTTCTGCAGCCCAGAGAGAGAGATGGAATGAGTCAGGGTCATGTTCTCTGACAGACCTGACTGTGGGCAGCTCAAAACAAGCAGCTCAAAACAAGCCTTGGTGGTCAGTTCCTCCCTCCCATCCCCATGATCCTCTTCCTAGGGAGGAAGCAGATGGAGACCTCAGCACTGAAGGCTCTGCTTTCTCCCTAATTTCCCTTCTACTATGGAGAATCAACAGTGAAAAACCTCTCAGCTTTCCAAATGTCTCCCAAGGAGAGGAAAAGCAAAATTAATCACCAGAATTAATCACTGGAAAATAAATTAGGAAGTAAAAAATGGCTTCTGGACAGTGCTGTCACTGGAAGGGGAGGGAAAATAACTTATTATCAAAACCACATCCCAAAGAATGGAGCTACTTTGTAAGTTAAGTTTAGGAAAACTAGGTTGAGAAAGAAGAAATTAAAAGATGCATTTTTAAATATGCTCAGTTTTCTACTTGAGGTAGCTGAGAGTGGGAGGGAGTGTCAGGACAGGCAGACAGCTCATTAGGAAGTGAATTAATGATGGGAATGTTTCTCTGGTGAAGAGGAGGGCAGGAACCATGCCAGACACACGATGTGAGGGGCAGGGCACAGCAGCAGGGACTGTGATTCTCCCATTTCCGTGAGGGATTCAGCCAGGAGGAGTTCTGCCTTCCAGCAGATGAAGACCACAGAATCCCAGAATGGTTTAGGTGGGAAGGGACCTTAGAGCCCATCCAGTCCCACCCCCTGCCAGGGGTAGGGACAATTTCCACTAGCCCAGGTTGCTCCAAGCCCTGCCCAACCTGGCCTTGGACATTCCCAGGGATGAGGCAGCCACAGCTTCTCTGGGCAACCTGTGCCAGGGCCTCACTGCCCTCACAGGGAAGATTTTCTTCCTGATATCTAATTTTCTAACTTCCAATCAGAGTAAATGGGATTAATCCAGGCCACTCTGGACCCATTCCCAGCTCCTGCTGTTTAGTCCCCTGCACTTTGCCATTATTTTTCTCGCCCCTGAAGTGTCCTTTTGTCCTGTCAACTGGCCACAAAGACAGACTCACCAACAAACCCCCTGCCTGGGTACAGAAGGATCCAAAATGAGCATCCCTGGGGGCTCGTGGTGTCCTGAACCCCCAAATACCTGGTTTAACCAGGGTATGCAGGTTGGATTATGTCAGGACTAGTCACTGACTTGCCTCTAGTCGCTGATTTTTGGGATAACCCAGAGTACAGGTACCTAGGAAGTGGCAGAGCTGTCCCTTATTTTAGAGAGGACTGTGGATTGGGTGCTGCAGCCAGGCAATACCTGTGGGATGAGCTGCAGGGACACGTACCCAGGCCTGGTCGATGTCCTTCCTGATGTCTGCCACTATCTGGGCGTTGTCCCCACGGGCCAGGACTGCATCCAGGGAATGCTGCTGGATGGGCTCCAGCAGGCGAGCGGGGTGTCCCAGCCGCAGGATCCGGGCCTTGGAGCCGGCCAGCCTTTCCACCAGGTTATCCACAGCCACGTTGGAAGGGGCACAGCACAGCACCTGCCAGGGAAGAGACCAGCTGCTTGATACCTCCAAGGGCACCAGAATCCTGGAGCAGCAGTGTCCAAGAAGGAGGAAGCAGAGAGAGGGAGACCAACATGCACGTATTGGGAATAAACCACTGACATCTCTAGGGCCTCTGGGCTCCAAAGGTAAATCTCACCTTGCTTTGCAGCACTAGTGTAGAGTCCACAATAAATAGCAAACCTGAGCTTTGAAGCTTCTATCAGCACCTAATCTGAGCTGGTGGGAAAGTCCCTGATCCCTGCAAGCCCAGCCAGGCTCTGGATTAGCACAGCTCCTGTGGGAGCTGCTCCAGCTGCCACAAAGCCCTTGAGTGTGCACAATAATCATAGAATCCCAGAATGGTTTGGGTGGGAAGGGACCTTAAACACCATCCAGTCCCACCCCTGCCATGGGCAGGGACACCTTCCACTAGCCCAGGTTGCTCCAAGCCCCATCCAACCTGGCCTTGGACACTTCCAGGGATGGAGCAGCCACAGCCTCTCTGGGCAGCCTGTGCCAGGGCCTCCCCACCCTCACAGGGAAGAATTCCTTCCCAGTATCCAACTTAAGTTTCCCCTCTTTCAGTTTGAATCCATTCCCCCTTGTCCCACCACTCCAGTTCCTGATGAGTTGTCCCTCTCCAGCTTCCTTGCAGGTCCCTTCTGATACTGGGGGGTGCTGTGAGGACTCCACACAAGGAGAGGTGGTCACTGTCACCCCAGCCCTGCCAGTGCCCCTCACCTTGAGGCCTTGCTGCACAGCCTGCAGGATGATCTCCACCAGGGTCGTGGTCTTCCCTGTGCCGGGTGGTCCGTGGATGATGGCGAGCTCCCTCTGGGCCAGGGAGAAGGAGACAGCTTCCCTTTGGGATTCATCCAGTGAGGTATTGAAAAACTTCAGAGGCTCTGGGGACACAGCAGGAGGGTCACTGGGACTTCTGCCCTAACTGGGAGCTGGCTGAGAAGCACAAATCCAGGAATAAAAGAAGCTCTCTGCAGCCAGCCCAAATCCATTTCATAATGAGGAGGAATTTGGGACGAAGGCACTGAGAGGGATAAAAGACCCCAGAATGTAAAAGTAAGGTTTGTTATGCTTCCAAAACAAACTAGCTGTCCATCCTGCATCCATGCTTTCCCCATTCCCTCCCCATCCCGGATATTTTTGCATTCAGCTGTGAACAGTCTGTGCTGGAATTCCCAGTTTTTAAAGAGGAATTTAGCTACTCTAACATCAAAACAGGAGGGTTTTCCTGGCTGAGGAGGGGGCTCTGGGTTTGCTTCACAGGTTAGCCAGCATATTTAAGGAATCTTCAGTGGAAACTGGGAGGGAAACAGCTGATCTTGGGAACAAATGACACCCGTTCCAGTCAAACCCGACACAGCACTAATGAAAAAGCAGCAGGAAAACCTACAGAGTCTGTGAGCAGAACACAGCAGCCCTGTATTGGTCACCAAGGAAGGCAGGAAAAGATAAGGACAGCAATTTAAATGATAAAACTAAAATTGGTTTCAGCTTTCGTAAGGAAGGGAACAAAGAGAAAACAATATGCAAATTGTATCGGAGGAGAATTGGTTTCACTGCAGAGACCCAATTCTCACAAGCTGCTTTTTAACCTCCCAGATTTATCTCATTTAGGCCCAAATTTATTCTCATCCCCCCTAATCCTGCTGCTAATCTCCTTGTTCATTATGGGAGTTAATTACAGCAGAGATGATGACTCATTACACTGAGGTTTCCCGAAAATAATGTTCCCACAAAAGCTTATATAAGACACATCTCTGGGCACAGTTCCCTGCTGGGCATCATGTGGTTTATCCCTCTCTTTGCTTTAAGGGCTGGATTAAAAACAGGGAAGTTTCTCCTGGTTTTAGGCAGGTGAACCTGTGTGGGACCTCTGGCTTTTGAAGCAGCACAGCTAAACGAGGTGTCTGGGCTAAACAAAAAACTCCCATTAAAAAGGTGGTGAGGGAGGGAGAATTGGGGCCAAAGGTACTTTTTGCTGTTAATCTGCCTCTTGGTTTATATATAATTTTTTGGGTGAGTGTGCTAACGACTAAGAGAAGACCAGGAAACATCCCATGGGCTGGGGAAGCAGCAAGAATAGCTTAAAAACTGCAAGGCATTTCCCACAGTGAGGAAGGAACAGCCGGGCCGTGGGAGTCATTGATGTTTCCTTGCTGAAGGATGAGCTCAGGAGCTTCTCCAAGCTTGTGCCCACCCTCATCCCTTCCAAACACATGCTTCCAGGAGCTGCTGTGTGGGTAGGATGGGAATGTGCCTCTCCTGGGCTGGGCAAAAGGGGTGAGGAGGAGGAGGGAAGAGCCTCTTAAGGGATGCTGGGCTCCTCCAAACTCTTCTCCATCCACCAGCTGGGCTCCAGGTAGAACTGCAGGTTATCCACTGCAGCAGGGCTGGTCCAGAGGACTCCACAAGGAACTGGTTTAGGATTTGCACCTCTTAGCCCAGCTCTACCCCTGGGCATCAGCTCTGCACAGCTGCCTCCTGCTTTGCCCGAGGCTGTCCATCCCAGATCCCAACCAGGCCATGGAGAGGAGGGATGGAAATCTGCACCCTCAGGTCTGGCAGGGACGTGCTTCACTGGTGACCAGGTGATTCTGCCCTGAAACACAGCTTGATTTAGGGGGTGTAGTGTTGAAAAAACAAACCACCTTGGCCGTCAGGGTTGGCTCTCCAACGTTTCCAGGGACTGAGGTGAGTTCCAGCCACTCTGGGAGGCAGCGGGCTGGTGGGTGATATTCAAGCCCAGGAAAAGGGGTCTTTGCACCAAAAAGAGATGGGGAAAGTGCACTCTTCACAGTATATTCCTCACCATCAGCGTGTGGAAGCACCAAGAGCAAACCAGACCCCACCGGTAGCTCCTCCACAGCACAACCTCACTACAGCCAGTGCTGCTGGACACAATCCAGGTGGGTACTTCAGCCTGAATCAGGAACCTTCCCTGTTCTCCCCAGGAAATATTTGGCATCTGAGTTGTCTGGGTGGCTCAGTCTCCCCCAAAAATCCTCAGGGCCTCTCCACAGCCCCTGTGATCACAGGAGGTGTCACGTGGCTGAGGGACAAGGGGCATTTAGGATTTTTTGCAAGTGACTTGTGCCAAAAAGCCCAAGGAAGTCTTGCTTGAAATCCCCAGTGCTTCCCCAGTTGAGGGAAGCCAAGCTGGTTTTTACTGGGGACATTCCTGCCTTTTAACCAGGCCTTTTCCTTCCTTCTTTCTCCTTTCAAACGTTTTTACAGCCACGGGCAGGTTTAAATACAAGCCAGGCCTTTTGGAGCCAGTTCCTGGGAACAGAAATGAACATCCCTCACTTTGTCCAGCCCAGGATCACAGGACAGAGTTGGCAGCTACTAGTGACCTGCACAGGTAAGGCATAACCAGGATTCCAGAGGGAGAAGGGATGTGCCCCTCTTGGATGACCGTGGGGAGCACAGCAAAGCAGAGCAATGCTGGCCTCTGCTGGCAAGCAAAGCCTCTCCACATTCCCCCCATTCCCAAAATACTGGGGTCCAGGAGTCCCACACGGATGGTGGGAGCAGGGCAAGGAATGCTTGGAGGAGATTTTGGGTGTGGAAGCTCCAGCAGGGCCACGAATGCAGGCCAGAGTGTTAGGGACTCAAACAGAGCATTTCTGGCAGATGAGTGCCTGGATTCTGCTTCCCAGGGAGTCTGACAAGGGCAAAAATCCTGCTCAGTTCAGAACTTGCCTTTTTGGAAAGCTTATTCTCCCACTTGGAACATTTCTGGAGGCAGTAAGGTGAGCTGTGGGAGTGCTTTGTGTCACTCCCACTCTCAGGTGCAGATCCCAGCTACCCAGTGGTGACACCTTCCTGTTCTTTTGACTGCCCCACAGGTTATTCCTCCCACAGCCTGTCTCGTGTTCTTGTGCTAGGACAAGGATGTCTGAAGTGTTTTGAAAGGACTTGGCCCTTGTGCTGGATTAGGCTGCTGGTGTCTGATAACTAATTGCTAAAATGCACAGCGGCGTCAGAACCCACCCCAAAGTCCTGCTTGAAAAACAAAGCTTCTAATTTTTATCCCACACTTTAAAAAAAAAAATAAAATCAAGTTTAGGCTTCTGCTGCCACACGTTTCACTCACTGGAGCTGATTTTTCCCTCACTCCCTCCTATGGCTTTCTGGCTTTGGGTTGCAGCGAGCTTGTATCACATCCCAGAATGGTGTTGACACAGATGTGTGTCTAGACAGGCAATTTTAGGAGCTGTACAGAACTTATTGACTCAGCCTGCTGATGGGTTTGTTAGAGATTGGGTAATGGATGGGATGACACAGAGGGAGGGAAGCATCTCCCAGAGAAACCAGGCTAATGGGTGCTGGGTCATGAAAGGAGACACTGTGACGTGGAGAAGCACCTTGGGAGCTTTTTGTGTCCTCCTGTGTCACAGTACTTCAGCTCAGTGCAGGCTGGCAGTTCAAGGACCTATTTGAACTTATTATTATTATTATTATTTAATTCCTGGCTAGGGGCTTATCTAAATTAATCTAATTAATTTTAATTTTGAAATGAATATATAATTTTATGATTTAAAATGTCACATACAAATGTAATCATCTATATTTTTATTTTAATAAATCATTTATATTTTAATATTTATTATATCTTTACTATTAATCTTAATTAATTAATAATCATTATTAATAGTAATTTAGTATTACTATTTGTTTTATGTTTATTTTTATGTATGTTAATATAAATACATACTTATATATAATTACATATATGTGTATATATATTATGTATCAAATATAATACATATGTCTAATACATATATATATTATAATTATATTAGTATTTTATATTGTTATTTAATATTATATTGTTCTATATTACAATATAACATATAATGTACAATGTAATTATAAGCTATATTATATATTATTTATTATATTTATCATTTATTACATTATGCTATTAACATTTTTTATTTAATATATAGTTTTAATAAATTAATAGGATTAATGTAATTTATTTCAACTTAGAATTAATCTAAATTAAAAAAAATATCTCTAGTTGGGAAGAAAGCAGCTCTAAGGGGAGTAAGTAACTGGAAGGCCTTTGTACCCTGCCAGAGTATTTTACTGATCTCAGGTGATGCCTTCTCATATTTCATCTCCTCTGCCTGTCTGATGTGGCTGAATGTTTCTATCCATCAATACTGCCTGGCCTGGGGAGATGTAAAATTCATCTCTGCTTCGCTTGGCAACCTGGGGAGAAGGAGTTTTCCTTCATTAGAGGCAGTTCTGCTCCCTCAAGGGTAAAAGCAGAGTTGCTAAGAAAGTTAAAGATGAAAACTTGATTCTTTTATCTCGTATTAAATACTGTGAGTGCACCAAGGCCCCCGAAAGGGTTGACTCACACAGGGATCAGTGCTTAGAGATACGGGGATATGACTCATTAATATCCGTTTCTTGTCCTTGGTACATCCTTCTGGAAGCCAAGCCTGGCTGGAGGGAATGGGAACGTGCCTTGGGCAAGAGGGCAAACCACTGAGGGCAGCCAAATCCACGATCAAAGGAAGAGGAACAGTGCAGGGAGCTGTGGGGGGGCAGGAGAACGAGGGAATCCTGGAAGGGATGGATTGCACGAGCAGGGAGAGGAGGGATCTGAGCTCTGTATGTGGCTTAGACCCAGACTGCCAGCCCGGCCTGCTGGGCAGTTTAACCCACCCTCTGCCCTCATTCCCAGAGTTTTGCAGTCCAGAGGATATTTCCCTTCTGTCAGGGGATAACATTCATTAGCAGTTGTTGGTATTTGATACAGCTGCTGATTGGGGGGGGCTGGTTTCCCCCCGTTTTCTCTGAAAGGTTAAGCTGTGTAATTTCACTTTTTCTTTTTTCCAAAGACTCACAACAAAGGGGAATTCTACTTATATCCAGTTTTTTGGACAGCTGTTGGTAAAACCAAGTTGTGAAGCATTAAGTATTTGATGAAACCAGAGCTCCAACTCGACTGAACGCAACGAAAAGGCTGTAAAAATAAAAATCCAAGTGTTCCCATGCTGTTCCAAACAGCCACTTAATTCCCACAGAGGTAGTCACTGGATTTTCAACAGAGAAGCAGCACTGGCAATTTCTCATCTCTGGAGTTTATGGATGGGACTGGGGCAGGAAGCAAATGAGGAATTCCTCGTAAACTGGATTGGATCTCAGACTCATGAATGTGTGCAAACTGATTCCCCCATCACAAATCCTGCCTGTCATGCCAGAACTCCGCTTTCCTTGGCATGCTCTGAGAAAAGGGAGCGTTAACCAGCTGAAGAGTCTCTTCCAAGGCTCCTTCTATGAGGGAAATGTGCCCAGTATAAACCAGTATGAACACGGAGTGTTCAAGGCCACGTTCAACACTCGGGTCTTTCCTGGAGCCGAGTGACTGCACGTGTGGATATAAACTGTACATGGAGCACGAGTTATTTGTGTTCCCACGGCAGTTCCCAAGAACATCCATAAAACCTGATTGAAAAAGAGGATCCTTACTTGTGTCACTGGACGCCCTGGGAGCAGAGGCAAAGAAGAGGACGTCGATCAGGTCAGAGGCCGGGCCACCACGGTACTGCTTGAGTGCAGTTAAAGCTCTGCCAAAGAAGGGAATATCCAGGTTACAGGAATTCCTTTGGAGACTCCCAAGGGCCCAGAGACAGGCTGTGGGCACAGAGGGAACTATTCCAGAGCTGAACAGCGTTACCCCACAAGATCCCACCTAATTCCTGCATCCCCCAATGTTCCCACACGCGTCCCTGCACAGGTCAGGCTTCCACCTCCTGTTATTCCAGTTTGGTGCAGCCAAATGTGCTTTGTCAGAATGTTAATCCAGCAAAGAACTCTTCCATCCTGGCAGGAGGAGTGAAAAGGCCCTACACAGAACCCGGGGAGTACCAGAGGTGATACAACCAGACCAAAATACGCAGCTGGGAGAGGGAAAGGGAAGAGGAGGACCAGCCAGCAGGTGGGTGAATTTAGGCTGTTATGAGGCTGCAGCATGACAAATCCAACTGAATTATCCCGGGATGGATTCCCTCAGCAGCAGCACAAAAAGGCAGGCGGACGCCTCCCCTCAGTGGAGCTGCTGTAGGAGCAAGAGGGATGAGATGGGAAAGGAGAGAAACCAAGCCTAGTGAATGAACTGGGAAGTGTCTGGGACTAAAGCTGGCAGTTCTCCCGTGGCTCCCCCGCCCCTGAGCAGAGGGGGAGCCCGGGGGAGCCCTGACCTTTTGAGCCTGTTGTAGGTGACGTCGTTGGCCAACTTGAGCAGGCGGAAGGAGTGCTCGTGGTCCAGCCCCAGCTCCCCATCCCGGGGCTCCTCCAGGGCCACGGTCACTGCCTTGGAGGTGACACGGGTCACGACGCCGGTGGCCACTGGGTCACCCTGCCCAGCAGAGTCGTAGAGCCCCACGATGTCCCCTGCAAAGGCAAGTTTGGAGAGCGTCAAGGGCGGAAAACGTGTTGTTGCCCGCAGAAGCTGTGGCTGCCCCACCCCTGGAAGTGTCCAAGGCCAGGCTGGAGCAACCTGGGCTAGTGGAAGGTGTCACTGTCCATGGCAGGGGGTGAGACTGGATGGGGGTCCCTTCCCAACCCAAACCATTGCAGGATTCTGAGACATGTTTTTTAATTTTGGAATGTCCCTTACCAGGCCCAAAGCTGTTGGAGGGCAGCTCGGAGTCCGAATCCCATTTCCTGGGCTGGAATGTCACGAGGAGACGCCCGTAGAGGCCGGTTCTCTGGCTGGTGACCTGGAGTTTGAGCAAGCAGACGCCCCTCCGCTGCAATTCCTTCAGGGAGACGCTCTCCTGCCATGCCCTGGGAACCACACACAGGGGTGAGAACACCATGGGGATGAGGTCAAGAGTCAAAGCTCCAGGTCACAGAGTGGAATGACCTTGTCCTGGCTCCTGGTACCTCCATCCCCGTGGCTGGGTAAGGGTCTGCACCCCCGAAACAGGGGTCTAAGAAGGGTGGTTTACAGGTCAGTTGGTCCTACAGGGGTGAGTCCAGCAGGGTTTCCCATGGATCAGAGCCCTGTGGGGTGGTTTCCTACTGGGATGGGCTGGTTAGAAAGGTGGCATTACACCTGCATTCCCATAGGTGACTGGAGGGTTTCCCAAGGGTGACAGTGGGTCCCAGAGGAGGGTCCCTCAGATTCCCACGGGTGACAGCAGGTCCCAAGGGAGGGTCCCCCAGGGTTTCCATAGGTGACAGTGGGTCCCGGGTGACGGTCCCTCAGATTCCCACGGGTGACAATGGGTCCCAAGGGAGGGTCCACCAGTGTTTCCATAGGTGACAGTGGGTCCCAGGGGAGGGTCCCCCAGGGTTTCCCATAGGTGACAGCGGGCCCCGGGTGATGGGCCCTCAGATTCCCAAGGGTGACAGCAGGTCCCAAGGGAGGGTCCCCCAGTGTTTCCACAGGTGAATGAGGGTCCTAGGGGAGATTCCCTCAGATTCCCACGGGTGACGATGGGTCTCAGGTGAGGGTCCCCCAGTGTTTCCATAGGTGACAGCAGGTCCCAGGGGAGGGTCCCCCAGGGTTTCCATAGGTGACAGTGGGTCCCAGGGGAGGGTCCCCCAGGGTTTCCCACAGGTGAATGAGGGTCCCAGGGGAGGGTCCCCCAGGGTTTCCCATAGGTGACAGCGGGTCCCGGGTGATGGGCCCTCAGATTCCCAAGGGTGACAGCAGGTCCCACGGGAGGGTCCCCCAGCGTTTCCACAGGTGAACGAGGGTCCCAGGGGAGATTCCCTCAGATTCCCACGGGTGACGATGGGTCCTAGGTGAGGGTCCCCCAGTGTTTCCATAGCTGACAGTGGGTCCCACAGGAGGGTGCCCCAGGGTTTCCGTAGGTGATAGTGGGGTCCCACGGGAGGGTCCCCCAGCGTTTCCACAGGTGAATGAGGGTCCCAGGGGAGATTCCCTCAGATTCCCACGGGTGACA
>NW_020884943.1:261174-307490 GCF_003945725.1 Corapipo altera
TGAATGAGGGTCCCAGGGGAGATTCCCTCAGATTCCCACGGGTGACAACGGGTCCCAAGGGAGGGTCCCCCAGGGTTTCCGTAGGTGACAGTGGGTCCTAGGGGAGGGTCCCTCAGATGCCCGCGTGTGACGACGGGTGCCTGTCCCCACCCTCCCCCCGGCGCCGCGTGCCCCCCGGCGGTCCCTCCCCAGCCCGGTCCGTGCCTGCTCTCGGCCAGCTCCGCCTCCCGCTCCTCCCGCAGCAGCTCCAGGTGCCGCTCCGCCGCCTCCGCCGCCATGGCCGCCGCGAGGCCCCGCCCACAACGGCCGCGGGCCCGACGTGGCCCCGCCCCTTCGCCGCGCCGCTCATTCACCCCGCCTCTCGCCCCCGCCCACCTCCAGCCGTGGCCCCGCCCCTTCGCCGCACCGCTCATTCACGCTCTCCCTTTGCCCCGCCCCCCGCCCGCCGTGGCCCCGCCCCCCGCCCCGCGGCGCGGTTCCGTGTCCGGCGCGGGGTCACCGCGATGGCGGCGGCGGGAGCGCGACGGGCCGGAGGTGAGGGGGGACCGGGGACGGGACGGGCGGCGGGGGAGGGAGCAGGGGAGGAGCGAGCTCTGCCTGCTGCTGGGATGAACGGAAAGAGCTCTGCCCGCTGCTGGGAGGGAAGGAAGGAAGGAAGGAATGAAGGAAGACGCTCTGCTGCTGGGATGGAGGGAAGGAAGGACAGAAGGAAGATGCTCTGCCTGCTGCTGGGAAGTGGGGAAGAAAGGAGAGGAAGGAGCTCTGCCTGCTGCTGGGAAGGAAGGAGTGAATGAAAGAAAGGAAAATGTTCTGCCTGCTGCTGGGAAGTGGGGGAAAAAGGAGAGGAAGGAGCTCTGCCTGCTGCTGGGATGGAAGGAAGGAAGATGCTCTGCCTGCTGCTGGGATGGAAGGAAGGAAGGAAAAAGTTCTTCCTGCTGCTGGGATGGAAGGAATGGAGGAAGGAAGGAAGGAAGGAAGCTGATTAGGGTCTCCACTGTTGGTTCCTGGCCCTGGTGTATCCCTGCTGTGCACCCAATGGATGAGCCCTGGAGCTCTCCCCGCTGCAGAGGTGGAAGGAGCTGCTCAAATCTTTCCCAGTATCAGCCTCGAACAGCCCAACAGGCAGAGGAACAAAAAGGAGAATCAGCTTGACATAGTTTTTCCTGGGCTGGTATAAACCCTTCAGCAAAATCCAGGAGACAGGGGGAATAGAGACTCCATCAGCCTCCTCCTTCCCAGCTGGGCTGGGAAGCTTGTCAGGGGTTGGAAGGGGCTTTCCAACCTCAGTGATTCTGGGATTCTGCAAAAGCCCAGCAGCTGCTGCCTGTTCTAATTCTTTTCCCTGTCTCCCTTTCAGCCTTCCTGCTCTCGGCCGCGGTCCGGCACCGGAGTTCCCAGAGCACGTCACCGCAGGAAGGGTGAGGAGCCATGTCACTGTGCCTCTTCCCACCTGGAATGCTGATCTGGAGTCATGTCACTGTGCCTCTTCCCACCTGGGATGCCAATCTGTCTCAGTGGGGTGGGGAGGGCAGCTGATTCTCCTTTGGGAGGGAAGATTGTCTGCCCCTTGGTCACTCCGTTGCTTCCCAGTGTTTTGGACTCTGCCTACCTTCAGTCACCTTTCCCAGAAGGATTCTTCCCTTTTTTTTTTTTTTTTTTTAATTTCTGTCTCATCCCTGGAAGTGTCCAAGGCCAGGTTGGACAGAACTTGGAGCTACCTGGGCTAGTGGAAGGTGTCCCAGCCCATGGCAGGGGGTGGGACTGGATGGGCTTTAAGATCCCTTCCAACCCAAACCATCCCGGGTGTGATAGCCGCTGAATTCCAGACTTGCAGCACAGTCAGGTGGGATTAAGGGCCCAAGCGCTGCAGGACACCTGGAACCTCCAGGCTTGGCTGTTTCCAGCCCTTTGGGAGCTGGTTTTTATGCCTTTATTCCATTCCTCGTGTTGGAATGGACCGAGTGCTGCTGGCTGCTACCAGGAGGGGACACTGCAGGAGCAGAGAATTCCTGCAGCAGGGAATAGCAGGAGGTACTGTTCCCTCCATGGGAGGCAGCATCTTCCTGCCGATCCTCACGGATCAGAGATCCTTGGATGTCCACCTCTGGCACGGCACCCCAAATCCTCCCTGAACCCTGTGAGGCCTCAGTGCTTGTGGTCATGTGCTCACAGGTACTGTGAGTTCCTGTTAAATTGAAGCCCTTTGGGATGTTTTGCTGGGTGTTACAGAGTAAATCAGTAGAATACCACTGATTTTGAGCCAGTTTTGCCAGATCTCATGTTTATTCCTGAATATTTTTTACAGTTGGTGCATCCTGTGTTGTTTATACAAAGTGTGGGTCTCGGCACGCAGGAAAACATGAACTGCCCACTCATGGTGGGGATGGTGTTTACTTTTTCCTTTGGGATGGTGTTTACTAAATTTGGTAAATACTGTGGTATTTACTTAATCTACTAAATGTTCAGATTTCAGAAACCAAGGCCCCTGTGGTCATCTCAGGGACTTTTTCCAAGGCAAATCTCCCTCCTCTTGAAATCTAAGCTTTTGGTTTTGTGGTGTCACAGATTTTTGCTTAGCTGTTAAGTATAATCTGATGCCTTTTGGTCAGGTGTTTGTGAGTAAAATCCATTTCTACTCCACTCCTTTTACCTTCTTTCCTCTCCCTGTTTTACATCTCTTGGCAGTATCTGTTTGCTGCAATGAAATTTTAAATTGTCGTTTGCAGTCTTGTTGCCAAAACTTCCTTGTCTTCACCCCCGTGGCCTGAAGTGCAAAAACTTCCAGATCCAGTGGAAGAAGCCAAGTATCATGCAGGTAAAAGTCTCAAGTCTATTCCTCCAGCATTGCCTTGATGCCTGATTGAGCATAAATTCTGTTGGAGCTAGTCTGTGTTATTCACATATTTTGTCTTATTTCTCACACGTTTTTGTGTCACTGGAATTGTCCTTCAGCTGCTGATTTTGGAGATTTGGGTACAGTGTGATTTGCCTTTAGTTTATGACAGCTTGTAGCATTCCCAGAGAAATCTTACCTGATGTGATACATGGCAGGAGACATCAAACAATATCTGAAAAAAAAACAAAAAAACAAAAAAACAAACAGAAAAAGGCATGAAGCAAGCCTTTTTTTGGACAGGAGAAACCAGTTATTTTCCATTTACTGGCTAAATCAAAGCCAGCAGGAGCAGTTGGATGGTGGGCACATGGAGAGCTGGTGTATATTTTTGTGTAAAACAGAACATCCGGCCAGGAGGAGCAGTTGGATGGTGGGCACAGGACAGACCTGCAGGGATGGGACATAAGGAAAGGAGTTCCATATCTCCTCACAGGCTGTTTTGATCCTGATTTTTACCTCCTTTGTGCTCCTGGGATCGCTCGAGTGACAGATGGGAGTCTGTCCCTGTGTGTGACATAACCCAGGAGTGAACCACGAACGGCTCAGTTTGAGTCCCTGGAGCCCTGTGGGGAGCAGGATCCCATCCCTGATGGGTTCTCATGGGATCCCTCCTGCTGCTGATGAGCTTTGCATCGTTATCTCCTGGCTGGGCTTATCCAAAGGGAACAGCAGTGAGAGCATTTCAGTTCTGCCTCTTATTTCCTGGTGCCTGTGGATATTTTAGGAAGGGTCGCTCCGCGTGGCGCCGAGATCCAAGCCAGGAATCACTTGATGTTTCCTGGCACTGGAGGTGTTGGAAGAGTTATCAACAACTCTTTATCCTGGTGGGAGCTGCAGCAGCTACTACTGCCCTGCAAAAATAATTCGTGTTCCTGCCTCTACCTTTAACAGTTCGTATCCTCTGGCTTGAAACTTGGACCCTTTCCGAGTGTTCCTGTAAGGATTGGGTTGGGTTTGCCTGGCTGCTGGATTCCTGCCTGTCCCAAAGGGATGTTCTGTTTACATTCCAAGAAAAGAAAAGATTCAGCCACTTTTTAGGACAGTGAGGCAAAACCTGTTTTTCTGAGCAGCCCGGGAGGGTGGGAAGCTGCTGTTTGGCAGTGGGATGGTGTCATTGAGCAACACCTTTTGGTGTTCCCATAAAAATTGGGTTTGGAGCCACTGCTCAGGAAGCTGATCATGGAGAGTGTTTATCCATGTGCAGGACCTGGTCTCTGGCATCTGTCCTGCTCCTGGCACCACTCTTTGTGCGTGTGGGAAGAGATTTTCTCTGGGAAAGAGGGAGGGACAGCTCTCTCTTGTCCTCGCTGCAGGTACAAGTTCTCAAGCCAGGCTTTGTAATATGCTGGAGCCCTTTTCCCTGGTATTTTGCCAAGCCCTTCCCGATGTTCCTGCATGCTTTAGACACTAGTCAGTGGCTGGGCTGTTCTGCATAGTACTCGAAAATGGAGAGAATTTGGAGGCAATCCTCCAAATGCGGGCATCGTGGACAAGAGCTTTATATCCAAGTACAGTAATTTTTGGGATGCCTGAGGAATAAGGCAGAGAGTCATCAGTGTAGAGTAGCTACACAGTGTATATACCAGATGTTTACTCACATGTGGGTTTGCCAGCACCTAAAATACAAATAGGGCATCGATTTTAAGAAAGGGGATTTTAAGATTTTAAGAAAGCGCGCCTGGGAAGCAACATTGCCGTTGATCCTTGCTGAAAGATTCCCGGGAGATGAGAGTTCTGGGGGGAGAGCAGAGTGGCTGGGTTAGTATTTACCGGCGTTTCCCACCTCCCTGGGGGTCCTGCCCTGCTCCCTCCCCGTGGTTTGCCAACAGAGGTGGTGCAGAAGGTGAACGGGATGATCTCCGCGGGGGAGTACGGGCGGCTCTTCGCCGTCGTCCACTTCGCCAGCAAGCAGTGGAAGGTCACCAGTGAAGACCTGATCATGATGGACAACGTGCTGGAGGCCGAGTGTGGAGACCGGATCCGGCTGGAAAAGGTGATGTCCCACAGCAGATTCCCTGTGAGCACCCCTTGAGGCAAAAACCCATCGCCGGTTTTAAACCCGCATCCCTGCGGGATCTCCCGCTCTCGCTCCAGCTCTTTGCTCTGTTCCAATCCCTTAGTTTTGTTCCAGTTTCAGTTAGTGATAATATTGTTGTGATTTCTGTTCAGCAGAGTCGTGCCAGACTCTGTGGGGAGACAGATTTTTGTTGTCCAAACTTCTTCCAAAAAAAAAAAGAAAATGACGGTGGTTGTTTCCAGAGACAGCAGCAAAAGCCTCTGTTTGCCTTGAGACTCCAGCACCTCAGATCCCAGAAGCATTTAGGTTGGGAAAGACCTGTAAGATCGTAAAGTCCAACCTCTTAAGTCCTTGCAGGGCTCCCAGGGGGATTGTCACTCCTCAGGGCTCTGCAAGATCCTTATCTGACTGAGCTGGGTGGAGGTGGAGGGATGAGACACGCCAGGGAGAATTGCCAGGATCCAAATCATACCTTTATCCTCAGCCTTGGATACCCAGCAGGATCTTGCAGGGGGCTCATTAATCCAAACTGGAAGGAAATATTGTTGAGTGGAATTCTACTGCCTTCATGTTCTTGTTGGTTGTTAGAGCTGAGCGGGTAATTAAGGAAGTTTTTGTGCTCGTCCACTGCTTCGAAGCCCAGTTTTGAGGCACCTTTTTAGGGATGTCCTCAGCTGTGTCCCACATCCCTGTAAAGCAGAGAGGAGGGACTTGTGTGGTGTAGCCAGCTTGGAATGCAAAGCTCTGGATGGGAGTGAGAACTTGCCTAACACCAGAACCCTTTGGGGATTTTTCTGGCAATATCTGGTCTAAAACCAGAGTGAGAACTTCTCTGGACCATTTCTGTGCAGGTTTTAACGGCTGCCAGAGGATTTGGGGGAGAAATGGCTCTCCATGTGGCACTTGGGGACATGATTTAGGTTGAGACTGTGGTGGTGCTGGGTTGATGGTTGGACTCCACGACCTTGAAGCTCTTCCAACCTCGATGATTCTGTGAAACGCTGCCTCTTCCCACTGTATCCTCTCTTATCCTGCCTGTTCCTTTAGATGGTGACTGAAATGCCCCAAATCAGCAGGTCCCTGGGGTGGTGAATCCTCCAGATGTTCATTTCTTTATTTCCCATCTTGAGGCCTTATGGAGGAGAATTAGGCAAATGTTTCTCCACTGGGATTTGTAGCAATTGCTATAAAAATTGCTATAAAAATCCAATGGTTTAGGAGCTGCCATTTGTCCAGATCCCACAGGAGGCGGGTTATTCTTCATCCCTGATTGCTTTCCATGTTTTTTACAGCTGCTGTTGAGCCAGGACAGAGAGGTTCAGTGTGTTCTGATCATGGAGAAAGATACTTTGCAGTATGTTTTAGTGGGATGAGCTCTCTGGAAGACTAACGACTCTTGTCTCTTGTCTGTTAACAGCTCTCCCCACCACCCCTCTAGTTAGTGTCAGGTTTGAAATGTGGGAAGGCCTGCTGTTTTTAAGCAGCCTGACTCCTTTATGTCTGTAGGATTTGGAAGGTCCTGTTTGCATTTCTCTTGGGACAACGAGCAGTGATTTATGGCTGATCTATTTTCCCCAGGTTTTACTGGTTGGTGCTGATGACTTCACGCTCATTGGAAGGCCACTGCTGGGGTAAGATGCTTCATAAAGGAATTATCTTACATTTTTGTATTTAATTGTAGCTTCAGGGCTCTGCACTCTCTGAAACTGGGATTTATCAGCTCTTTTTCCCAGCCCATTTGAAAGAGTCACCAATAAAACAGCTCACCAGCCTCTGCTGACTCTCTCCCTCCCCAGTGCCCAGAGAGCAGCAAGTCCCAGTTCTGAGGTAACTGTAGGATATTCACCTCAGTTGGATCTTTTCCTCCTTGCACAAACTACCAGGAAATCTTGCTCTTCAACCTGTTCACTCCCTTACCCTAATTTTGGTGGCAGTCATCTTGAAAATACCCCAGAAATCCTTTTCTGTCCCTTAATCTGAGTTGGGTTTTTAACCTGTTTCCTTTTGCCCTTGCCTTGCCCCAGCAGGCCTTAGTCTTAATTTTAGTGTTCCTAATTTTCCCTTCCTCTTAGTCACATAATCCAGCAGTGAGAGAACTTGGGGGAAGTTTATCCCTTGGCACTGTCTCTGTCCCAGTGCTGTAGGACTTGCTGTACAGAATCCCTGCTCCCTCAGCGTTTTCGTTCCCAAAAGGAAGGGGGATGTGGACCAGGTGTTATTACTCAGCAAAAGCAAAGTCCTGACCTGTTGTTCTCCCTGGGACAGGAGGTTTTAGTGGGAAAACACACAGGATAAGGAGCGTTGCAGGTGCTCAGAGTACCTGGAAGCCCTGGCTGTGGGCTTGGCTTTAACTGTGGCAAAGAACAGCCAGGTAAGGAGGGACTTGGACACCTGGGAATTATTTCTTGGTGGCTTTTAGGTTCAGGCTAGAAAAACCACCTGGTTTTCAGGTGGTTTCACTGCTGAGTCTCTCTCAGGGGGGGCTGGTGGTATTTAGGGGTTATTGGTACATTATGGCTGAGGGAAGGGGAAAGAAGAAAGAGAGGGAGAAAGAGAAGAGGGGAAGGGAGAAGAGAGAAAGGAAAGGGGAAAGGAGGAGGGAAAGGTGAAAGGAGGAAGGGAAGGGTGTCACCAGCAGCATGAGCTGCAGTTTTCCCACAGAATTCCCTGAACCACAGACACTTCGGAGAGGAGAGGCTGGATGAGATCACAGGCAGTTTTGTTTTTTCTGTGGTTTTGTAAATAAACACCTCAGTGAGTGCTCACAGTGCCTGAGACACTTCACCCCCTCAGCTCCCAGACATTTGGGACAGCTGGCCCTGCTTTGTTCCTCTGATTCCTCCCGGGATGACACTCCTTTAAACCCCGAAAAAACAGCAGTGCCCCAACCCCATATCTGCATGGTGGAGGCTATTCTGGGAGAGCTCCTGGCCGGCTCCTGGAATCCCTGGAATCCCTTGGGCTCCATGTTTGTCCCGGGTCAGTGGATGCCCCGCCTGGCACAAGGGCACGAGCCCGTGTTAGACCCGAGCGGAGGGAAAGGTGCCTCCATGAGAAAGTCTGGCTTGTTTCTGGGCAAAATACACCTGATGGGGAATTTTTCCCTCTAGGTAAGCCTGTTTCTGCTCCTCCCTGCCCGTTTTTGCAGTGGAAATGCTGAAGGCCACGGAGCTGTTCCTGTCACAGCCAGCCAGGCTGGGATTCAGTCCTGCAGGGAGCGAGCTTGGCAGCTGGAATCATGACCTCCAAGAGTTATGATCCCGTGGGGTTGTAGCTTGCCTGGATCTTTTTTTTTTTTTCTCTACCTCATGACAACACCTTTCAGCCCAGCTCAGATCCCTGAGATTTCAGGCGTGGGTTCTTTTCACCTCCTGCAAAAATCCCACCCCTGTGCTTTGCCATGAAACATTTTGCTGCTGAAGGCAGCAGGCCCAGCTATGTCGGGCTCTGGGAAATGTGTGACCCCCTTCTTATTTTTATGGACATTCCAGTCATACCTAAAACATTTGATAGAGATTTTTATTTTTTTTTTCTCCTCGGGCTCTGTTTGGCTCAGAACTTTCTCCTGCTCACGTGCTCTTCACCAGCAAGTTGGTTTCTGCTGAGCTTCAGCCTCTCACCAGCAGTTCCTGGTGCTGTGTCCAACAGAGAAGGACTCACCAGGGCCTTGAATCCAGGAAGTTTAGCTCCCAAATTACGGTGGTAAACCACCACTGTGAGTGCAGTTTACTCTCTGGTTTCTCCCTCAGCGTTTCAGGGCTTGTGTGTGGTTCAGTAGTGCTGAATCTGGATCACATCCTGGAGCTGGGATGTCAGGGTCACCCACTGGTCTCTTAAAATCTAGATTTTTTTCATCTGTTTTCTTCTAGGTTAGTCACTAACTGCAGATATATATCGGTTTCCTCCCCCCTCCAGCTTTCAATCTCTGATTTAATCACACCCCCGGCGTGGATTGTAAGAGGGATTGTGACTGTCTGAAGCCTTTGGCCTCCCAGTGACCTTGCTGGAACAATTTAGGCTGGATGGGCTTCCCCCTCTGCCCCCCTCAAGTGCAGACAGAGCAGTTTGTCAGCAAAATGGTCTTTAAATGTCTTCCTGTGGCAAAGTTAACGAGCTTTTAATGGCATTCTGCAGTGCTGTGCACGGAAGGGTGGCTGCTCCTCCTCCCCTGCGCTCTGACTAAACCTCCCCCGTGGCCAGAGCTCCAGTCTGGCTCTTTTTTGGAGATTCTCACCTACCCAGAGAGGAGGAGCTGTGCAGACAGGGAGCTGGTCCTGCCTCCACCACCTTATTTTCCAGACTTGGAGTTTTTCAGAGAGCAGCTGGACAGCCCAGAGCGCTTTTATTTTTTTTTTTTTTTGGGGGGGGGGGGGAAAGGTGGGGATTTCTCTTTTCTGAGCTCTGCAAACCCCTGGGTGGGCAGGAGGTGTTGGTGTGTGTCCAGTTACTCTGGTTTTACTCACCTGTGAAGGCAGTAAAGGCTGTATTCCCTTGGTCTCCATGCTCAGGGAGGAAGGGTGTGTGCTGGCTGGGAATTGCTGTGTGCACAAATGAGATCCAGCAATAATTTGAGCCTTTGAGGGATCTCACCTGAGCTCCCCCAGATCTGAACCTGGAATCCTCAGTGACTCCCCATCTGCTCTTCCAAACTGGGGTAAACAAACAGGACAGACCAGGAGTGGGAGGCACAAGAGGTGTGTGGGAGGAGAAGGGAATTGCTCCAGCAGCCACTGGCTGTTGTTCCTGCCAGAAACAGTGGGATGAATCCCAGGGCACTGAACGTTTGCCGTGACTTCCTCAGGTGAGACTTTTTTTTTCCAGCTGTCTGTGATGCTTTAGAGAAGGAGCAAGGACTTGTGTGGTGACCAGGAGACGAGGAGGAAGGATTTCTTTTACTGACGAGGAGAAGGGGCTGTGGGTGGGGTTGAACCTGTCCCAAAAGCAAAGCAGGACACCTGAGATCACCTGCAGGTGCCAGGGGAGTTTTATTTCGCTACAATCCCACAAGTTCCTGCAGGTTCCTCTCCCTCCTGCCTCCCTCAGGTGGAGTGATCTCATCCCTCACGACTGGCAAGTTCTGCTCTGTGAACTGTCACATCACCTGAGCCAGTTACAGCACCTTGGAGGCTTTTGGGTTTGCCGTTGTCCTCCCATGGTGACTCTAATTTCCACGGATCTGGGCTGTGGAGGCAGGATCTGGCTCTGTCAGGCAGGATGTGTTATCCCTGTGTCTCTTTTCCCAGTAGAAGGAGAAGATTAAAAGCATCACTTTGTTATTTAACTCATTTTTAAGGAAAGACCTGGTCCGTGTGGAGGCCACAGTGATTGAGAAGACGGAGTCGTGGCCCAAAATCCACATGCGCTTCTGGAAGAGGCACAACTATCAGAGGAAGAAAAGTAAGAGGGAAAGAACACATCTCCTTCCCTGCTGGCTGGTGCTGGATGTGGGAGGGGGAGGTATTATGGCACAAGGGATTCAGGAAGGTTGTTCTCCGTGTACCCAGAGCCCCTCAGGGCCCAGCCCACTGCCCCCAGTGTGCCCACGGAGCACCAGGATTTAATATCCCCTCAGTCCAGCACCTTGTGTTCCCTGACCTTGCTGGCAATAAAATTCCTGGGCTGGAAAGCAATCCTGTTCTCTCTTCCCAAAGCCTTAAAACATTGGATGTGTCATCACAGCGAGCCTGGACAGGGTCCTGTGGCAGGTTTTGGTTGCCAAATGACTCTCCCTTCTGTGAGAGGGGGGGAAAAATTATGGCTGTTTTTGTATGGAATGGATGGTAAAGCCTTGACCGGGCTGCCCCAGTCCCACAGGAGCCCTGGGACCTCCTGGCCATGCCATCCCCATGGAATGCAGCTGTCTGCCACCACAGCCCTCCAGGACCCCTGGGACCAGGTGGGCACCAGGTTTGTGCTGTCACCTGATCCTAATCCTTTTCTTTCTTTCCTCTTTTTCTTCTTTTCCAGTCATTAGGAACCCCCAGACCGTCCTGCGGATCAACACCATCGAAATCTACCCGTGTTTGTCCTGATTGATGGGGGGGGGAAAAGGTGTGGCTGGGAATCATCATTGCTCCAGGCAATCATGGAAACAAAACTGCCTCAGCATTGCAAAGTTCTGGACTTGCTGCTGTAGTGGGAAATGGAAACTTCTGCGTGCTGTCTTTTCAAAATAATGAAATATTTTTTTGAACTGTCATTTCAGCCTCGATGGTTTTTATTTGCCAGGAGGTTTTAAACACCTGGGATCCATGGCTGGCTGCCCAGCCCCTTCGTGCCTGGTGCATCCTTTTGCCTCCACACCTCTCTGGGAGCTTTAGGAATTCAGGCCCTCAAAAAGCTCTGGTCATGTAATTCCCGGCATTGTGTGGCTTCAGGGAATGCCCACAGCCCACGGGACTGAAAAGAGCTGTGAAACAAGGTGACTGCAGGGCCCCAAATCTACTCCCAGATCGTGGCAAGTGGTGAAAATCCTTCTTAAGGATTAGCAGTGGGAAATGGAGCTGGAAAATTGCCCTCCTGAAGGTGAGCAGCACTGCACTGTCTGCGTGTGTAACACTTAAAATAAGACACCAGTCGCTCGTGCCTATCTCAGAGCTGGGTTTTGACCTACTGAGTGTATTCCATGTCTAGATCCTGGTGTTTTCCTTGCCTGCATGTTGAGCACTGTCCCTTTCTGAGCAGCACATGCAAGGCCAGGTGTATCCAGCCAAAGTCTGCAGGTGTTTCTGGGCTGGGTATCAACCAGAAGGATTTTCATGGGGTTTCTCAGCAGGCTCTTGGGGGTAGCTGTGGGATTCCCTACAGTCACCACGGGAAGGGATAACAGGCCCTGCTCACCTGGTCACTTCCCCAGGGAACATCTTGCTTCAGGCTGGTAGGAAATCCATGTTTGGTGTCCTTGTGCCCCACCACGGTGGCTCCTCCTGGGACTGAGGTTGCCACAACCCTGTGCTGAAGGAAGTGAAGGTTTTGATCCATCTGGGGCTTGTCCTGGGTGTCCAATCTCACCATTCCTTCGGGAGATCACTTGAGGTGCCAGTTTGCTTTTCACCTGCCTGACTCGAGCTGGAGAAGGATCCAGATGGGGCCTGGGTTGAGCTGGATCTGCAGAGGCTGACTCACCCCTTCCTATCTGGGATCCTCTGGCATGGATAGGCCTTGGGAATGCTGCTCCTTCCCTGCTGCTGAGGTTGGACACCCAGTTTTAAACAGTTGGTGGATGGCTTGGATCGTCGCATCCTTGTTCCCAAGCTCTTAAAACTGAAGGGGTGGGGAGAACCCCTCCAAAAATCATCTCCCACCTCTCCCCTTCTCCCACAGGTGTGATTCCAGTTCCACACTGGGCCCACAGAGCCCAGCAGCAGGCAGAGGGTGTTGTGGGCTGGCACGAGGTGCCTTCCTCCGGATACAGGCTGTTCCTGATCCACGGCGGAAGCAGCTGAAGGAATTGGACTGGAAACCCTCAGTCCCTCTGTGTTTAGGTGCTGGGGCTAAGAAACAGCATGTCTTGGCTTTAAGGGGATGTAGCAGGAATGTTCTGTCCTTCCCAGATAGGAAGGAACGCTTGGAAATAACAAGAGATTCAGGGCTTGGAAACATGGAGGGAAGAGGCCCATGTGGAGTCAAAAGAAAAGCCAAGTGGCTTAAATTCTGTAAAACTGATCCCCAAAAAAGCCCTTGGGAATGTAATTCTGATCCAAGTGAGACACTATACAAAATCAGGGTGGTTGCACAGCGTTTTGGGGGAGAAAAATGCGGGAAGAGAAAATCAACCACTATCAGAAAGTTTTTTGGTTTGAAAATTTAATACAAAATTAGAGCAATGTATTCATTTTTTATTGGAATTATTCATTAAGACTGAGGGAAAAGGGGATTATCTTAACATTTGTTTCAGGGGAATTTAAAAAAAAAAAAAAAAGCTTTTTGCAATTCCAGGTGGAAGCAGGGATCCCCGGTTTTCCATGGAGAAGTCACAGGTCTCCATGTGGCTTCATGTGTTGGGGACTGATCCTTGTGACCCTCTTCCCGGTGCTAAATAGCACTTACATAGGTTAAGGAGAGGAATTTCTCACCAAAGCGGGTTTGTACTGATTCACGGTGGGAATTTATCTGTTAGGACAGAACATCACGTCGGATCCGGGTGGAATTTGAGATCCTTTGCCCAGAGTTAGATCCACGTGGGTCAGACAAGAACCAGGCCTGGGCTCTGGCCACCCCTGTGGCGTCTGTCCCCCCTGGAAGGAGGCCGGAGAGCCGGAGCAGAGGGCATCTGCTGGGAATCTGAGCGAATTCCAGCGCTGATCCCTGCCCGCTGGCCACAAAGCCGCTGCCTGTGCTGCTCCTCTTGTGCTTTCCAAGAATTCCGGCAGCGCTCCCGCGGCAGCAGGACAACTGGCTGTGCAGCTCTGACATTTCCCATACTGAGGAAGCGTTGTTTTCTTGCCAGCTGCAAGGTTTGCTTGGGAATAGCTGTCAGAAATTACTCAGGAGGTGCCATTGCTGCGCTGCCGGCTCTGCTCTGGCATCCCCCCGTTTTGGGCAGGAATACCCGGGTGCAGCTGAGTGGATCCCTGGCCCTGCTGCTCCCTGGATCCCAGGTGTGTGTCCTCCCAGAGGGACTCTGGGAGGAGCCAAGGGAGGTGTTTGAATCCCTGATTTCCTCTGTGCTGAGCCCAGCCCTGACTTCCTCCTCTGCCCTTTCAGGAGTGGCCTGTGGCACCTGAATTCCTTTGTGGCTGCAGGTTTTTCCCTCCCCCTCAGGTCCAGCTGCTTCAGAGCGAGGTTTCCATCATTTTAAACACTGATCCTGTTCCAACCCCCCCGCTTTGTGCCTCAGATGTTGCACCTTCGAGGGGCTTGGACTTGGGGTTTCACGTCCTAACAGTAAAAATCATCCTCGTGACTGAAGGGGAAACAGCTCCTCCTGGTCATCCCACGGGATCACTTTTTGCAGCATTTGTGGAGGTTTAAATCACCTCCATGATGGGGTTCCTCTCCCTTCCCTGGGCACATTGCTCTGTGTTCTAAAACCAAGCTTCCCAAGCAAAGCCATTCCCGTGGTGGGAAACTTCCTGCAGCGAGGAGCCCCATTGTTTGTGGAGCCTGATGGAGCATGGCAGAAGTGGTCTGTGGCAATGCCCTCCTTCCCAACAGCCGGCTCCTGTGGAAAAACTAAGTGCAGGACACTCCTCTGGGGACCCAGAGGGCAGCAAAGGGATTTTAGCAACTCCGTTACGTGGATCGCACGCTCTGCCAGCCCCGTGAGCTGCCGGAGTTCATCCAGTGGCAGAGCAGCTTGGAAAGCTCTCGGGACACGTTGTTCAGGCCCTGGGGCAGGGGGGGAAATGCTGTTAATTTGTCCCTTCCATGTGTTTTTTTTCCCCTGATGGCTTCGTGAGGGCGTCTTTGAACTCTGACATGGAGCCAGATTTATTTTCTCAGCGTGATCCGGACGCGCTTCGGAATCTGCTTCAGTGACAGACAGAGCTGGTCACCAGGAACCCGTGCTGGTTGGATTTTTCTTGTGCTAGAGGTTTTATCATCTCCTGTGGCCTAAAAACCAGCCTTTTATTAATAAAATAAAGGGAATGCTCCCCCAGCGGGTCTGGGCTGATGCGAATCCCGCATGGAGAAGTCCGGGTGCAGCCGGGGCGCCTGGGCAGTGCTGGGGCTCAGGGCCTTTCATCTGTTTTCCCTCTTGCTATTTATAGCACGTGGAGAAGCAACTGGGATCCATGTCCCTGCTCCTGTGCCTCGCCCTGGATGTGAACGTGGTTTCACGGCTGCAGCAGGGCCAGGGATCAGGTTCAGAAGGAACGGGGCGAGTCCAGGGAGGGCACGAGGAAGGTGAGGGCCTAAAGGCTGGGAGGACCCTTGGGGGTACTGGGTTTGCTGTAACAACCCAAAATGTGTTTACTGACAGGGCAGCATGGCTTTGGTTTTATCCCTGATGGCTCCATCTGGCATTAACTCCCCCGGCAGCCGAGCCGCATACGGGAATGTCTGTGCAGTCATCAGTGAGTGACAATTAAATGTGATGGGTGAGCTGGAAACAGGTTTGAGCCCCTGAAATGGAGGCTCAGGAGAGGAGCTAAACCTTGTGGGAGATACTTCGAGATGCCTTGGTCATTTTTGAAAACTGGAGTTGGCTCTTGCATGGACTTGCTGGCTTCCCGTGCCTTTGGATCATCTAATGTAGAGAAAAGGGACTGCTGTTATTTTATTTCCCTTTCCTAAATAAAACCACACCATTGCTGTCTTTCAGAAGCAATGAAGTTCAATTTTTTTGGCAGCTGTCAAATAGCTGATGATCCAGTAGGGAAGTGGTTTGGAGCACAGAACAGGATCCCCCTGATCTGAGACTGCAGCCTGAGGAGATTTGGTTCTTTGCTTTAGGCCAACTTTTCATTTCAGCTGATTTTTTTGTTTGCAGGGCCGTGATTCATGGGAGCCCCTGGCCTCTTTCCCAGAGCAGACTCCATGTCTTTATAAAACAGCAAGTATGGAATGGCCCGGCCACAAATATTTCAGCAGAAAGCAATATCCCCTGCACCTCT
The DNA here is from genome assembly GCF_003945725.1 of Corapipo altera. NCBI lineage: Eukaryota > Metazoa > Chordata > Aves > Passeriformes > Pipridae > Corapipo > Corapipo altera. Next base: position 276,647 of record NW_020884943.1, read on the forward strand.
CCCACCTGGCTCTGCCACAGGTGGCTTACTCAGTGATGGCAGATGATAAAGTCCTGTTTCCACTGTCACCCAGCCAAACGTTCCCTGGCAAACGTGGGACGTGGCGCTGAGTGTTCCTGTGGGAACACACATGTGGCTCCCACCATGCCAAGGAGATCCGTGCGTGAGGAGCAGGAGTTTCTCTGGGTAGTCCCCAGATGTGCTGTCAGGGACACAACCCCCTCCCAGCTGCAGGGCCCACACACTGACCTTTCCCTAAAGAATCCAGGGGTGTATTTTTTCTGGAGTGGCTGGGATTGGATTGGATTGGGTCACAGTGATCCAATCCAGCCTGGTCCTGGGGGTGGTGTAAAGGGAGGTGAAGTGATTTTCCCAAGGTGGCTTCCATGTTAACTTCGTGCTTCTTGTCCGTTTGTTCCCTCATCCCTGCAAGTCTGTGCCCTGTTAATGCACTTGGAATTGAGGCAGGCAGAGGTGTACAGGTGTCACTGCCTGGCTTCCAGCACGAGGGCAGCATCCCTTGGAGCAGTAGGAATTACTCTGGATTTCCCCAGCCAGGGACCTGCGGGCCAGTTCCTGCCTTCCAAAAAGCACAGGGGTTGCTTTTCCGTGAAATTTGGCCATTTTCTTGTCACGCAACTTGCAGGAAAAGGATTTTCTCTGTGGCTTATCCCTCATTTGCCTGAAATCAGGCAATGTATTAAAACTGGTGTTGCAGAGGATCAGGCAAGAAGAGGACTTGATTGCAGACATCTCATTTCCGTAGGAAACGGGGCTAAAAATAGGAAAGGATCATAACGGAGACTTCTTTTTCTTGACACCCTGCTGTTCCTCAGCTGGGAATCAGCTTTTGTCCCGAAATCCGAGGTTTATTGCCTTGCTGGTGTTTTCTGGGCCCCAGATGTAGCCATGAGCCTTTGGAGAAGCTGGAGCAGGGCTGTTGCCAGTGGCTGATGCACAGGGAGACACACGTGATGGCAAAGTGGGGTTTTGGGTGAGGTCTGCTCTCTCTCTTCAGGCTCCCCACAGCAGCCCCTGCGTTATCCAGGGCCCCTCTCCAGCACTAATCCTGCTGGCAGCTGTGCTGCTGATAACCCTCTGGGGCTGGGTGAGTGCTGATGTCTCCATAGGCACCAGCAGTGTTCCCTTTGGACATCTGATACAGGCTATAAATACCAGGTGGGTTCATGTTCCCTCCAGCACCAGTGCCAAGTCACCCGAGATGGGCAGACAGAGATCCCTGTGCCAGAGAAATGGCTGCAGCCCTTGGAAAAGGGACTGAGTCCCCAGTGTGGGCATTTGAGGGCTCCACACTCCTGGCCAGGTCCCTTCTGCTGGTGTTTGCAGCACTGGTGTCACCTGGGATCTGCACCCCACAGGCCAGCGGCGTCCTGGAGTCTGATGGAGACAGCTGAGGTGTTGCCAGGCTTTTCCCTTTTTTCCAGGACACCCAACACACATCCCTGCCCGCTCCAGGTACTGCTCTGAGCTGTTCACTCGTTACCTGCACACCTTGTTCCTGGGTACACTCTTACACTGGTGTTTAACAGCCTGGTGATGCTGCTGCACCAAAACACACAAAGTTTGGTTCCAGGCCTGGTGTGAAGTCCCTGCTCTTTGGTATCCACAGGGATTTTAGTGGGTGGTTTGTGTTGGAGCCGGAGTTCACTCCTTTCCGTGCTTGTGGTTGAGGGGAAGGGGAGCTGAGGGGAAAGGCTGAGGCTGACCCACCTCCTGTCATCTCTATTAATTTGTCTTATGCACAGACGTGGAGGAAATCATGATTTCAGGCAGGGATTTAGGGACAGGCAGCACCCTGGCCATGGTTGCCTGGCTGGTGAGTTGTTGCACCACTTTTCCATTCTTTCCTCACTTTCACAGACTCGTGGAATCACAGGATCATTTGGGTTGGAAGGGACCTCGAAGCCCACCCAGTTCCACCCCCTGCCATGCACAGGGGCACCTTTCACCGGTCCAGGTCAGTCCCTGCCCCGTCCAGCCTTGGCTTTGCCCCTCTGCGGTGAGCAGCTCTCCCGGCCGGCTGCGAGGGGTCCTGGGCTGCTGCGTGCGGGAAAACTGAGCTACGATTCCCGAAGAGCCTCCGGGACGGGGTAGGAGGAGAACGAGGAGTAGGAGGGCGGCATCAGCCGGGCCCGCCCGGGGCTGAGCCCAGCCCGGCCCCCGGGGCGGAGCCGGTGCAGCAGCGCCGGGGACGACGGCGGAGCCCGGGGCAGCCCCGGCCCGACGCCGGGATGAGCTTCCCGCGGCCCCTGCGCCGCTCCGTGAGCCTCAGCCCGGCCCGCACCCTGCGCCTCGTCGTGCTGGGGCAGAGCGCAGTGGGCAAGACAGGTAGGACGGGGCTTCCCCCTCATCCTCCCGGTGTCCCCCCGGCATCTCCCGCCAGCACCCCTCCGGCATCCCCGCATCCCTCCGGTATCCCTCCGGCATCCCCCGCATGCCTCCAGCATTCCCCGGTACCCTCCTGGCATCCCCAGGCGTCCCCCCGGTGTCTCCCCTCTGGCTTCTTCCCGGGCAGACGGACCGACCCTCCCGTGTCCCTTAGAGAGCCGGGATGGGGAACATAACCCCGGTGTCCCCCAGCCCATGGCGTTTGAGGGCACCGAGGTTCCCTCCCCTCGAGTTCCCCGCGGGGACACTTCGCAGCCGGGGCTCGTCCCACGGGGGGTTTTCCCGTGCCCAAGGGGTCCCCGGCTGCGCGGGAGTGGTGGGTCCGGGGGGCACATCGCTGACCGAGAGAGCTTTCCCAAAAACTGGGCTCGGGTTTGGGCTTTCCTAGGTGTTGGGAGTTCGCTGCTCGTTCCCAGCTCCCGCAGCGGCTTTGCGGAGCCTCCTGCACGGCGCCTGGCTGTTTTCCTTCAGGAAAACTCTCTTTCCCTGAGCCTTGCTCGGCGCTCTCCGTCTGCGCCCGTCGGGGTGGGGGTTCGGGATGCTCTGCCGGGAGCATCTCAGCTCCTTCCTTCACCGTATTCCTTCCTGGGGATCATCCTTTCCCCCTTCCCACTCCTCTATCCCGGGCTGTGAGCACCTGGGGGCAAAGGTGCCCTCCGCGGCACCCAGCGTGCCAGGAGGGGGTCAGAGGCAGGGGAAGGTGGGTATTCATGTGGATCCACACTGGTTTATTGCAATGATCCATGATCCGTGCAGAGCCTGGGGGAGCCTCTGGGACACAGCCAAGCTGCCACGTCCTCGGGGAAAGGGAATGTCCTGCCCCTTTGGAAAAGGCATCACCTGTGCAGGTGCCGCAGGCTGTTGCAGCCGCTGGAGTTGCTTTTCCGTGCACAGCGACTGGCACTAGTGAAAAATTATAATTCCCTGATTGAATTAGAGGAGGCAGCTCCCAGCTCTCCACGAGCAACACGGAAGCACGGGATGGGGCTCAGCTCTGCAGTACCCAGAGCACCAGGGCAGTATTCGGCCTCGACAGAGCAGATGGAGCCTGTGCAGCACACACAGAGCCTTTGGCTCACCCCCACCCCGGCCTGAACACGTGTCTTCCTGCTGGTGTGGATCCCACCCGGCACAGAGCAGATTCCTGGGAGCTTCAGGCCCTTCCTGCAGGCAGTTGAGGGGCTGTTGTGCCTCCTCCCTCGGGTGGGATCGTGCTGAGGGCCTTTGAAAGTTCCTCCAGTTGGGCTCAGCTGTGGCTTCTGTTGGTGCCATCAACACTCGTGTCCTCCTGGAGCGGGGTCCTTGCCCATGTGACGGTGACAGAGGCCATGGAATCAGGGCACAGGGAGGTCATTGATACGTGGCTCCTGAAGAGGAGTGTGCCAGGAACAGGGAGCAGCCCCCAGGATGTGAGTGGGCCCCACACTGGAGCATCACCAGGACAAGATGCTGCATCCACCCTGCAGGACACAGAACCAGGCTGGGAGAGCCGAGGGGTGGGAACAACCAGAGGGTAGCTCATATCTGGGCAGCTGCAAGAGGGAAAAAAATCCTTCTTAATTCTCAGAAAGAGTTTGGGGTTTTTTGGAGCAGTTTGGAAACCTTCAGGGTGTGGTGATCTGAGGTCACAGACCCTCCGAGTAGGAATGGGGTTTGGGGGCAGCCCTGTGGTTTAAGGATCTGGGCTGTGCGTCTCACCCTCGGCAGCTGGAAACGCAGCCTGGCCAGGGCTTGTGTTATCCTCTGCTGCTGCTGCCCAGCGTAAACTTTGCCATAATCCAGAGCAGAGCTCTGCTGCAGCACGTGGACAGAAGATGGATCGGTGCTGGACACCGTTCCACAGCAGCACAAACAGGGCAGCACGTGGGCAGGCGCTCAGAGCAATCACGAGGTGCCCAGCCCTCCCTGTGGCAGGTAAATCACCCCTCGAGCCCACAGCCATCTCTGGAGCCCAGATTTTACACACAATTAACCCTTTCAGCTCTGGGGCTCTCCTTAGAGAGCCCTCCCCGGGGTTACTGATGTTCAGGATGGGGAAAGAAACCTCCTTATAAGGCTGGGTGGCCACGGCCGCTCTGCCTGCGGCCGCTTCCCCCATTGGCAACTCCGCTCCTGTTCCTGCACTCCAGCCAATTTTTAATCAATCTAATTGGCTCCTCTTCTCATCCCACAGCATGTGCTCCAGCTTTGGGTGGCTGCCTGACATATGACACACAATCAGGTGCTTTCTACAGACCGAGCCTGGCTCGTCCCACTCCCCCTGATAATTCCATCGCCTCTTTGAAGGTGCCGATAGGTGCATCCTGCAGGGATCCCTGGTTATCTCTTCACAGCAGTTTGGCTAAATAATCTGCTTTTCCCATCAAATCCCTTCCCTGCTGGGCAGGTTTAAACCCACAGACGGATTGGGGGGTGAGGGGACGGCGAATCCCCCAAACAGGAGCCGGGTAGGTTGTGAGAGGCAGGAGAAGCTGTTGGGGCTGGTGGAGCAGGAAGCCTGACTTAGGTGGGATGCCACATTCCCCGGACAAACACACAGATCTTGACTGGTCTGGTGTGGGTCTGTAAGGGCAGGACACTGGGAATATCTGCTGATGGGCAGATAGGACAAACTGACCCCAGGTTGCACAGGGAAGGTGAGCTTGGAGCGTCGTGCTGGCCTGGTGGTGGATTTTTACATCCCCCCTTGTGTTTCTGGAGGGGTTTTCATCACTGCTGAGGTTTATTCTCCCGTCACACTCCTGCTCTGCTCCCTTCCTCCCGCTGCGCTGGCACCTGGTGTGCAGCTTCTCCATCCTCTCCCTCCTGGATCCGCACTCCTGCCTTGCTCTGGCTGTTCTTTTTTCCCCCTGTTCCCACTCATTTTCCTCTAATTTCCCTCTCCACTCCTGTTGCCTTTCCAAGCCAGCTCTCAGCCTCTCCACTGCCTTTCACTCCCATCTCCATTACCATCATTAACACCTTGAATGGCTCAGGAACCACTTCCACCTGTGCTTCTGAACTCTCCTCAGCTTCCCAACCACAAGTTTGCCCCCAGGCGTCGGTGCCACTCTCCCCATCGCTGGAAATTCCTGTCTGGAGACTTTGCACCACGGCAAAGCTTTTCCTGCCTCTCACAGGAAAATCTGAGGAGACTGTGGGGGTTTTTTGCAGTGCCCAGGGAGCTTGCCCACCTCCCAGCCCTGCTCTGGAGCCAGGGTCTGGATCCCTCGGCCCAGCTGGCTGGGATTGATGAGAGGCAGCCAGGAGGGAGCCCTTGCTGTGTTGATGGAGTGGCTGGGCAAGGCTACAGCACCAGCAGCCCTCGCCCTGCCAGCAATTTGGGAATTGCCTGGCTTGGCTCTGGCACAGGGAAACCTGTAATTGGATGAGGGGGTTTAATTGCCCGAGCTGTGGCTGCTCCTGCTGCTCCTTGCCCTTGCAAGGAGGAAAAATTGTTCCAAAGGAGCAGATCCCTGTGTTGGTGCTGTGGCAGCATCAGAAGGGGCTGGGGTGCTGGAGGCCTTGCAAAGTTGAAACTGGTCCCCAGTTGTGCCCAGCATCCCAGGGATGTGAATTCCCAGGCTCAGGTATAGCAGGGAGGGGATGTGAGGACCGAGAATGGGCTGATCCTCCAGACACCAGCTCAGCTCCTCTCCCAGCTCCTGGTGTCACTTCCAGCACTGCTTTCCTGCAAGGCATGGCTGGCCTAGGGAGGAGATCCTGGTTTGCCGTGCCCTGTGTTCCTCCCACTTTGGCCTTTTGGTGAATTCCATGAAATTCGGTGCCAGCAGCCTTCCCTTCTCCACATGCTGTGTCTGGGTCAGGTTAAACAGACTGGGCTGAAATTCATGGGACCCCTCCCACAGGTCCCTGCTCCATACATTCTGCAGGTTCCTGCTCTGTTCCTCCTGCACGTCCCTGCTTCATCCTTCCCACAGATCCATCCTCCATCCCTCCTGCCTCAGGCAGCTGATGTTTCCCTGCAGCTTGATCTGACAACCATAACAGGCTTTGTTGTGTGTTTTTTTTCCAGCATTGACCGTGCGATTCATCACCAGGAGATTCATTGGAGACTATGATCCAACTCTAGGTAGAGAAACTCCTTTTCCTTGGTGCTGTCACAGAGTTAACTGTCCCGAACTCATCACTTTCCCTCCTGTTCCTCCTTGTCCAGACTGGCAGTGGGCAGAGCCCCCAGCCATCCTGACCTCTCCCTGGTTCCTGAATCCCGTTTTCCCTTTCTGTTGTTATTATTATTATCTGTTTTCCCTCTGCTGCCCCGTGACCCCATGTTGCTCCCACGCTTTGTTCACTGCTGTCCCCTCAGCCATCCATGTGTCCTGGGGTCTCTGGTGCCATGGGAGATGCTGGGCCTGATGCCACAGCACAGGGCTGCCCTTCCTGGGCGGGGGGAGACAGGCTGGTTCAAGATGTGCCCTTGAAACAGAGGCCACAGAGCTGTGGGATGCAGCAGGTGAAAATCCACTTCTCCGTCACGGCTCCATCAAAGCCACCCGGGCTGTGGCTGCTCCTCTGGGGTTCTCTCACACACCTTTGCTGTCTGTCCCCCCTAGAAATGATCTACAGGCACGTGGCTGTCATTGACGGGGAGATGGTGCACTTTGAGATCCTTGACACGGCAGGACAGGTGAGCTCAGGCCGTTCAGAGCCCGGGAAAACACCACTGGAGCAGAGCAACCTGCCATGGGAGGCCATCCCTGCTCTCCCACTGGCCTTAATCCGTGGTGTCTGGAACACCCCTCATGGTGCTCATCTCAGAAAAAGGACGTTTTGGTGAATTTATGTCTCTCTAATGTCAGTCATGGTGTGGCTTCAGGGGAATGTTTCCACATTCCCATTGCTGGTGCGTGGCACCGCTCTGCCGGTGGAGCATCCTGGTGGCTCCAGGGAGCAGTGATTCCCCCCTTACCCATGCCAGGACAGGGGTGATGGCCATCCCCATCTGCCACACTGCCCAAACCACCACGCCCCTGCCCCAGGCATTGCCTGCAGGTCACTGCTCTCTGCGAACCCACAGCCAAAACCTTCCCGGGGACGGGGCCCGGGCCCTCGGGAGGTTTTTCCGGGTTGCAGCCCGGCAGTGCTGGAATTCCACAGGCGTTAACGGGAGCCCGTCTGCCCCGGCAGGAGGAGGACTCCCTGCAGATCGAGGAGAAGATCAAGTGGGGCGATGGTTTTGCCGTGGTGTACTCGGTGACCGACCGGTGCAGCTTCGACGAGGTGATGCGGCTCTGCTTCCTCATCAACCACCTCCACGCCAGCCCCAAGCGCAGCGGCGGCGCCGAGCAGCCCCCCGTCGTCATCGTGGGCAACAAGAAGGACCTGCAGTTCGACAGGATGGTGTCCACGGAGGACGGTGAGAACCTCTCCAAAGCCCTGAAGCTTCCTTTCTACGAGATCTCCACCCGGGACAGCTACGAGGAGCCGGTGGCCGTGTTCAGCAGCCTCTACCAGGAGCTGCTGAGGCAGGGGCACTTCTCCCCGGGCTCCTTCAAGAGGAGGACAGCGTCCAAGCTGATGGAGAAGATTCCCAAGATGCAGGCCAGCTCCACCCTGAACTCTGTGGGCCGGAGCCTCAGCTTTAACTCCTTCAGGGACTACATCCCTGAGTGAGTGTCCTGGCTCCAGGACGGCGGGACGGCTCATCCTGCTGCTCTGGCCCTGGGGTCGGGGGCGGCTGGTGGGGCTGTGCTGGCTCCCCAAAGGGGAAGGTGGAGAGTGGGGAGGGTGGGATTGGGATACAAGAGCCCGTGGGTTCTTACAAACAGGCTTTGTGCCAGCAGGGAAGATGTTCTTCATCCCTCTGACCCCTTTGTTCCCTCTTCCCCCTCCTGCATGGCTGCAGTCAGCAGCGTCTTGGCCCGTGGTGACTTCAGCGGTGTTGGGCCGACCTTTGGAGGCTCAGCTGTGTTTTGGCAAGGCTCAGACGCAGCACAGACACATCTGGGGGGTCTTTCCTTACTGCCCTAAGCTGGCTGTGTCTGTCTGTGCCCCAAATCCAGCCCCCACAATGGGTGACCCTGAGGACTGCGCTGGCTCCTGGAATGCCACCAGCTGTCCCTGCCCTGGGGATGGACCCTGCTGCCTCTGCTGCCCACTGTGGCTGGTAAAACCCCCTGGATTCTCAAACCCTGCCAGCCCATCCAGCTGCTCCGGGGGTGATCCCTGCCCACACCCACCCCTAAGTGCCCCCAGACCCTCACACCATACGGAGGAGGGTGACAGGGGGCTGTGTCCCTCTCTGCCTCCACTGCTGTTCCCCAGAGAACCAGGCCAGCTGGGTTTGCCCATCTCCAGCCCCTGCCAGAGGCCAGGGCTGAACTTCCACCCCAGTTTTCCCCTGGATTTGTGAAGTGAAGCGGCTGTGGAGGGGCTGCTGGAGCCCCTCTCCCGACCAGCTGCTGGAACCCTGGGCACATTACAGCAGACAGGGATCTGTTTACAGCAGGGGGAAAAAGCCTGTTAATCCCTGGCTTTTCCAGAAAGCCATTTTTTAACATTTCAGGCCCCTTGGCTTGCTCTCCTCTAGTGAGACTGTAAATAAACCCTGGAAAGAAGGGCAGCAGATGCTCCATCCCTGCTGAATCCACCACCTGCTCCCTGCTTTCCAAGGTTCCAAGTCTCCCCAGGCCTGACATCTCCACCTCGCTGGGGCAGCCCATCCCTGGGGGAGGCAAATCGACCTGCCCAGATTTCGGATGCACACTGAGCCCTTGGGCTCAGATCCCGCTTCTCCATCCCAGAAGAGCAGCATTCCCGGGGCAGCTTCTCCCGTTGATGCCCTGCCACTCAGTTGCAAGGACACGATGGAACCAATTCCAGGAGGTACAAATGCTGTTGCTTGCAGGGGCCTCTGTGTCTGTTCATTAATTTCCCCATTCCCCAGGGGAGAATCACCACGGGCTGAGAATTTGTCTGTTTGCACAGGGATGGGGCAGGAAATTTATGGGAAGGATCCAGGTCACAGCTCATGTTTCCCTCCCTCCCTGTTGGTGCTGGGGGCTCTGTGGCTGCTCAGGGTGGCTGTGCTGAGACCCTGTGGTGTGACCTCCCCCTTGTCCCCCCTGTTGTGACCGACCCCATTGTCTGCTGCTGTGTCCTGTGACAATAAAAGCCGAGTTCTCAAGCATTTGTGATGCTCCCATGGGTTATTTTTAGGGTGCTGGGTCCCTCTCAGGGAGCAGAAGCAAAGGGGTGTGTGTTGTGGGATCACCTTAAATTAGGGCTGGGCATCCCCCTTACCCTCCACCCATGCCCCAGCACCACGCACTGTCCTGGGTCCCTCCATCCCTAGGGAGGGGAATGGCTGGATGTGTGCCTGGGAGAGCTTCCCCGGAGCATCACAGCCTGGGAAACCACTTATCCCACATCCCCAACCTGCCATGGAACACACTTGGACACCCTGCAGCTTCCAAAAGTGTTTCCTGGCGCTGCCTGGGTCTGTCTGAGGGGTTTCCCTCCAAGGGGTTTGTTAAATCCCACCTTTGTCCATACACCTTGGGGGGAAAAGGAGCCCCATGAGGGGCCAGGCCAGGCCAGTAATTTGTGGCTGTTCCTTCCCATCATCTTCATTAAAATCCCTACTTTATTGATTTACATTTAATCTAGGGAATTAAAGTTTGCTCAGGGCTCTGTGTAGGGGGAGAGCTGGACAAGGTTTGGGGGTTTTTCTTTAATTTTAAGGGGTTTATAGCATTCCCAAGGGAGATGAATGGTGGGAGCTGGGCTGAGGTTTGTGATCAAGCAGCTGGGGTGGGTGTTGCTGCCCTGGCTGGGATTTGGGAAGTGCTGAGCCAGCTGCTGGGATGGGAAGAGAAGAGTTTAAGAAGGATTAAGCCCTGTTGGGATGCTGGACACATGCTCAAATCTGTCATTGCACAGGCTTTGGGTGCCTCATCCACGTTGCTCAGTTCCCAAATATCCCCAAGGTTTGTCCAAAGGGCTGGATTTCCCTTTGCTGGCTCGATCTCCAAGTCGGTGCAATGCCAGCTACGGCAGAATCCTGCAATATTGAGCAGGAATTATTCCAAGAGATGGATGAAAAAGGACCAGCTCGTGAGCAGGAAGCAGGGCCAGTGCTGGAACAGCCCCCCCAGCATTCCTGGGAATGGAGGAGCGCTGGGCATGGCTGGGATTGCTGTCCTGGATTAACCCCGGTGTGTTTTATATCCCAAGGAATCCAGAAAGGTCTCCAGCCAAAAGCTGCTGCAGCCCCTCACCAGGACTCCTGGCCCTGCCTGCCCACTATAATTAGCACAAAACCTCATTAGTGCTGGGCTCTGCTTTGGGAGAGGCCAGGGGAGCTCGCCAGGGCTGGTAATTGCTAATTACTGGAAGTCCCCCTCCTTGGCTCTCCAGAGGGATATTCCCCTCCTGGGTATAAAATCTTCAGGATGCAGCATCCGTGATGGGTGGGGAGAAGTTTGAGGGGGTTCCCTCTGTGTGGATCCTGGGGGGCAGCACTGGGGTAACCCCATAAATCCTAAGTCGGTAGGGGGGTGGGGGGTGTGCAGGAGCTGGGCAAGGAAGGAAATGGAGAAGAGGAGGAGGAGGGAGAAAAAGAAGGGAAGTAAGAAGAAAATGAAGAGGAGGAAGAAAAAAAAAGACAAAGAAGAGGAGGAAGAGGAAGATCTGTGCCTTCCTCAGAGCAGAGCCTGCAGCTTCAGAGCCCCGGGGAGGTGAGTCCAAGCCAGTTCCCTGGAGAGGAGGAGGCCAGAGCTCCCCTGCAGCCCCTCGGAGCCGCGTGGTTCCGCGGGGACATGCGACCTGCAGCCTCCTCCCTGCCCAGCAGGGCTGTGCCACTAAAACTACACCCCAGGGCATTTTGGGGATGGAAGCCAGGAGCGAGGGCTGGGGTTTGGTGTGCCTTGGAGCTCTCCCAAAAGAACCAAGACTGTCCTTAGGGAGCACAGGGCTTCAGGGCTGCTAATGACCCCCACGGGGAAGAGGGATGGACGGAGCCGGGGTATCCCGCGGTGGTCCCCTGGGTGGGTGTTCTGTGTGTAGCTGGGGAGTGTCACTCCTCTAGGGACATGTGGGTGTTGAGAAGGTTGTCCTGCACCTTTCCAGCCTGTGATGGCTCAGCTCCACAGGAAGAATTTTGACCTCATCATCCAAACGGTGGCCGGGGTTGGATTTGGCAGCACGTGGGCTGCGAATCCGCTCAGCAGGTTTCTAGGAAGATTGGGAGAGGCAGATAAAGCAGAAGGGTCCTTTCCAAGAGCTCCTTCACCTGTGGTCACCTCCAGCAGCTCCCTGACATGTCAAGCCTCCCCATTATCCTCCCTTAACCCCTCTGCCAAAGGGTTTGCTGGAAAACCAAGGGATTTTGGAAGACCAAACTCCCGGGCTGAGGTTATGGGGTGCAGGTGCTTTCTCTTGGCAGCCACAGCTTTTATCAGCAGCTGTGCCTTGTTTTAAGAAAAAAAAATAGATGGTTTGGGCTTTTTGAAGGCTTTCCCTGGAGGAGCAGCACATGGATCTGGCCTTGCTGCAGCTCCAACCCCATTCCTGGGGTTATGGGGAGAGCGGAGCTGCCAACAGCCCCTCCCAAGCAGGTGCTGCCTTTGGACACCCCAAATCAGCACCTCCACCCCATCTGAGGGATCTGAGCTCAGAGCAGGAACATTGAGGGTGTCTGAATGCTACAATAATCCCTGGATTTAAGATGCCTGGGCTCGGTCTGGGAATGCAAGAGGGGTGAGTGCCCCATGGAGGGGTTTTCCTCGGCACAGCGGGCTCCTCTCTCCCCACATTAGCAAGTTTGGGGAATATTGTGCATTAGGGTTTGGTCCCTGCCTCCTTCTCACCACCTTGGGTATCCCCAAAATATCAGGCTGTGCCTGGAGGGAGAGGGGACAAGGGATACATGGGGGCTGTTCCTATCCCATCAGCAGCAATCGGAGTTGGCAGCTGGAGCTTTGAACTTTCCAGCTAGAAAATTATCCATCCATGGGTCACTGTGGGTGCTCTGGGCTGTCCCCCAGACCACCCTCTCCCCAAAATCTGCTGCTCCATGTGAGACTTCCCTGAAAGCACGAATGGGCTGTGGATGGACACAAAGAGCCCCCTGTATCCGGGTGCTCCGGGTGTGGGAGACACAATAGGGATGGGAAGGGACAGTAGTCCTGTAGTCACTTCCAAGGGCTGTTCCTGTTGGTAAAGCTCCACTGTCATTCCAAGTCCTGCCGCTCATTTGCTGCTTTATAAATAGCTGTGGAGTTCATGGAAATCTGGGATTGTTTTCCAGGAGGAAATCTGGGCTGAGGTTTGGGTGTTTTGGAGCCGTATCACCCTTTTTGCTTCTTTTTTCTTTTAAAGCGATAAATGTCCCAGTTGGAATAAGAAGCACAAGGCTTCCTAAGGCATGGAGAATTCCAGCACAGCCAAAGGCTTTTGCTGGGACTGAAAGGAAAGACTGGGAACTGCAATGGGAAGGAAAACCAATGGAGAACACCCACCACAGCACATCGGCTTGTTTATTCCCAGGATGGATTCTGAAGGTGTCTTCTCCCGTGAGACAAACCTTGGGAGAGCAGGAGGACAGTATATCCATGCACATCCATGCTTCCAGCTTCGGGTAATCCACCCTGTCTCACCACTGTGTCTCCCAGCTTGTGGATATCATGGGAAAATGGACATAAAGTGGGGCTTTGGTGCAGTGGGTTTTTGGTACCATAGGATTCATCCCCCCAGGGAGAGTTTGGGATGAGGCTGCTCCACTTGACTGGGGAAAGTCAAGAGGAGATGCCAAATCCTGGAGGGCTTTGCTGCTCCCACCAGTTTTCCTTTGCTCTTGGCCAACCCACACAGCTTTCCTTTATTATTTTTTTTTAAACATTAATATTTATGAAACCCCAAACCCGCCTCCCCTGGAGGGTCTGGCCGTGCTGCTGGGAAGCTGTGGCTGTGATTGCTGGTGCTTCAAGGCTGTAGGAAAATATTGATGGAAAGGGCTGGTCCTTCCCAAGTGCAACCCCACACACATGGAAAATCCCTGTGGCTCTCCATGCTCTCTCTTTTTCCAGCCAGACTGAAAGGTGACAACAGGACTCTAAAAGGATGTGGTGTGTGATCCACGGTGAATGAAGCCTCTCTTAGGGGCTGCTGATCCTAAATCCCAGTGGGAATAACCCTTAGTCCCTGTTTTCTGGGTGTTTCACCAAAAAAGCTTGGATTACCAAGTTCTGCTTATTGGTGCTCGTGGGTTAAATGTGTTTCCAAGCCTCCCACTCCATCCTTCCTGGGAGAACAATACCCACAGGTGCTGCATCCCAGTCTAGGGGCTGGCAAATCCCAGAATCCTGGAATGGTTTGCTTTGGAATGGACCTTAAAGCCCACCCAGTTCCAACCCCCTGCCGTGGACAGGGACACTTTCCACTACCCAGGTTGCCCAGAGCCCCTCAGCATCCTTGGAGCTTGGAAAGTCCCTTCAGATATTAAAAGGGAACCTTAAGGTCCTCTCAGCCCTGCAAAGTCAGGAAGGGGGAAAGATGCTCCACTTTGCATAGGAGGAGATTTAAGAATGTATAACAAAACCCCATCTACTGGAAGCAGGGGGGCAGGACACCCTCCTGGAATCCAGGGAGCCACCCCAAAACGGTGTTTTTTTTCCTGTAACGGGTCAGGGCAAAGTGGTTTTCCTTGGCGGCGTGAGGAAGATGAAGGGAGGCTTCCTGCTGCTCGCGGGAGCCGCCTCGTGCTGCGATCTGTGACGGGCAGAAAAACTCCCAAAACTGTTCCTCCTCCCAAAACACGGGAGTTCTGGGAGGGAAGAGGGCTCAGCCCAAACCCTGCCCATGTGCAGCGCTGGGGGGGGGTGTGCCCAAACTTGGCCAAATATTTTGTTGAAACCTCCAGCAGGATTTCTTCCCCCGGGATTTGAGATGCTTTTTAAGAAAAGCTTTTCAAAAAATCCCCCTGTTCCCTGAGATCCCACCCGGGTTTGGCTCCTCCACACTCCCCCCCTTTATCCTGCTGCATCCGCACCACCGGACGTGCCATCCCGGGGTTTCTCTAATCCCACCTTGGGGGCCCCTCTGCCATCCCATGGATGTGATTTAATCGTGGGCCATGTGACAGAGCTTTGCCTTGAGCTGCTGCAGCCAAACACCACCGTTAGTCGCCCCCCTCCCAGCCCGTTTTGGAGTGGGAAACAGGGAATTGCAGATCCCTGTGCAGCTTTTGGGTGCTGCCCCTGCATTCCCTTCTTTCCCCTGGACAGAGGATTAATCCTTCCCAGTGCACCAGGACTCCAGATCATCCCAAAGACCTTTTTTTTTCCTCTCCTCTGCCCCGTTTCTGAAGGTTTTGCAGCCAAACCGATCCCTGACTGGGGCACAGGGATCTATAAAGCCTCGTAAAATGGTGGCAAATCCCACACCAGTAATTCCATCAGCTCCGGCTGATGCTGTGGGTTTATTCACTCCTACTTGTTCCCCTTTCCCAGGTCGTGGGGTGTGTTGAGCACCCCGAGTACCTGTAACTTCCCTGGTGGAAGAAGCACCTCTTCTTCCTTCTTTTTTGAATGTTTTTCCCTTCATTTTAACTTGTTTTAGGGTCCCACGGGATCTGTGACCTCCTCATTCAGTGCTTCGCACCCAGCCCTGCTCTACCTCCTACAGCTTTGCTTAACCCCTCCTGATCCGTGTTCCCAGGGGATTCCCAGCTCCTTTGGGATGGGCATCACTGTCTCACAGCTCACGCCCAAGTTTTTGGGGCAGCCTGTCTCATCCTTTCTCCTTATCCTGGATCCATCCTTCTCTCCTACTCTGGGAGATGCTTGTCCCGATACCATCCACCCATTTTCCCTCCATCTCACACTGGATATCACCCCAGCTGGAATGAAAAGTTGATCCTGATGGGGAAAGGCCCCTCCAGGGCACTACCTGAGCCACGGATGAGAATTTTCCTGGTGGATTTGGCTGTCCTGGGATTCTCCCAAAGAGCAACATCAGAGGTGAGCAGAGCTTTGGCCTTGGGGTTCAGGGCTTGGGATTGTCGGGGTTTGGCCTGGATGCACGATGGGGAAATGCTTTTAAATCCCAATTTTTTTTTATATCTTGGCAGCCAACAGGTTGTAATACTGCTTGGAAAATCCAGGTCTTCCCTGGTCACCTGTAGGCAGGTGGGATAAGCGTGAACGGTGACTGGGGCATGGAAAATGGATGGAAGTCCCAGATTTCCAATTTTTTGCACTGATAGGGATTGCAAGTGTCCCAGGAAGTTGCTTCCCTCTGCTTTTGGGTGCAGGCAGCACCCTTACCTGCAGCTCCCATTTTGGCAGCCTTGGAGATGATCTGAGGGGGTGTCCAGTGGCTTTTGTGAGGTAAAAAACAGGGATAAAATCCCCAAAAATATACCATTAACAACCACAAAATCCAAAGCAGCAGAACAAGGAGTTCTCAGCGCTGCCAGGGCTTCTCACATGTGGATTCACAGGTGCATGGTAAAGGCTCAACCAGAGCCACCTTGAAAACTTGGCAAAAAAAACCCAACAACCCTTTAAAATTATTCCCCTCTAAAGAAAAGCCTTTAAAACTTATTATTTTTAATTTCCTGCCCCTGTCTCTGATGAACAGCCACCTGTGGCTACGTGCAAGCTGCAGGGGAGCGGGTGGGAGGGAGGGAGCTGGTCTTAAGTAACGCTCTTGGGTTAGGCTGGATCAAGTTGCCTCAGCTCGGACACAGCCAGGAGGGAAAACTGCCCTGGGAAACAGGAGGAAAACCTGCTGCCGGCGGGAAAAACATCTTGAGGAGGCTTGAGAGGCTGCAACAGCATCTCTGAAGCTGCCTTCAGGTAAAGAAATGTGGGGAGGGGGAGATGGGGGGGTGTAGGGGTGGGTGTGCTGTGCCAGGGGAGATGGCACCATTCCCAACCTGCCGTCGGGCAGCGGGATGGAGGGGCACCCTGAGCTGCAGGAACAACC
Organism: Corapipo altera; assembly: GCF_003945725.1. NCBI lineage: Eukaryota > Metazoa > Chordata > Aves > Passeriformes > Pipridae > Corapipo > Corapipo altera. The sequence goes on from NW_020884943.1 coordinate 292,988, forward strand.
AGTGCCACCCCATGACAGTGTCCCCACAGGTGACCCCTTACCTGAGGGAGCACCAGGTGCCCCTTCCCTTGGGCTCACCCAGCACCTGGACCTTGCCCATGGGTGTTTTTTTGCTCTGTGCAATATCCGAATATTTTTCCATGGAAGAGAGAAAGGAGATGGAAAGAGGATGTTGCATCCCCCCGCCTCCTTTCTCCAACCATCCTGTGATATTTTCCTGCACCCCTGGCTATTTACTGCTGCTTCCAATAACGGAGCAGTGACTTGATGCCAAACCCCAGGGATCAGCAGAGGCTGGAGAACAGCCCCGCTCCCCACCGACCACGGCCCCATCTCCCTCCCAGGCTCTGGGCCACGCGTGTCCTCCTCCTCAGTGTCACTGTGTGGGTGCTGTCAGCCCTGCCAAGGGGCTGAGCTGGCTCCAGGACAGGGTTTGGGAGCTGAGCCTCCATCACCGAGCCCAGCAGCGGGATTTGCCGAGGAGGAGGCTGTCGAAGGGACTCCTCTTACCTTCGGATCAGTGCGGAGAGAACAGAGCTGCAGTTTTCCTTCTTTTAAACCGTTTTTTTTTTTAATGGAATTAATTTTTTGTACGTGCTTTTGGAGCGGTCCCAGGGAATCTTTTGGAGCAACCCCAGAGGCTTTTCTTTCTCGTGCCGCTGCAGGAGGGCTGAGAAGCGGAGCATCACCATGCCCCTCTCCCGCCACACCGGCCAAATCCCGGAGTCCAACTGGACCTTGGGCTTCAGGGAGATGACGGAGCCCTGGAAAGGCGCCGTCGGCTGCTTCGGCGTGGCCGTCTTCTTCGCCATGACCATCGGCATCATCTCCTGGCAGGCCCTGGAGCAGTCCCCGGAGGAGTGGGTGCTGCGGGGCCGGGCCGGTGGGATGCTGTGGGAGCGCCGGCGCGGGGCCCTGGTGCTGCGGGCGCTGCCGGCGGGGCGGGCGGTGGCGGCGATCGCGGTGGGCGGCGTGCCGGCCGCCGAGCCCCCGCCGCCGCGGGACCACTGCTGGCACGACGGCGGCCAGTTCTGCTACTCCTGGGAGGAGGACGCCGAGCTCCGGCTCTCCCTGGAGCCCCCAGCGGCCCCCGGCACCGAGTGCTACAGCGTCCGCTGGACCCCCCTGCGCCCCGACGTGATGCTGAAGGTAACGGGGACCCCCCTGCCCAGCTCGGCGTCGTTTGGGGCCCAACGAGCCAAAGCAGGCCTGGCACAATTCCCCAGATACCGTGGAGCTCCCCAGCTCCCACAGCCTCCAGCGACTGGGTGGGAAAAGCCTTTTGGCAGCATCGTGACCCGACACTGAGCCCCTAAAGCCCCGAGGGGCTGTGGCCGGTGCCGCGTTGGAAAAGCCTTTTGGCAGCATCGTGACCCAATGCTGAGCCCCCCAAAACCCCAGGGGGCCCTGGTGGTGCCGCGTTGGTGACCCCGGGGTGGGAGCACTGTGTTTATGTGGAGACGGAGTAAATAAGCGCTGGAGACAATGCTGGCGAGAACCTCGGGAAGGTCCATTCCAAGGCAGACACAATGGGCAGCTCCCACGGGATGGGAATAACCCACGTCCGCTGCTGCAAACACTGGGGGGGGGCTTTATTTTTGGTATCATTCCCTGTTTTGTCCCTCGGTTAAACGAAAGCAGGCTCTGAAAAGGAGCGTTAGGAGGGGAAGGAGAAACCCTGCCAGAGCGAGGTGTCCGGTTGTGGGGGGCCCCCAGGACAGGGAGGAAAGCAGGATGGGGCGGTGTGGGATGGGGGATTGTTCCCCTTTAGCCATAAACTGTTGGCACCATTTTGGGTGGGTAGAAGCTGTTGCCTGAGCACAAGCCCGGCATACAGGGGTGGGTCTCCTTTGCTGGTGTTGGTGTGGGGTGCACGAGGGGATGAGCAAGACAGAAGAGGCTTTTCCCCACTTTTTTTAAAAAAAACCATTGGAAAATATGATCCAGCGGAATCTGAGTTTAGGACAGGCTGGTTTTCCCTCTTTTCCAGCTGGTGTAACGAGTTCAGCTGACACCTGGTACGGCTATTCTGAGCCTCCAGGGTTTCCACTTTAATAATTTACATCTCCTCTCCCCACCCCTTGGAGAGACTTAACCTCTCTGTGCCCCGAGCTCAGGGCTCCAGGAGGCTCTGAAGCCTTGGGATTGGGAATAAACATGGGGTGGGCCGAGCTGGGGTTCTTCAGTTCTCCTCTGCCTGCTCCAGTCTCCTTCCATGGCCCCAAATCCTCGGGATTTCGGGGAAACCCGTCCCGCCTGGGAAGTCACGCGGACTCTTAAGTCCTGCTGATCCCTTGACTTGGCAGAAAGGAGAAAGTTTTAGAGGCTTTGAAGCGAAAATTGATGGTTTCTGGCAGGAGGTGGGTCAAGGATGGGGATGTCCCCGGGCACAGGGTCCTATCAGCCCTATGAGAAGTGTCCCAAATCCCCCAAACTGAGTCTCGTTGAGGGAGATTCTTGTTATGAGCCCTTGGGAAGCTGTGCCTTGGGAGAGAGCACGTGTCCCTCCCAGGGATGCTGCGGTGCCATCGAGGTGAGGGCTAAAACCTCCCTCAGGTGGGGACAGTCGCAGTTGTAAATTCGTGCCAGAAACTCTGGGAAAAGCGGATAGAAAGGTTAATGTCTTTAAAAGTAAAACAAACTTAGAAGTAAAGCAAACAAAGAAAAAGCACCAAAGAAAGAAAAACCAAACAAACAAAAACCCCAAACAAACCAAGAAACCCCAAACAGAATTTCCCAGCTGGGCTCCTGAAAGTGAATTTAAAGCTCACCCCATTCCACAGGCAGGGACACTTTCCACTAGCACAGTTTGCTCCCGGACTCATCCAACCTGACCTTTCTTCCTCACCCTGAACGTTCCTTGCTCTTTAACGATGCTCTCCTGGTTGCAGGATTGCTTTTCCATGGCCAATGTCTCCTGGTACGGTGGGCCAAGCATCCGTGCCCAGCGCTGGCCCCTCAACAGCGCCGAGAGCCCCGCGCAGCCCTTCGTCAGCGGAGACCTCGGCACCAACCCCGACGGCTTCGGGCCTGTCCTGGACAGGTACTTCTTGGGCTCGACAGGTAATCACAACCTTCCCTGCCCCCTGTCCTATGGCTTCAGTCCCTGTGCTTCCCCATCCTCCTCACCTCTAAAGCAGCTGGTTTAAGAGCAGGGTAGATGCTTCTGAGAATTAAATATCCTACAAACGTAATGACAACTGGCAGCAGGACGCAGCACTGCCTGGATCCCACACAGCCTCGTCCCTGGGGGAAAGGCTGTGATATTGAACCTGGGTGCCTGAGGATGGCACGGTCCAAGTCACCCCAGGGACATCCTGTACTCTTCACATGCCTGGGATTTTTTTTCTTAAGTCTGTGCCCATTGCTGCTTCCTCTATCTCCACTTGAGCGGCTTCACAGCTCCCTGATGCTGCTGTGGGATGCTGGATTCAGGCAGGAGTTCAGCTGCTGGTGTTGTTTCTCGGTGGACGTTGGGATTATTCTGCAGAACACAGAAGTTCAGGTATTCCCACAAATTCACCCAATGACCCGCAGCTGCCCTGAACCGCTGCAGCCACTGCATGCTGAGCCAAAAAAAGGCAGGAATGGGAGAAATCTAGCCCTTGAAAGGCATTTTGGAGGCTACAAGGGAACAGCAGGAACAGAACGGGGACGGTCGGCACGGTTGGATCTGCGGTGGGATCAGTCGGGGAGGTCTTGGCAGCACACAAGTGCCAGGACTGGGAGGAGCCGGGCGCTCGCCGAGACACCGAATTCCCCCTTTTCTCCCCCCAGGAGTGACGGTGACCGTGGCGCCCGACGTGCCCCTGCTCCTGTCGCTGGAGAGCCACCGGCACTTCTGCCTGCAGACGCCGGCGGCCCGGGCGGAGCCCCTGCGGTACCTGCTCTGCATCAGCACCGACGTGGCGGCCGCGCACCGGCACCGGGGCAACCCCCCGGCGGGACCCGCACGGGCACGGCCGGACACGGCGCTCCTGGGGTGGGTGTTCCCTCATCCCGGGGATGGGCATCCTCCCAGGAGCCCCAGGTCGCTGCCCAGAGCATCTTGTTCCGGCCCAAAACCGCGACCCACCCCGCCCCGGCTTTTCCCACCCCGCAGGTCTCCGCTGTGGCGGTACCACGGCCCGGAGGGTTCCGCCGCCAAAATCAAGCGAGGTTTGAGGTCGCTGGTGAGGAGGTTGAAGCGGCACGGCCTTCAGGAGGGGGTCGTGGCCCTGGGGGAGCGCGGCACCGCCATCCTGGCCGCAGCGGTACGACTGTGTCCCCCCCGCGCTCACCCAGAGCTCGGCATCGCCGCTCCGACCGCCCACCCTTCCCTGCCTTTCCCTCCCGCAGGAGCACGTGCCCTCGGAGCGCAGGAAGAGGCAGGACCTGGCCCTGGTGGAGCCTCTGCAGCTCTCCATCACTCTGTCCCCCTACGCCAGCATCACCTCCCCGCTCTTCCTGCAGTCCCTGCACCGCGGCGAGGCCGCGGGATACTGGCTGAGCCGCCAGCCCCGACCTGGGGCCAGCACGGTACAGGATACAGGACCCTCCTCAACCCTAAACCCCAAATTAGCACTGGATAAACCCCCTCGTGTTTATTACTTACAGGGGGAACAGCCCAGTGCCCCTGTGCTGTGTGGATTTAAATCCATTGATAACGGCTATGAATGCACCCGATTTATGTGCATTTAAATCCACTGATAATGGACATAAATCCTTTCCATTTAAATCCCTTGGATTTAAAGTGCTGTGGGGAGCAGCTTCTCTCCTGGCTCCTACGGAAGCAGCTTGGAAATTCCCACTTCCAAAAGATTTTTAAAAGTTGCTTGTGTTCAGAAAATCCCTCAAGTCCCATGTTTTCTGTGGTCAGTTTAATGATCAGCCACGTTGCCACCCACTCGGGGATTTTGGGGGGGAATGGAGGGAGGGTTGACACACGTGCTGTGCCGCAGTGCGGTGGTAAAGTGGCATTCCCCAGCCTCACGCCCTGGAATTAGCAGGATATTTTATGGATCTGACAGCCACTTCCGTCCTCATCCGCAGATCCCACTGCTGACCACCTGGAAGGGGCAGCTCTGTGCCCGCCTGAACGTCACCAGCGAGGCGGCGCTGGCCTGGTACCTGGCACGTGCCCGGCGCCTGCGGCAGGCACTGGGGGCCACATACGTGGCCTTTGAGGGAGTCGAGGGTAATTCCTTCCTGGAGCAGGATGTGCCACCTCCCGCCGAGCTGGCAGGTGATGGATACACCAGGGTGTTGGCGGCAGCACTGGCGACACTGGGCAATGGCACCGTCGTCAGCGCCGGGGCCGGGTGGGTACCAGGGACACGCTTTGCTGGAGCCAAGGGGTGTGTGAGTTCCTGGGGGATGGTTGAGGGGATGTCCTTGGGATGCCAGGAGTGCTCAGCACCCGGGGAAGTGGCATGGAGGTGGTCCAGGGCAGCACGCTGGAGTCGATGATCCATGTGGGATCTGAGGTTGGCGAGGCCCTGGCACAGGTTGCCCAGAGAAGCTGTGGCTGCCCCTGGATCCCTGGAAGTGTCCAAGGCCAGGTTGGATGGGGCTCGGAGCAACCTGGGCTGGTGGAAGGTGTCCCTGCCCCTGGCAGGGTGGTGGGACTGGATGGGCTTTAATGTCCCTTCCAACCCAGACCACTCCAGGATTCTCTGTCTGACCCCAGTGACTGCCAAGCCAGCCAGGCATTGTGGAATTTCGGCTCCTGTGAGCCCTCTAAGCACCTCTAAGGGTTTGTTCTGTCTCCCCAGCTCCAGTCACCTCCCTCTGTTCGTCCAGATGAGCCCCCTGCACTCCGACTGGAGCCACGCGGGGCTGAAGGGGCTGATCCCCTCCGTGCTGCACTACAGCCTCTTGGGCTACAACTTCTTCATCCCTGACACTGTAGGTAAGGATTTCTTTGGGTTTTTTTCATTATTTCTGCCTTTTCCTCAGTGATTTTTGCAGAGTTTTTCGAGGCAGGAGGTGCATTTGCAACTTAGGTGTGCTGTGGGAAGGCTTGGAGCACTTTGCTCCCCGATTTTCTGTTCTGCTGGCTTGGTTGGGATGAACGTTACCAGGGAATCGGCTGAGGAATTAAAAACAAAAGAACATGCTGTAAATATTACCAGGCAGCCCCATCAGCAGCTGGGTCTCTGGGGATGCCCTTTGCAGAGCTCCACCACAACCCACCCCCCCAGGGCTTGGCTTGGGCTAAATCCCACCCGGTACAGCCAGGAGGGAGCCCTTAGCCAGGATCCACATCCCCAGGCTCCTGGCTGGGGAATGGATGTTCCTAAAACTCAAGCAGCTCTGCTCCAAGTTTGCCTTTCTGCCCCAAAGCAGAATGGCTGGAGAAATCCTTAAATAAACACGTTATAAAAGGCAAGAAACAACCTCTGATCAGGGCCAAGCGGATTGTTGCCCCTTTTCTTGGAGCGAACGGGGCTTCAGACCTGGAGAATGGAGCTAAATAACAGCCCTGAAATAGGGGTTGGAAGCAATTTTTCAATTTTGCCTCTATTTTTAGCCTGTTTTCCCTAGAAAATGTGGCTCAGGCAATCCCAGCACAGCAGTTCCCACCCTGACGGACGCTGAACCCCTCGGCTTATTCCAGGGAAGCAGGACGGGAGCGCAGGTCCCCCTGCATGGAGAGGGTTGGGGTGTTTGTTACTGGGGCACGTGGCCCCTTGGGTTGTGTCCCAACATTCTGAGAGCTGCAAAAGCTGGGAAAAGCCTCTGGGGGAAATGGGCATCTGTGGATGGCTGGGAGAGCCCTCCGCTCGTGCTGTTTCTAGGGAAGCTGTGGCAGGTTTTCGGAGCGACGGCTCCCAGGGATGCTCCGGCTCCCGGGGGGGCTTTAGGCGCTGGAAGGGGCTCTAAGTGTTCCCAAGAGCTGCCTTTTCCCGTGGGAGGCCCCTGAGCAGCCCCACTGAGCCCTGTGTTCCCACAGGAGGGAGCCTGGCCGGTGACTCCGCGGGGGACCCGGAGCTGTTTGTGCGGTGGCTGCAGATCGTGACCTTCCTGCCCGTGATGGCCTTCGGGTCCCCACCCTGGCTCTGCTGTGACTCCTGGGTGTGTATCCCTCACTCTGACCAGGATGACACCAGCTCTCTCACGAGGAAAATCCAAGGGATTTAAATGGAAAGGATTTATGTCCGTTATCAGTGGATTTAAATGCACATAAATCGGGTGCATTCGTAGCCATTATCAATGGATTTAAATCCACTTAAATCCATTTAAGTTGACAGATTCATATCCAGTTGTCAATGGATGTAAATCCATTTCAATCCAAGGGGTTTATATACAATATCAATGGATTTAAATCCATTTAAATCCAATGGATTCATATCCATTATCAATAGATTTTATCAATTTAAATGCAGCAGATTTACATCCGTTATCAGTAGGTTTAAAACCAATGGGTTTATAGCAATTATCAATAGATTTAAATCCTTTTAAATCCAAAGAATATATATCAATTATCAAGGGATATAAATCCATGTAAATACAATGGATTTAGATCCATTGTCAATGTATTTAAATCCATGTAAATACAATGGATTTGTATCCACTGTCCATGGATTTAAATTCATTTAAATCCAATTAATTAATATCCATTATAATGGATTTAAATCCATTCAAATCCCATGGATTTATATTCATTATCAACAGATTTAAATCCGTTCAAATCCAATCAATATCCATTACAAAAAGATTTAAATACATTTAAATACAATGGGTTTATATCCACTGGTAATGGACTTAAATCAAATGGATTCACATCTGCTATCAGTGGATTTAAGCCATTTAAATCTAATGGATTCATATGCCTTATTGATGGATTTATATCCACATAAATTAATATCCAGTATCAACCCTGTTTGTACCTTGTGGCTGCCATAACTTGATCAGGACATTGAAACTCAGTCACCTCTCTTCCCAAGGGAATATATATATATATATAATTTTTATTTATCTGGTTTGTTTTCATTTTTCCCTGCCTGCTTTGCTGTTTCCTGGCTGTCAGACTCCTCACAGATTTCCCTCTGACCCTGCAGGTCCTGAACCTGACCCGCCAATGCATCCAGAGGCACCGGGACTTTGTGCTGCCGCTCCTCCTAAAATACAGCGAGGAGTGGCAGAGTTTGGGACACCCCATCTTCCGTCCAGCCTGGTGGCTCAGCCCCACGGATCCGACCGCGTTCACCATAGAGGATGAATTTCTCATTGGAGATGAGGTGGGAATTCTGCACCATCCTGTGAGCCCAGCTCTGCCGGAACACGAACCAGGGCTTCGTAGTCAAGCAGATTTAAATCCAAGCCAAAGCAGCTGGTTTATGTGGGTTTGGGGTTTTTCCTTTTTGGAAAAGCTTGGCTTTCTTCACAGAACTCTCATTCAGGGCCCTGGAAACCTCTTTCAGCTTTGGGAGTGAAATGATTTAGCAGGAATAAATAGTCTCAGAATGCTGGATACCGCTTTTCCCGTAAAACAAGGGAAAATAGTTTTAAGGCCGGATTGGACAGGACTTGGAACGACCTGGGATAGTGGAAGGTGTCCCTGCCCATGACAGGGGGTGGAATGAGATGGGCTTTAAGGTCCCTTCCTAGCCAAACCATTCCATGATTCCCTGGTGACCATCTCATCCCCCCACGTACATCCCGCCCAATCCACCACCTGCTAAAGCTCTTTTTTCTTTCTTTTTTTTTTTTTTTTTACTGCAGGTCCTGGTTGCTCCAATAACAGAAAAAGGACAAACATGGAGGGATGTCTTCCTGCCTGGAGAAGGGCACCTCTGGCTGGACACCAACTCTGCCCGTGTGTTTGATGGAGGCACCATCCTCAGGAATTACTCTGCCAGCCTGGCCGAGGTGCCCGTGTTCGTAAAGACCTCCTGAATCCAGCCTGGGCAGCTCCTGGACAGTGACCTCAGAGAGCAGCGCTGGCCACAGGCTCTTCCCTGACACTTCCAGACTGTTTGCACTTTCCCAAGAACCTTTATTTTGTTGGTTTTGTTTTTTTTTTATTTCAGGAGAAATTGTTTGAGTTTTCTTACTTGCTGTTATCCAGAAACAGCAGCAATATGGCTCTGCCACCACCACCCACCCACAATCAGTGCTCACCTGTATCTTTCCAGGGTTTTCCCATTTAAATGTTTGTGTGAGTGTGTTTAGGTGGACACATCCAGCGTTTCCAGATCCCTGGCAAGGTGCTCAGAGAGGCTGCCTTGGCCAGGGAGTGGATTTTCCGGGAGATAAACAAACATCAGCTTATACCCGATGGGAAGTTTTGTACTGAGTGAAAAAAAGGTAAATCCAGGGAAAACTAAACAGGACAGCTCTGTTCAGCTTTCACCAAATGGGAAGTTTGGGATTTAATGAGAAAAGTAAATCCAGGGAAAAATTACCAGGATAGTTTTGCTCCTGTGCGTGGCCCCCCACGGTGCCCAGCGCTCCCTGCTTTTCTCCCACCGGGCACTGGGTGTGTTTTCCAGGAGTCTCCGGTAGCAAGAGCCCACCTTTGAGGATAATCTGGGAAAATGGGTGAACTCCAGATCTATTTGAAGCAGGTTTATGTGGAAGAAAAATAAATTCACTCAAGGGAAGGAGTGGCTCCACCAGAGCATGATGTGGACATCCAGGATCCTTGCCCACAAGCTCCAGAGCTCAGCACTGAGCCCTGTGAGCCCCACCTCCTGTTTTTCACCATTTGTTGAATTTTATGGCTTTTGTTCCCAATTATTTCTAGCAGTGCAAGAGGGATCCAGTGTGATCAGCCTCCTTCCATCCAGCAGAGAACGTATCCATTGGCAAAATCCATGTCCCACATGCTGAACGTGCATTTAGGGAGATTATCAACTACACTGATATCCCAAGTGAGGGATAAATGGGACAGTGCAGGTTATTGGGGTGATTCCAAAGGCTGGCATTTAGGGACAGGGACTGGGTGACAGCTGGGAGGGAAGTGAAGGGCAAGTTTTGGCCCTGGGGCAGGGCTCAGGCACCTCCAACACTGAATGGTATCAGCTACACCTTTTTTTGTGGAAAATGTTCCTGTACCGAGGCGTGGCTCCGCTGAAAAAATGCTAAGGGCTTCCAGCTTTTCCCAGCAAAGTTTCTTAAAACTGGAAGAAAAGCAAAAAGCAAAAAAAAATTCCAAATAAATCAAATTCAGCCATGCAATCCTGGGGCACGGAGAGGGGAAGAGCCCGTGGGGATGTGGGGAGAACCCCCTGCTCCTTCCTTGATCCACAGAGGCACATGATGGGGCTGGAGGGAGCACAGAGAGGGAAAGGATAGGGCTCATGAGAGCAACCCAAGGCACCCCCACGGCCTGGGGTGCTCCAAAATACCTGTGGAGGCTCCTGAGACAGCAAAAAGCACAAAGGGAAATAAAGGCAGCGCTGGCTAAAGTGACATTTGTTTATTCAGAGGGACTCAAACCCCGGAACAGGATGCCCAGAGAGGATCTGGTGGCTCCATGCTGGGATATCACAGAAGGCTGGCTGGACACTCTGGGCTGTCCTGTGCCAGGACTGAGTGTGGCCTTTCCCCTCTTGGGAGGGTGGGATATTGGGTCCTGTGCCCTGCATGGCTCTGGGTCCTGCACCGGTACCGGTTCCTCCCTTAGGAGTCTGGGATGTGCTGTTGGTGCCTTGGAGCTCGTCGCTCACCAGCATTCCTGCTCCTCCAGTGCCTCTGCCTCGAGGAGTCACTGTGGGGCTCCGTTCCTGAGGACGATGTCTGGGTGTCCCGGCGTTGCCTGCGGGACCTGCTCCATTGCCTGTTCCAGCCGTGGGAATGCTCCCTGTTCCTGCCCCTCCACCTCTGTCTGCTGCGGTGGCCCCGTGCCTGTCCCTGCTGATCTTGGCCCCGTGGCGTGTGGGACCTGCCCTGGGATCGCCTCCCCCGCGAGGAGTCTGAGGTGTCCCGTTCGGACCCTGGAGCTCGTCCCTCGTTGTCCCGATCCCTTCTCCACTGACGCCTCCTCCTTCTCCGCCGACGCCTCCTCCTTCTCAGGAAGCTGCTCCCTTGGGCGTGCTGAGACCACTGGTGGCCGTCACGGTGCCGCCTCAAGGACCTCCTTCGGCCCTGCTCTGGGGGCTCATCGTGGCTGCTGCCACTGTGTCCCGAGCAGCTCCCTGTGCCTTGCTCCAAGCGGCCGAGCCTCCTCTGCTTGCTGTCGTACACCTGGTCCTGCACCTCGTGGTACAGGGCCACGTGCTGGGGGTACGTGTGGCGGATGGGCCGCTGGCACTGGGGGCACGAGGTGTCGCTGAGGGTCCAATCCCACAGGCAGAGGCGGCAGAAGCAGTGCCAGCACAAGCTGGAGCACTTGGTGTCGATGTCCCGGCACGCCGGGCAGGAGGGGTTCTCCTCGCTGCCATCCCGTGGCTGCTGGCTGGTGCTGGCAGCAGAGGTGCCCGGCTCTGGAGAGTCCTCCTTCGATGACATCTCGCCCTGCAAGAGACACAAAGGCTCTCTGCGGACACGCGTCCCCCAAAACAGTCCCACAGCGCCTCATCCCTTCGGAGCCGTCCCACACCTCAGCAGCGGTGTTGTCACGCGGGGCCTGCTGCCCACCAGTCTCACCACGGGATTGACTGAAGATCTGTGCCCCCATCCTGATTTCATGGAATGCTGGGACACGGCCCTTTCTGACGCAGTGTCACAGGTGAGGTCGGCCCCGTCACGCGCCCGTGTCACAAAGGGACAGCGCCGAAGGGCCAGGGTGCTGTGGCTGTGTTTGGGGACACGTGTCAGCAGATAAACTTTGTGCCTTCGAGGGTGAGATGGTGTCACAGGAGGGGACTCCAGAATGGGGCCCCAGAGGGAGGTCCCCGAGGTGGCACCACGATGGCCGCAGGTGCCCTCAGCACGCCCAGGGCTGCGACTCGTCAGGAACTGTAGTCACTGGACAAGGGGGAATGGCTTCCCACTGCCAGAGGGTGGGATGGGATACCGGGAAGGAATTCTTTCCTGTGAGGGTGCTGAAGCACTGGAGTGGATTTCCCAGAGAAGCTGCAGCTGCCCCATCCCTGGAAGTGTCCAAGCCCAGGTTAGACAGGGCTTGAGCAAACTGAGATAGTGGAAGGTGTCCCTGCCCATGGGACTGAACAGGCTTTAAGGTTCCTTTGAACCCAAACCATTCTATGAGTCTGTGACCAGCAAGGCTCCTGCTCTCCTTGGGTGAAGCTCCACGGAGACAGACCAGAAATTCTTGGGTTTCATTGCACTGCTAGGTTAGAAAACATCTGTCAAACATCCACTTTGCTGGATTCACATTTACCCAGTTTTTTTCATGATCTCAGGTCTGTTACTATTGCTGATTAAAATAAACGGTCTGAAGGCTCTTTGTCCTTCAGCCAGCAAGGACACAAATCCTTCTACAATAATCAAATAAAGCCTGAAAAACTCCATCTCTTATGTAATGGCATAATTAGATAGACTAGTGCTTCCTACTCAGAACTGTGTGGAAAAAAAGGAAGGCATCTTAGGTCAATAAGAAGACAAGAGGAATTTCCCAAGGAGCCGTGCCTTGGGCTGAGAGGGATGCTTTTTGGGAACAACAAAAACAAGGATGCTTTTGGGAACGGGCTGTAGTTGGGCTCGCAGCGCCCCGCACTGGCACAGGCTGCCCGGAGAAGCGATGGAGTCGCCACCCCTGGAGGGATCTACCGCGTGGATGCGTCCGTGCACTTGCGGACACGGCCAGCGGTGGGCTCGGCAGTGCTGGGGGGGACACTCGGACTCCATGTCCCGGACGGGCTTTTCCCGAAGGACTCGCTCTCACGGGCGCGCCGGCTCTCGCGCACAGCCCGACGGCAGTTGTAGTTTTCCTCCCGCCTTTTCGCGCTCACAGGCGCCGCAAAGGAACTACAACACCCGGCGCACCCCGCGGCGCGCGGCGCACGTCAGGCGCGCTCTTCCGCGGAGGGGCGCGCGGTGCATCACGGTAATTGTAGTCCGTTTGCAGTGGCGGCGCGCGGCGCTGCAGCGCTCGGGGACTACGTTACCCAGCGAGCGGCGCGGCCCGGCCACGGCACCGGGAAAGGGAACGAACGGCACCGGGAGCGGGACCGGCACCGGGGAGCGCGGAGATGGCGGTCGATAAGGACCTGCTGGAGCTGGACCTCTACGGGCTGCTGGGGGTCGGCGAGAAGGCGTCGGAGAAGGAGGTCGTGGGCGCGGCACGTCTCGGGACGGGCCCCTTCCCTCCCTGTCCCGGTGTCCTCGGGAACGGGATGTTCCCGGTGCCGCGCCCTGCCCGGTGCGGAGCTGAGCGGCTGCTCCGAGCGCTCTTGGTGCGCTCCCGCTGCCCGGGGCGCTGCTGCGGGGCCGGGGCTGTGAAATCGTGCGGAAAGGCCGCTTTTGCCGGTGTTGGCGTTATTATATCCCGGGTTTACCGATATTGGTGTTATTGCCCTCAATTTGCCCTTGTGCCTTCTCAGTCCCGCCTTTGGAGGAGGGAATGGCTGGGAGGGAGAGCTGCAGAGTTGGTCTGCGACGCTGTGCCCCTCGCTTTCTTATTTATGTGCCTCCAGAAGGAAAGTCGCGGTGTTTATCCAAAAATTCAGCTGTTAGGTCAGTCTAGGTGCTGTAGGTGCCCGTAAGGCTTCTGGTTCATTTTTGGGGGTTTACAACCCGCTCCCTGGAAATTCCCCGTGAAAGAAGCACCCAGCGGGAACAATCCAGTTTGTAACACGCTGGACTGGATGAGCTGAAAAGGCTTCGGGTGAGCTCGGGTTATTTCCCAGCTGAGCCGGTCGCTGCAGGGGGGAGGATGAGAGAATTCCCGGCCCGATGGCCTTGGTGCAGCTTTACAAAGCGGCAGATGGAATTTGGGGCGTCAGTCCTTGATCTGAAATACTTGAAATGATCCCAAGGCTTTCTGTAGCACGAAATAAGGGGTGAGGAAAGCCCTCTCCACCCGCCGATCGGAGCAGCCCGGCGGGAGCTGGGCAGCTGATGGATGTTTGGGAGTGAGTTGTCTCTCCCTCGCCTGGAATCTTATGAAGGAGGTTGGGTCACCTGCAGCGCTTTCCTTGTACATTCCCATCCCTGGAGCTTTGTCCGCCAGGTGGGGCCGAGACACAACTTTCTCCACTCGTTTTAGCAGGAAATTGCTTGGCACTGGGACAGAACAGCTTCCGCTCCTTTTTTTTTCCTTCCCCTTTTTTTCCCCCTTTCCCCCTTTTTTCCCCCTTTCCTCTTTTTTATCCTTTCTCCTCTTTTTTCCCCTTTCTCCTTTCTTTGTCCTTTCTCCCTTTTTTCCACTTTCCTCTTTTTCCCCTCTCCCCCTTATTTCCTCTCCACCCCTTTATTCCCTCCCCCCCTTTTTTCCCCTTCCCCCCCCTTTTTCCCCCTCCCCTCTTTTTTCCCTTTCCCCCCTTTTTTCCCCTTTTTTCCCCCCTTCCCTCCTTTTTTCCCCCCTTCCCTCCTTTTTTCCCCCCTTCCCCTCTTTTTTTCCCTCTTCCCCCTTTTTTTCCCCCTTCCCCCCTTTTTTTCCCTCTTCCCCCCC
>NW_020884943.1:307890-332103 GCF_003945725.1 Corapipo altera
TTCTCCCTTTTTTTCCTTTCTCCCTTTTTTTCCTTTCTCCCTTTTTTCCCCTCTCCCCTTTTTTCTCTCCTCATCTCAGACTCACCCCAAACACACCTTCCCGCCCTGCGAGTGTCCCAGGCCCATTCCCTTTCACTACAGGGACAGGGTTTTTTTGTTTTTCCAAGCTGCTTTTTTTTTTTTTTTGACAAATCCAACCCAGTCCCACCCCAGTAACTCCCAGTGTGGCCCCTGCAGGTGAAGACAGCGTTCCGGCAGAAGGCCCTGACGTGCCACCCAGACAAGAACCCGGACAACCCCCGGGCAGGTGAGACGCCAGCAGCAATTCCTCCTGGGAGTTTTCACCTCCCCAGGCTCCTGGAAGTGGCTCTGCTTCCCTTCAGCACTGTCCCTGAGGGAATGCCAGGGTGCCTGTCAGCTGGAACACGCACACACACGGGGCTCAGAGTTGGTGTCCTTGCTGTTAACTCTGGTTTTTAGGGCTGAGCGGTCACTGTCAGGTTTGGGAACATCAGCGTTGAGTCAAGTGCTGGAATTGGAATTACACCTCTCAAAGTCTTCCCACGTGGTGCCTGAACCCAGACCTTTGGCTGGACACTGGTTTCACCCATATCTCTCACAGTCCAAACTTCATCAGCACGTTTTATCTGTGGGCACAGCCCGGTTTTGTTGGGGAAAGGGCCCCGGCTGTGGAGCTGAGCTCACCCAGGCTGAGCAAGGTCTGGCTTCTGCTGCTGCCCTGGTTCCCAGAGTAACTGTGGGGAAGAAATAGCAGCACTGAGGGGAAATCTGGGAGGTTTGATGCCTGCAGGAGCTATGGGAAGGATGTAGGGAAGCCTCAGGCTTATCTGTGTCACCTTGGAGGAGGAGGAGCAGCAATGTTGATGTGAGATGAAAAGTTTGGATCTCGGGCTGGAAAGCTGGTGATGTGCCAGGCAGGATTTGTGTGGAAGGGGGAATTTCAGCTGCCTGCAGTGAGGGAGGGAGTGGTTGTTGTAGATGGAAATTGCATAATTAGCAATTAGTTTCTTTTTTGTGCGTCGAGACTGCTGATAATTCATCTTCACAAAAATAAATATAATTTCCCAGTGCTTATACTAGGACAAAGGAAAGACTTTTAAAGGCTAGATGGCTGTAATATAACATAACAATTTCCAATACAACATAAGCAGGAATGCTTGATAATTTATTTGTACACAAACAAGAGGAAGTGAAAGGAAAAGCACTGAGAGGAAGAAGAAAACTATGAGCTCCAGCTAAATGTGCCATGAAGGAGACATTGCAACCCGTGATAAAAACAATCAGTAAGAAAAATTAGGTTCATGTGTTCAAGATTTTTCTTAAAATGAAACAATCCCAGGTTTTGTTTCCTTATTTACTCTCAGGCTGATGTCACATGTTGCCCTTTGGGTTGAGGTAACCCCAGCAGAGGTTGGCTTTGGAGAGATGATTCTTCTTTCTTGGAGAGAAATTTCTGCAGGTCTCTCCCATAAGGAATTGTCTTTCCTGTTCTTTCCCAGATGCCTCACATGGTTTCCTGCATCTTACCCTCATTTCTTCTCGTTCCCAGCGGAAATCTTCCACCAGCTGTCCCAGGCCTTGGCCGTGCTCACAGATGCAGCAGCCAGGGTAAGGATCATCCCTCGGGAAGGGTGGGATGGAAACTCTTCCTGTCTGTCCTGCTCTGCTCTCCAGTGGAGAGTCTGTGAATACAAGTCTCAGCTGTCGTTCCCTGTAGTTCTCCAGAAGATCAAATATTAGGTGCCAAACAAAAGGGGGGAGAAACGTTCTGTTTCTGATCAGATGCTCTGTCCAAGGGTGAGATACTGTCTTTAATAACACGTTGGACTGGAGCATATCCCATTTAATAACATCAGTGATAACCACCCCTGATTCAGGGACACCAAATTCCCATGGCAACAGTGCATTTGCAGTTCCCTCCAAGTCGGGGGCTGACAAATGAATAATACCTGGATGTGATTGCTCCAAGCTTTTCATAAAAACAGACCAAAAGTGAACCAGTAACTCTCTGCAGATAAGCTCAGAAGAGAGACGTGTGCTGATTTCAGGTGATAAGAGCTAAAACCATGAAATAACTTCTCTTTTCAAACACTGGCAAAGCTTGCAATCCCCCCCCTCCAAGGGGGAATTCAGCTTTGGGCATCCAAGAACTTTTGGTCTTCTATATATTTAAAAGGAAAAACTGTTTAGCAACTGTTTGCCATGCAGGAAGGGAATTAAAAAAGGGAAAATCGCAGCTTTTCCAGCTGATAAAAACAGTTGTACAACTATTCTGCAGGTAGTATGAGAGGCAGTCTGTGCTCACCTCCTACACAGAGGTTCTGTGCAGGCTGAGGAACACATTAGCAACTGGTTTAAACAGGTGCCATTGAAATTGCCAGTTCACCCCAGTTCTTAGGTCTCTCTAGTGCTGAATTAATGTTGGTGTGTTTTTGCTGCTGAGGATTTTGGCTGCTCTTTGATCTGATACATTCATAGGACCTCAAACATGCCTGTGAATAAATATTTCATGTCAAATAGACCTTTTTTTAGTTGTAAAACTTTGCTCCAAAGCCAACCTGGGCTGTTACCAATGCCCCTAAAGCTGCTTTTGGGACGTTCAGGGAACCAAAATGTTCTTCCCACCTCTGAAGATGGGTCAGAGTTCTCTCCAGTACACGCTGAAGTTATTCCTGGACTTTCTCACCCTTCCATCTGGAGATCTTTGGGCCTCTTCTCATGTTTTCAGGATATTTGTGTTAACTTCCAACACTTCTAGGAGTGATGTCTGATGTCATTTTGTTCCCTGCTTTCCAGTTTCTCTCCCTGTTCCTGTAGTTTCACCCTGTTGTGCTGGTTCCTTGGCAGGCAGCATATGACAAGGTGAGGAGGGCGAAGAAACAGGCTGCAGAAAGGACACAGAAGCTCGATGAGAAGAGGAAGAAAGTAAAGCTTGGTAATAAAACCAAACCTTCCAGTTGCCTTGAACTGGGTGTTTGCATTTCTTCTCCCACAGGAACTCCCCAGTGATCAACCTGCTGTCATCCATGTCTGGTGGCTTTGGGTTCTTTGTGCCCAGTACAGTGCAGGAGCCACCTGGAATCTCCTCCCACAGCCATGGCTGGGATGGCCCTGCTCTGGGAAGGAAGGAATTAGGTCCTGCTCTGGGAATTTGGGGGGTTGATGCCTGTTAGACTCCTTTTGATGTGTGGGGGCAGAGGAGAGGTAGCAGTGACACCAGGACATCAGCGTAGGTGTAGCCACGTTTGTGATCTTTCCCTCCTCCCCTGGCCAGCAGGGGAAAAATTAAAATTCTCTTTGGGTTGTTTTAATTTCTGTTAAACGTTTTGCATTTTATTAATGAATTTATTTTTTATTTAATTCCCTCTCTGCAGATCTTGAGGCCAGAGAACGAGAAGCCCAGTCCCAGGAGAACGAAGAGGAGGAGATCAGGATAACGAGATCATTAGAAGAAGAAGTAATGATTCATTCTTAGTTTTCTCTGCTTCTTTTGAGGAAAAATTGCTGAAAGTCTTCTTTCCCTTCCTGATGAAATCTATGGGATGAGATGCAGCAAACCTCTGGATTGCAGGGCTTCAGGCTCTGGGACTAAGGGGCTCTATGAATCACACACTCCCAGGGTGGTTTGAGTTGAAAGGGACCTTAAAGCTCATCCAGTTCCAATTCCCTGCCATGGGCAGGGGCACCTTCCTTTAGACCAGGTTGCTCCAACCTGGCCACGGGAAAAGAGGAATGTAGAAGGGATTTTTTGGCAGTCTGGCAAACGTGTTGATTTGGGGGTTTTATTTTTCCTGCCCTTTTCCTTTTGCACAGCAGACAACAACAACAACTGCCTGCTTATCTGCTGGCTGGGAGGGATAGTGTCACTGGGAACATCCCACTTTAGTGCTGGAGCTGTCCCAGGAGGGGTGTCCCAGGACACCCAAGCTCCCCATGGGATTCCTGGCGTGGAGCAGCCCTGGAATTGCCTCAGGTGTCCCGTGCTGTGTTCCCTGTGCCGTAGATAATCCGCCTGCGGGAGGAGGGCTCCCGGCAGCTGGAGGAGCAGCAGAGGCTCATCAGGGAACAGATCCGGCTGGAAAGGGAGCAGCACAGCCAAGGTGAGCACAGAGGAGCTTGGAGGGCCAGAAAAAATCCTGATCTGCAAGTTCAAGCAACAAAACAACCAGAACTCCAGAGACAGAAACTCTCCTTGGGGTCTCCAGGCTTTTCCTGTATTTTCTTGCCTTTCTTAACTTCATTTCACATCTTCCCCTCCCCTTTTTTAATTTTTTTTTTTTTAATTTTTCTTTCAATTTTTGCAAACTGGGGGAGGATGTCGAGAATTTGCTTGGTGTAAGCCACTTTGAGATCCTTTGCAATAAATGCACCATTATAAAGTATTTAATTGCAGGGTCAAATTAAATTCCCAGGCTGTGCTATCCTGCTTTTTGTCTATCCTTAATTTTTCCACAGTTGTTCCCGCCAGGACAACTTCCTTTTGCAGGGAAAAATGTCTCAGAAGCTACCAGGTCTCCTGCTTGTGTTTTTACTTGCCTGTTTCTTGCCTTGATCGTGGCAAGTCTGGGCATCCTGGAAGGGAGAAACGCTGCCATGGAATATTCAGTCTGTGCTGCAGTTCCTGTTGCACAGGACTTTTGGGGCTGGAGTGGTCTGGTGGAAATCCAGAAGTGTTTGCTGTTGTCATATGTATGATCTCAGGGAAGATTTTGTGCTATATGCTGAGGAATTTTCTCGCCCATGTCCTTTCAATCTGTGTTTTTCCCTTTCCCCTCTTTAGGCAAGCAGGAAAGAAATGGAGCAGAAGGCAAAGTAACTCCTAAACTCAAGGTAAGACACTCTTAAAAAGCTGGATTTTGGTGTAAACTTATAGAACATGATGGAAAACAGAAGGGACACTTCAACCCTGCTGAGCTGGCTCATCCCTTTTTACAGTGGAGGTGAAATTCCCCTGTGGATTGTGCATCCTCACGTGAACAGCTCTTGTCCTTGCCCTTAGAATCCCTTCCTCCCTCACCTTTCCTCTGTCTGCTCCAGATTTCTGAGCCTGAAATTGAGTTGTCTTTGCTTTAAGCGCAGGGGGACATCTGCTAATTACCCTGACAGAGCCATCAGCATCCTTTCAATGTGATCTTTTTATATTCCAGTGAGCAACAGTTTCTGCCTGTTCCCCAAACAGTTTGTTCCCTGTGCTCATTCCCGTGCTGAGATCACTGTCTTGGCAGTCCTGGGAGTGTGGCTGTAAATAGCAAACGTGGGGAATGTGCAGGGGGTGGGAGCAGCGTTGAACACAGCAGTGCATTCAAACAGACAAAATTAACTCCTGGTCTTTTATTTCCCAGCTCAGATGGAAATGCAGGAAAGAAGATGAGACGGGAGGGGGATACTCCAAAGATGTGCTGCTGCAGATCCTGCAAAAGGTCCCGTCTCACACTCACTTTCCTACTGCTGGGTCTTCCCCTCCTCTCTGGTATAAGGATAATGAATTCTGGGAAGCTGCATATCATAAAATCATGGAACAATGAAATGGTTTGGATTGGAACGGACCTTAAAGCCCATCCAGTCCCACCTCCCTTCCACCAGCCCAGGTTGCTCCAGCCTGGCCTTGGACACTTCCAGGGATGGGGCAGCCACAGCTTCTCTGGGCAACCTGTGCCAGGGCCTCCCCACCCTCACAGGGAACAATTTTTTCCCAGTCTAACCCTATTCCCTGTCAGTGTGAAGCCATTTCCCCATGTCCTGTCACGCCAGGCCCTGGTGAGATATAAACTGAGGTGGCTGATTTTCATCTCTGTTCAGCTTTCTCGTGCAATTTTCAGAAATCATCAGCATGTTCATGCAATCATTAAGTTGGAAAAGACCTCCAAGATCATCACCTCCAACCTTTGAACCGAGTTTGATCCTTTGATCCGTGAGCTGGGAGCTGTTTCCCAGCTAACACCTCTGCCCTGCTGTGGGAAGTGCAGAGACAGGAGCAGACAAGCCTTTGACCTGATTAGTCCCAGCGTGGCAGCTTTGTTTTCCCTCCCTGCAAGTGCCTCCTGTAGCTCTGGCTCAGAGCTGAGCATCCCTCTTGCACTGGGGCTTGCTGGAAGCCAAGTGTGTTGCTCTGTGCCTCTCTAGGATTGTTTCCTGGAGGGACAGAAATTATGGCAGGTTGGGGTTGGTGGAAGCATCACGTGGGACAGAAATGGTGGCAACTCAACCTCATGCCTGTGAAAACACATGTTTTCTCTTTGTGTTCGTTTAATAAATGAACTCCACGTCTCTCCTGGGTCTGTAATTAACTTTTTTCCCCCTTCTTTCTTTGACCAGTATGGAGATGTGCTCAATTTGGTGATCTCCAGCAGGAAGACTGGGAGTGCAGTGGTGGAATTTGCTACGGTGAAGGCGGCGGTGAGTGTGCAGAGCCCCAGCTGGGTGTGTGTGTGGGGGGATGTCACAGGAGGGGACAGGTCACAGGGTGACAACCCAGGTCATTAAGGCAGTGGAGAAGGCTAATGAGAGTCTGAAGGCACAGAGGGATGAAGGGAGTGGCAGAGCTGGAGGCACAGACCCAGAACAGACCAGGCACATAAACAGGTTGTGCGCGGAACAGGCTGAGGGAAGAGGCAGTGCCTGAAAAATCAGGCACTGAGCATTTAATCAGCTCCCACTGAAGGTGAATTACCTTGGAGTTGGGCTTTTGTGCTTTTAGGGGTGATACCAGGCGTTTGCAGTGAAAAACAAATCAAAATGTCCTGGCTCACTGTGAGTTTTAATAACTCACGTGGTTGTGGGAACAGAAATCATCAGTTACCCTTAATTTTAGTAGTTCCATCAACTTACTCTGTGCAGGAGCCTGTGTTCCTTGTCACCTGTTCTTTCACTCACATCCAAAAGATCAAAAGGAAAACCAGCTCAGAACTGTGTGTGACCTGTTTGTCTGAAGATGTGGCAGGGGTATGTTCTGTCTGTGCTCAGTGCAGATAAGGACCATAAAAGTGCCTTAAAGATGATCTGATTGCAGCAGATCTTAACAAATGCAATCACAGAACACTTTAGGTCAGAAGGGGCCTTAAAGCCCATCGAGTTCCACCCACTGCCATGGGCAGGGACACCTGCCACTAGCCCAGGCTGCTCAGAGGTCCATCCAGCCTGACCTTGGACACTTCCAGGGATGGATCTTCCTTGTTTGTGCCCCACTTGGCCTTGAGGCCTGTCTGAGATGGGAAAGTGATCCTTAGGGACCTGTGAGGGAGCGGGGCCTGCAATTCAGGTGGTGATGGAAGAATATTTTCCTTGCTAGGAGATGGCTGTGAAGAATGAAGTTGGCCTGATAAACAACCCTCTGAAGATTTCCTGGCTGGAGGGGCAGCCCCGGAGCCACCCCAGCACTGTCTTCTCTGACAGCACCAGCCAGCCCAGGACCTCACAGGTAAGGAGACATGGACTGTGGTATTTAAATTCGTTGCTGTAGCAACCTAAATTTCAGTGTGCTTTGTACTTATGGGCAAATATGAGCTGCAAAGAAACACTTGATGCCAGGCCTGGCTTTCCCACCAGCTTTTCTGTGCTGGACCAGTGGCTTTTTTAAAGAGAACTGGAGCTTTTGGATGACTGGATCTTCACACACTCACTGTCTTCCAAGTGAGGAACAGGGATGTTCCTTGCTCAGCCCAAAGCCTCCAATGCCATTCTGCTGGGATTTGTTAATAGGTGTTGACTGTGGGAATTCTCTGGCTGAGAGCTGCTGAAATGAAGGTTTTTTTAGGCAGTCTTGGTTACTGCTTTCACAGGAGAAGGAAATTTCAGTGGTGGAAGGAAACCTCTAATTTTAGGGTCTGCAGGAGGGAGGAGAAAGCAATATCAAGCTAAATACCCTTCTAGAGACCTCGTTGTCTGGGTTTGGTCCTCCACACCAGTGTGGTTACTCTGAGTGCAAGCTGCATGTCTTCTAGCTTACTTAACCATTTCCTTGGCTGGGAAGGTGGGAAGAGACCTGGTTCAAACTTCACATGACACTTACCCTCCTCTCCTCCTTCCCTGTGGTATAAAGATCCAGAAATCTCATTGCTGAGAGGGCTCCTGCCTCGTGCTGTCCAGTTGCCCTTAAGCTGTGTGTCTCCATCAGCCTTTTGTGTGTTCACTCCCTAAATATTTTAAGCCTGTGAGATTGTTCAGTACATTCACTCTTGACTTTTTTGCCAATACTTTGTTTATGTTATTGGCATTTATACATCAGAATGCCTGATTGTTGTTCTATCCATGTAGAATCTGGGAGAGTCCTGCAGCCACAGGAGATTCAGAGAAGGGACCAGAGTGGTAGAAAGGAAATTGGGGCAAAAAAAGGATTCCTAACCACTTTATTTGAGAATTTCTCATTAGGAGAGAGTGAGAAGTGGCTCATTCCTGCCAAAGGGTGTTGCCGTTGCAGTTGGAGCTTGGTGGTGGATTCCAACCTGTGTGGGTTCAGATCCCTGAGTTTATCCTGGCCTGTTCCCATGCCCAGAGCTTGTTATTGTGGAAGTGCAGTGTCTGTCTGTGGTTGGGGCAGCAGGGAGAGCAGGAAAGCAGCACGAGGGGTTCATGGTGACCCACCTCTGCCCAGCACAGCCTCCTCAATCCCATCCTGGTTCTCAGGATGGGGAGGAGTTGCTTCCAGGGCCATGCATCCTTCCCAGGAACTGCACTACTGATGCTTGGCTGTCCTTTCTGCTGCTTTTTTTTCTGTAAGCAACTGCAATTTCTGGGATTACGTTTCAACCTTGCATCTCTAAGATGCTCTGCTCTCTTCTGCTTCCCACTTTTCCTAGTGCCTGCTCCAGACCCTCTCAAAACCCTGCTCCTGCTGCATCCACCAGGATGTTTCCACAGGATGATTAGTGTGCTAATAGCTCCTCTTGGCTGTTTTGCTCCAGCTCTAGACTGTGCAGGATGAGCTTCCAGATCCCTGTTGCTCCTGCCTCTTCCTTTCACACCCAGCCCGGCTTCCCAGCCACCAGACTCCACATTCTTGCTTCCTAGCTGCACAAATCTCATTCTGATTCAAGCTGCCCTCGCTTCCTATTTGCTTCCCCCCTCTTTTTGTCTGAATCCACCCCCGTTTTGTTCCCACCCCGTGCAAAGGCAGCTACTTCCCTGCTCTGCTTCAGCAAACAGCCCAAGACCCGCAGCGTTCTCATGGCAACGCGCTCGCCACTCATCCTCTGGGATAGTCATCCCGGTGCTCCCCACCTGGGACAGGCAGCCAGGAGCTTATATTTGCCCAAAATCTGTGGGTAAAGGACAGTCAGACCCTACCCAGGGGGTTTGGAAGTGCTTCCCATGTGGAAGCGAGGCTGGCTGTTGTGCTGGGAGGAGGCAATAAGTCGCAGGCTACTTGTTCTCCTACGGCCACGGGTGCACGTTGTCCAGCAGTTCCTGGAGAGCTGCTGGAGCCAAGCAGGCGACTTCCCCTTGGATTACAAAAGCTGTGGCTTGGCCAGTGTTACTCCAGGCTATTGAGAGCAATGCCTGTGTGATGGTTCAGAGCACACAGTGGCTGTGCAGTGCAGTGAGGAGCTTGTTTTGCGTGGAGCACTCAGGTTTGGGAAGGTTTTCCCTGCTCCTTCAGTAGGATCTCCCTGCCAGTGCTCTTCAGCCCTGAGAAAAGCCTCCTGCCTGGCATCCTTGCACCTTTTCTAAGCTTCTTGGAGGTTTCAGAGAGTTTTTTTCATATTACCAGGCTTTGAGAGGTGAATCTAACAGGGTAAGAGCCGGCTGTGCCGGCTCTGGAATGTCCCTGCACTTTACTGTAGCCACTTCCAAAGCTCCTGGTTGTCTGGGGGCATGGAGGTTTTATTATTGTTGTTTTTTAAGAGAGCCCTAATATCTAGCCAGTCAGAAAGGTAAGAATTGGTGACTACTGCAGTAGTTTCTGCAGTGTCCTTTCAACAGTTTGCCCTGATGCTGCCCAAAATGTTCTCAGCCTGGCAGAGCCCTTCCCACTCTCCAGCTTAGGGGTGAAGAACTGGGTCTTGCCCTGAGCTGGGTGAGCTCTCCTTTGGGGAAAATCAAGTCCCAGCAGCTCTCTCCTTCCCCCAGCCCAGAAAAACAGAGCCACGCTGCTTCCCCTCCTTCAGAAAAACCTGCAGTGCCGGGGAGGATGGATCTGGGCCACTCCAGATACCCTGTGCTCCTGGTGCCTTGGCATTCTGTGGCTTGTTACCAACTAAATGAGGCAACCAGACACTTCCAGTCACAAATACATTTATTCTTCCATGTCTGTACAGCTGGGAGCTCAGTGCATGCGTGAGGCAGCAGTGTGTGGAGACATCTCCTCTCCCCTGCCAGGAGGATAAACCCACTGCTGGTGCTCTATCACGAGCACGAGTGGATGCTTACCTGTTTCCAGGCTGGGAGTGCCAGCTGCACTGGAGCTGGGGGAAAAGAAACCCACAAGGAGGAAGAAAAAAAAAAAAAAAAAAGGAGGAACAGCTTTGATTTTTCACATCCAGACACGGTGGGAGAAGAACCCCCAGTTCCCGTCTCTCGGCCCTTGCCACACCTGTGGCTTTAAGGTGCAGTGCTGCTGTCTCCTTGCAGGCTGCCTGCTGTCCCACAAGGGATCCATGCCAAGTCCCTGTGTGTCCCTGCCCCGCAGTGTCACAGCCACATCCCCAAAATAACAAGTCTTTCCCAAACGATGCCGTTCTTCCCTGAGGAGGAGACACACAGTCCCGAGTGGGAGATTCCCAGGGTGAAGAGTGGAAACAGTGCTCTCACCTGAGCTCTGCTCCAGAGGATTCCTTGGCAAGGACAGGGATGGTCTGTGGTGGGTGAGGACAACAAAACAGGCCACACACGACAGGCATGCTCCAGCATCCTTCCTCCTGCTGGGATCAGAGGGACCGGCAGCAGCATCGGGTAAATGGGATGTGGTGAATGATAAATACCTTCAGATGGCATAATCTCTTGGGTTCTGTTTCCTGAGGGTCTGCAGGACGTCCTCGAGGAGCGATAGCCCCAAATCCACTTTGAAGGACAGGAAGGGGTCAGCCAGGTCGGGAAGAGTGGTGCCGTTCTGGGAACCTGCCTCTGAGGTCCCGTGGTCTGTAGCCTGGTCCTTGTGCGTTTGAGTGCCTTTGTGGTACTGAGCAGCGTCGGAAAAGGAGATATCGGAGTGGGAGTCGGTGTGGTCGATGATGTTGGGGCAGCTGGAACTGTCCAGGTACAGCCGGGGAGGCTTGGGAGGGGCTTGTGCCTTGGCCAGGTTCTGCTCGCTCTGGCACGACAGGTAATCAGACTTGTCCTTCAGATCCCTCAAGCCTTCCCTCTTCTGGCCGTCAGTGTCCAGAGTGTGGCTGTTCTGGTTCAGGATGATGACTTGGTTGCCCAGCTTTTTGTGCCTCCTGAGGGAGAAACGTCTGAAGAACGTGGTGGACTTGATGGACCCTCTGCGCCAGGTATCCATGCTGAGGGAAGGCAGTGAGGAGAAGGGACCTGCTGACTCCTCACAGGCAGGTGCTGGACTTAAGCCACGGGATCAGCAGCGAGCCACGCAGCAGGAACAGCCTCTTCCTGCCCCGTTCCCGTAGCTGGAAGGAAAACAGAGAGGCTGGTAGTGCAGGAAATGCAGACTCCACGCTGTGGTAAGGAGCAGTTGGCTTGTCTTGGATCTTAAGGAGTCTCCTCCTTGAGTGGAGAAGGAACACGGTGTCTGAGCTCGTTAAACGTGTGCTGGTGAGGAACAGCAAGGCACAGTCACCATGAGAACAGATCTAATCTGGCATCTAGAACAGAAGGGCACCCGGGTGCCATGGTAACCAGCCACCTTCTGCGGAGGGGCACCGCCGGAAAATCCAGTGGGTGGTTGGGAAGGAGACGGTGACTCAGTCCCACTGGAGGAGCCAAGGAAATACAGGCGAAGGGGGATGTAAAAAGCGACACCGTGAAAGGCAGATGTCGGGAGGACTGAATGCAAAGGACACTTACGCCGTGTCGGAGCAGCCCCGAGTCCGAGGGCGCGGAGGAGAAGCTGCTGGAGCACTCGGAGAACTGTGCCTGCCACGCTCACTAGGATGAAGGAGCGAGTCTGGGGACAGCTGAGCCGGGAGTTCGGGAATTCAGCCAGGTTGGACCCAGAATGGTAAAAATCCCCGAAGCTGCCGCCGTCTCTTCGTGTGCCGCCCGTCGCCTCTTCCCGGGCTGCAGCTCCTGCTCGGATGTGTTTGTTTTGAGCCAAGCCCTTGCTGAGTCAGCCACGTCAGGAACTGGGTTTTACACGATTGGTAATTGCCAAGATTGCAGGAAGTAGGTGTGTGGAGTGGCAAAGCCTCAGCCCACGCTGCCTGAGGAGCAGGAGAGCTCCTCGGAGGCACCCGGACTGCTGGGAGCTGCCAGCTTGGAGCCCACCTGGATCAGGCTCTTCTCCTCCCTCCTGCCACTCTGAGGGCTCCGTGTGTCAGCAGGGCTCCCAAACCAGGCTGGGAATAGTCTCTTGTCTGTTTTAAATTTCAATCCCTGTGCAAGGTGGGGATTCAGGTTTGTGTGGGTGATTCATCTGCATGAGTCTCACACAGCCTCTTCCATCCAGCCCAGCAAATCCCTGGGGTTGGTGGACAGGACTGGGGAGGATCCTGGCTCTGCTGCTGAGGGCCAATACTCACAAGTGCTTTCTGAGACACTGGTGCTGCCAGCACCCAAAGGTCATTTCACTCATCTGGTTCCTAAGACACCAGTTAGACTCCTAATTTCCCACTCGACGTTCCTCATCTGTTGTGGGGCTTCTATTTTGTCCTCACAGCCGGAGGAACCACTTTGCTGGCACTTGATAACAAATTACACTTGCCCCATTTTCATGCAGAGTCTTACTTAACCATTCTATTGCCCTTGTATCCCTGCTGCTTCCTAAGATGTCCTTAAGTACCCAGAGAAGCTGTGGCTGCCCCATCCCTGGAAGTGTCCAAGGACAGGTTGGACAGAGCTTGGAGCAACCTGGGCTAGTGGAAGGTGTCCCTGCCCATGGCAGGGGGTTGGAACCAGATAATCTTTGAGGTCCCTTCCAAACGAAACCATTCTGTGATTCCATGACTTTCTGAAATCACCACTAAACCCAGTTCCTAGAAGAATGAACGTGAGGGTTTGGGGTTTTTTTCCATTCACCTCCTGTCAAGACACTTGTTTCTGCTTGAACTGTCAAGGAATGAGATGGATGTTTCCAAGCCTTGCAGTGCTTTCATACATCCAAAATAGCACGGCCACCTACCAGTGTGGAATGGCTTTGGAAGCAGAGTTCCAAAGCACTGGAGCAGCTGTCATCTGCTGCCCACGTTCATTAGGCAGAGTCTGCAATCAGCTGGGTTCACGTGACAGTTGCTGCCACACTCAGCAGGAAGGCTCTGGGAGCTTTGGAAAACTATTCCCTTCCTGCGTCAGGTTTGGGAACATACCTGGTGGTTTTCTTTCTGCAGCCACTTAGAATTTTTTTCCAGGTTGGAAAAGACCTCTAATATCATCAATTCCAACCGTTACAATCACAGAATCAGGAATGGTTTGGGTCGGAAGGGACTTTACGGATCATCCAGTTCCGCTCCCCTGCCATTGTCAGGGACACCCTTCCACTGGCCCAGGTTGCTTCAAGCCCTGGCCTTGGACATTTCCAGGGATCCACAGCTTTTCTGGGCAACCTGTGCCAGGCCCTCACCACCCTCAGTCGGCTGGGAGTTACCAGTTCCATGACTGATCCACGGAGGTTGGATGTTTTTATGACGTCAGCCTTTATAACGGGTGAAGTGTACGCTGGACTTTGGGCCGCAGCGTGGTGCAGGTGCAGGGTGAGCTCATCATCCAAAATAATGCCTCATCCAGCCTCGTGGGGAGCAGGGAGCAGCTCTGGCAGCAAGAGGGGAATTCAGGAATGCAGGCTCTCTGTGTGTCCTGCTTTCCCCATCAGCTTGTTTTCTGCGGCCAGGCAGCTTTCACACCTCACCCGATCTCTGTGGGATCAAACTGCTTCCTGCCCAGAACTCCCGTGTTGTGAGGGGGGATTTGGGGAGAGGGGAGCTGGGTCTGCACTGTCCCTGATGGGTTGTGTGTGTTTCCTGCTCCCTGCCAGGCATCCGTGGTGTCGGAGCGGGACTACGAGAGCCTGGTGATGATGAGGATGCGCCAGGCAGCCGAGAGGCAGCAGCTCATCGAGCAGCTCCGGCGGGAAGACGAGGAAGAGTCTCACACTTAGCGTGACAGTATGGATTCTCCCTACCCCTCCACCCCCCCACCCTGAGCTCTTTCTTAATTTAAGTCAATAAACCTCCTTTTTTAAAGCTGGTGTGGGAATACAAACTCCTGGGGACTGCGGCCTTTGTCCTTTTCCAGGTTTGGGGAAGGAAATGGCTTCAGTGTGCAGGTATTACCCTGTCAGTGTGTGTCCAGAGCAGCTGCCCCATCCCATGGGACAGGGTGTGAGGGGTGACATCAGAACACCAAACCTTGGAGCTTTTAATCCCTGGAATCTTGTCTGGGAGCTGTGCATCCAGAAGGATTTGGCTGCAGCTTCAAACAACCCACAGAAGGACTCTGGTGTCTTTAGAGCAAAGCTTTATTGGTGTTACCCCTACAGCAGGATCCGTACACAGCCCCAAACATTCCAGCAGTGGGATTAGGGCCTGCACCTGGAACGCTCACAACACCTTTCTGTGCTATTCTGGGAACTCTGTCTTATGTTTGTACGGCACTCTGGGATCTGGAAGTCTGAAGATGCTGCTGACCACAATCCTGTGTGAGATGGAAGCGGGCCTTGCTGCCAAGGGAGGGATTCTCGGACCACTGGGTAGGTTTAGTGGTTCCCCCTCAGATTTCAGGGATGAGATGGGATGCTCTCCATGCCTGGTGTCCCCCTGTAACCTCCCTGGCCCGGGAGAAGGCACGGACCTCTCCAGGCAGCCCGAGAGAAGGCAGACAGGTCTGTTACTGAGCTTCCTCCAAGGCATGCTAAATAGATGATTAAAATGTAAAAAGCTGGAATTTGCCAGACTGCCATCCTGCTGAAGGCAGAGCTGGAGCCATCTGTTCCCTCTGCCTGATTTTTGGGCATCCTTTCCTCCCCATGCTCTTGGGAAACGACAAGGATGGCAAAATCCCACTGGGTCCAGCTCTGCCTCTGCGCCGCTCCTCTCCCCGCCCGAGCGCCGGGAGTCTGGGACAGGAAGGAATGAAGGGGGGAAAAATTCGCTGTCAGTCCTGTAGAGATGATGTCCAGCAGGATCTGGGCCGGGTGGAAGGCAGGATTCTTCCTGGCTATTCCCTGTGGAGGCACCAGACCAGGGTCTGGCCCACGCCAGTCATGCTGACCACGCGATAGCCGAGCTTCTCCAGCTTGTCCAGGACCACGCGCGGCGCGTCGTTCACGTAGTACTCACAGCTGCTCCGGGAAAGAGGAGGAATAAAGTGAGCTGGGGGGAGGAAGAGACGGGAATTTCCTCGTGGAAGTGACTCTGCCTCAGTCCTAACCCAGGTAAGCCCAGTGACTGCACCTGGCACAGGTGAGTGCGATGCAGTGCCTTGGTTAACCCGAGGGGAAGGACACAGCCTGTCCAGGAGGGAAGGATCAGGTTAAATGGGAATGTGGCTCAGGGATTGGGTGTCCAGAGCCACGTGCTGCTCGGAAACTGGGCTGAAACTGCAGCAGAGGGTTCATAGGTAAACACAGGGGAACACAGTTCTGGGAATTCATGGAGAAGGAGGAGAATCTGGGCCAAGCAGGGAGGAATGATTCAGGTGTTTCTAAGGAATGAAATCCCAGTGTTCTGCCCATGTTGGAGCATGTCTGTAAGCTGGGTGGGTTTGAGAGCCCGTGCTGATATTTGGGGGTTGGAACAAGGTGCTGCCTTCAGTCAGGTGGGAAAGCTTTGGAAAGCCAGGAGTTGTCTGTCCTGCACGGAGGTGCCAGGTGAAGTGGACCACAGGCTGCTCTGCCCCAGCAGTACCTGGGAGTCTGGGAACTGACACCGGGATCCTTGTCTGGCCCTAATTCCTCACTGGTTTTGTGCTGGCTCTGTGTTTGGAGCAGAAGCTGCTCGTTCCTTCCCCTAGATCCCAGAGCCTACTCCTCTGTGGAATCTTGAGGGCTGTGACACTGCTCCTCAGTAAAGGACCAGACACAAACCGGGCTGAGTTGGGTGGGGACAGCAGAGCTGAGCTGGCCAGTAGAACCTTTGGCACTGGATCTGCCAGCCTTTGACACAGCTTCTGGGATGCAGCATTCATTGGAGCAGCTGGGATAAGTTCCAGGGCAGCTCAGCCCTTAGGTGACTCGTGGTGCCTGATAATGACGGGTTGCAGGATCACTGGGGATCCAGTTTGGGCACCTTAACAAAGACTCTCCTGATTTTCATACTAATAACGATAAAAAAAGGTCCAAAAGCCTTTCCAAAGCTGCTCCTGCTCGGGTTGCAGAGCCGTGCTGGAGCAGGGAGTGCTTTAAAGCACAAAATAACCCCAAGATGTGAGAGATTTTCCAGTTTCTCAAGATAAACTGTACTTGGCTGTAATTATAGATGTGGTGTAAAGATAATGTGTGTTATTATAAATGTCTTTGAAGTCCATGCTTTCTCCAGGAGGGTTGCCACATAATCCTTCAGATTCCCAGTGGGAGGTGGTAAATATTATTCCCATTATTCAGAGGAAGGAGCAGAGGCAGGGATTTGTAGGAACCTAAAAAACGGAGTGGCTGGGCTAAAATCAGGAGGAAAGAGTTCCCAGGGCTTTGTCACAGCTCTGTGTTGAGGGAGACAAAGATTGCACAGTGTGGGCGTCGGACACGCTACCGTCTCCGTGTGCATCCAGCCGGGATGGAGGGGCTGGGACACCTGCAAAGCCTTTTCTTCCAGATAAATGCCATCAGGGAGAAATCATCCCAGATTGGCGCTGGTTTGGTGTGTGATTCCACCTGCTCTGCCTCCAGGTGAGCCAAACCAGGAGAGCCCACCCAGGGGTGGGGCAGGAGCGTCCTCCGCACGCGGCGATTTGTGGGGATGGAGCAGCCAAGCTCCTGGGTTCTCTGCCCAGCTCTCCTCCAGCTCCCTGAGGACGGGGTTTGGCTGTGCCCGAGGGAACAGGTACTCTGAATGTCAGCAGGTGCCTCAGCCCTCAGCTCCCAAATCCAACAGGGATCGCAGTGAAGACCAAAGGGTGCTGAGAGCGTGTAATGACCGGAGAGGCCGAGGACCCACATCCACCTGGGCACACCCAGAGTCCCCTTGTCCACAGCACCTGAGGGTCAGGGATTTGCCCCTCGCCGTGGCTGCCCCTGTGCTACATCTGGGCTCTTCCCTGTTCCACCCCTGGCTGCCCCCAGGGCTCTGCCACAGGCCCAGAGCACAGGGACCACGTGCCTGCTCCCCACACCTCGTGGGACTTAATGAGGGGCCTTTTGGCCGTGCAGAGCTGCAGAACAGGATCTGTGCACCCCCTGATTACAGGGAGGTAAGCGCTTCACCTGTCCATCCCGGTTTCCCAGCAGGTTCGTGCTGCTCAGGCCTTTCCTTCAGGCTCCCTCCAGGGTCACGGTTAAGGTTTTGGGGCCCACGGTGCTGCAGGAAGGGGGGAGGTTTGCAGTGTCTGTGTCTGCTCGGGAAAGACTTGGGGAAAATCCTGCTTGGCCGTGGTGCAGATCCCAGAGATCTCAACCCTGGCTGGGGCGCTGGTGGAGGTGACCGGGCTCGCCCCACTGGCACGTGGCCATGCTCTCGGGGTGCCAGCAGCCACGTTCCAGCCAGGGGACTTTCCCAATTCCCTGTTGCTCAAGAGCACGCGGGGACGACGTGCAGTGCCGCGGGGATGTGCCGTGGGGATGTGCCGTGGGGATGTGCCGTGGGGACGTGCTGAGGGGATGTGCCACGGGAATGTGCTGAAGGGATGTGCCATAGGGATGTGCCGTGGGGATGTGCCACAGAGATGTGCTGAAGGGATGTGCCACAGGGATGTGCCATGGGGATATGCCGTGGGGATGTGCTGTGGGGATGTGCTGAAGGGATGTGCCACGGAGATGTGCTGAAGGGATGTGCCATGGGGATGTGCCACAGGGATATGCCGTGGGGATGTGCTGTGGGGATGTCCTGTGGGGATATGCCACGGGGATGTGCCACGGGAATGTGCTGAAGGGATGTGCCATAGGGATGTGCCACGGGGATGTGCCACAGGGATGCAGCGGAGTTCCCAACTATGACACCAGGCCGTGCCAAGGAGCAGGTGGGGCAAGAGGAGCTCAAAATGCTCCAGGCCACAGCGAGGGAAGAAAGAATCCACCAGGGAGATCCCTTAGGAAGCCTCAGATCCTTTCTCCCAAACAAGCAGAGCGTGGTGCTCCAGTTCCTCACAGCTGCTGGGGCAGGTGCCACAGAGGCATTTATCTGTCCTTGCCTTCCTTTCCCACCTGAATCCCAGGGATCCTTGCCCAAATCTCTCAGGATCCAGCAGCGCTTCTTCCTTCTTGGAGCCTGTTCTCCTTCTCCCCTGCCATGTCTCCCATCCCGTTGCGTAACTCGGGGCTCGGCGGGTGGCAGCACGAAGCCAGTACTGCTGCCAATCCCTGCCCACCCACCGTCTTGGGAACAGCAGCACTGGGAGGGATCAGCCTGGAAAACCCCCCCAGAAATTCGGTTGGGATAGGGGGGGCCCCAGTATTTATATTTTGTCTCCTTATTCTTTAAAATCTCCCACCCCACTCGGATTTTAAGGCTGCAGCAGCCGAGGATCCAGCCCTCGTGCTGAGTAGGGAGGGTTTTCCCAGCTCCTCAGATGGAAATTTAGGAATATCCTGGGACAAGAGGCCCCTTCTGTTAAATACCTGGTCCTTCTCCTCTGTGCTGTGGGACGTGAACAGGAATTGAGCTGCTTCTCTCTGTCTAGTTCATCTGCATTTAGGGTTTTGTTTTGCTTTGTGGTTGTTTGGGTTTTTTTCCCAGATAAAACTAAGGAGTGGAATATCAAGTGGGCAAAAAAAAGGAAACAAAGTGGGCCAAGCCATGAGGAAGATGCTGGTCATGTCTCCACATGGTACTTTGCTGAAGGCTGAGGTCAAACTCGGCCTGGGCAGAGATGGGACATGGAGAAGTGGCAAATATCCATGGTTTGGGAACACGCAGGCAAAGGGGTGGGAGGTATTGGGAGAGCATGGTAAGCAGCTCTGACCCCAGCACTCAGCAACCCATGGGAAAGGTTTGGGAGCTGTTGAGAGGGGCTGGCTCAGGAGAAACCTCGAGCTGCACTGGAGGACAGGATGGGACAGGACAGATTGTGGCTGAGCTAGATGGGATAGGATGGGATGGGACAGACAGTCTGCAGATGAGCCGGACAGGATGGACTGTGGATGAGCATTCCAGGTGGCTCAGCACCACAGGCAGAGCAAGGCTGTGACAGCAGCGTTTGCTCCTGAGTGTGTCAGGGCTGCAGGTGATCAAACCGAGGAGGTTTGAGTTCAGGATGAGGGCTGGGATGTTGGCAGATGGAGCCGTGCGTGTCTTGTTCCAGCTGGGGCATGTGCCAGGTAACAGCCAGGAGCATCCTGGTGTGTAAGGGGTGAGGAGAGAGAGAAAGGTGGGTCAGGTGCTAAAACAGGGCCAGAGTAAGGAAAAACTAAAGAACTAAGTGAAGTATCAGGCAGCATTTCCTCAGGTGAGCATTGGCAGGCAGGACAAGACATGCCCCAGGATTAACTGTACAGCTGGAAGGTGCTGTAGGAAATGCCAGGAGTGAAAATGCTCCACGTTTTCTCAGGAAAATAAGAAGAGGAGGACTTACAAGTTGTTGCCCAGCATGTTCCTCTTCCTGGCCCCCAGGAAGTCCATCAGGTTGGGATCTGAGTGCTCATCACCCACCATGGTGGGACCAGCCTCCTGTGGGAGAGGCAGGGGAGTGGTGAGCAACATGTGGGGGTACAGCTCCTGCTCCCACTCCCAGCACAGCTCCAGTAAGAGCTTTACTGGGGAGGGAATTACCATGAACCACCTGTCTGGACCAGGAGGGGACCTCAGTGAGCCCTGCCCTGACCACTGCCAGGAAAACACAGTCATTCCCCCCTGCAAGGCCAGGACGGGCTGTTCCCAGCGAGTTCCAGGCTGGAAATGTTTGCTTTGCCCTGGCAAAGAGCAGAGTTTCCAAAGTCTCCAGAGGGGAGACTGAGCTCCACTGATCCAGGCTGCCAGTCCGGTAGGGAACAGTACATGTGCCCTTTCCTGCACCTCACCCACAATCACTCAATCAGTTTGTCACTGGCAGACGCTTCGGTGCTGCAGCGTCCCCACACGTCCCCATTCCCAATCCACTGCTGCTTCTTTTGGGAAGTGTAATGGGACATCTCCAGCAGCAGCAGCAGCAGCGTCCATCACCCAACTCCCTCCCTTTGCCCATTTGCTGTTTTCACCGTCCCCCCTTCCTGCCCCAAACCACGCTGGCATATTTGGGTTTTCGGGCGGATGGCTCCCCTTCGGGTTGGGAAAGGGAAACCCCAGATAAGCACAGGGCTGTGGGCTCCCGCAGAATCCTGCAGGATGTGCTGGCTGCCAGGAGCTGGGGAGCAGCTGCCCCATGGGATGTGTGTGCTGCCAAGCACTGGGGAGTTACATTTCCTTTGTGGTTTTATCTGAGACTAACAGGTTGTGCCCAGCCAGCAATCCCTGACAGCGATCCCAGCCCCTGCCCGGCTCCTGCCAGACCCTGCTGCCAGCCGTGTCCACTCCTTGGCTGGGTTTTCCACCCTGGAACGGCTCTTTGGGGACAAGAGGGAACACGACGGCGAGGACGCGCGGGCAGAGCTGTCCCTTTGGCGTTCCTGGGATCCTGCCACAAGTTTCCCGAGTGAGTCGCTGTTTGGGAGAGGAGAATTTGGGGGGAGCAGAGCTGTGGTGTGGGTACCGGGGGCTCTCCACGCCCCGAGCCCCGGGGTTTGGGCACCGGGGGCTCTCGCGGAGTGCGGGGGCGGTTTGTGCCGGACACCCCACACCGGGCACCGTCCCCCAAACCTGCATCACCCCCCAACACCCTCCCCAGCAGCAGCGGGGACAGCCCAGCCCGGGACCGCACCCGTGGGCTCGTCCCGCCGCTCGTCCCGGTCGGTCCCTGCCCGCCCCCCGAAATTCCCCACGCCCGGGGGTCCCGCCGGGACTCACCAGGCGGATTTGGGTGCTGATGAGCAGGTACGGCATCTCCGCTCCGCCGCTCCCGCCGCCGCTCCGGGGCCGCCCCCGGTCCCGCCCCGGCGCCACCGCCCCCGGGCAGCGCGGGGGGAAAAAGGGGCTCCCGGAGGGGTCAGAGGGGCCCCGCCGGGAATGGGGAGCGGGAGACCCCCGGGGGACTCCGACGGATCCCTCGACAAGGGGTGGGCAGGGAGAGGGTGGGCAGGAGGTGGTGGGCAGGAAGGAGATGGAGCAGGAGGAGAGGGACAGGGAGGTGATGGACCGGGAGGTGATGGATAGAGAGACAAAGGACAGGGGATGGTGAGCAGGGAAGCGATGGTCCAGGAGACGACAGCCAGGGAGGTGGGGGACAGGAGAAGATGGGCAGGGAGGCGATGAACAAGGAGATGATGGACAGGGAGATGATGGATAGGGAGAAGAAGAAGCAGGAAATTAATAGCAGGGAGATAAAGGGCCAGGAAATGACAGCAGGGAGATGAGGACTGGGAGATGATGGAGCAGGAGCCAGGCAGGTGGGAAGCCCTGGGCCCTGCAGAGCATCACAATGCCCACCCCACCCTCCGACTGAACACTCCCCTGAAGCAGTGTGTTCCAGTATTTTTGGGTAAAACTCCATTTTTCTTCCAGCTGTCAAGCTTTTATCGGGGAACACAGGGGTTTAAATCCCTTCACAGTTTGAGGAGAAGCTCATTTCATGGGACTGGGACAGGCAGAAGTACTTCCTCTGCAGATGCTGAGTAATTCCCCCCCTCAACACCCAACCTCCCAACTGGAAAACCATACATAAACCAAATAATACTTCCATAAACAGCAAATAATAGTTCCCTGGCCTCTAGACTGGAGCAGAACCCCTCCATGCACCTCCCCAGATTAACAAACCACAGTCAATTCCTAATTTTGCTGATAACTCTCACCCCACTGGTTAAACATCAGCTCATTTCGATCATTCCCATCCTCAGGAGGCTCTTCCCCAGGTCCTGGAACAGTGGGAATGTTTGCTCACGGTTCTCCTGCCTCAGCACAAACCCAGTGTCCAATGAACCAACAGCACCACCACTCTGGCACCTTTCACGTTGGTTGGATTTGGACAGGATTCCCACAATCCATGTGCCCTTTGGATCTCCACCAGGTATGTGTGTTCTGTTGGTTACCAGCCTGTTGGCTGCAGGGAATAACATGGGTGTGAAATCCAGACCCTTCCAGAAACTAAAGGAAAGCTAGCCAGTGTTCTGGCAGCCTGCCCAGCTCTTGCTCTGCCTCTTACACGGCTCTTTCTTGGAGAGGGAAAAAAAAAAAAAAAGTAAGGAAAAAAGAGGGAAACGAGAGCAGAGCTGCACGTGACATTTTAATATTGAATTTCCTGAGGAGATACCGAAATCTGGGAGGCAGCTGGAGCATGATGGATCTCAGTGGTGCCATCCATCATCCGAGAGCAGCTTATCACGCTCTGGCCCTGGCTCCGAGCTGGCTGCTCCCAGCTCTGCTCAGACACCAGGAGATGAGCCCAGCTCAGAATCACTCCCAGTAATTCAGGTAAAGGGAAGAAAAGGGTTCTTTGGCTCTGCCGTCACCCATGCTCCCAGGAGCAGGGAGCACACGAAGGGCTTGATTTTCCCATTCCTTTCCTAAAGAATCCTTTGAATCTTCCAGAAAAGGGCATTTCTAGCTTTAATGATCCTGGGATAAACAGGTTCTTCTTGGGGGATCCTGCCAGGAATGTAAGTGCCCTCTGCGTTCACTGTGTTTCCTGTAGAAGGCAGAAATTCCAACCCTAAAGGCTTGGGATGATTGTTTGGCCATTCCTGTCTCCTTCGCCTAATTCCACCTAAAATCCATTCTCTCATCCCAAGAACCCGTCGCTTTGTGCACAACTCCCTCACTACAATAACCCTGTCCCACTTGGCTCCATTGGGCATTCCCAAATTCCCATTTTCTGTCTTATTTGTCCCTTACTGCTGGAAGCTGAACACCCAATCCAGTGGGATTTCATTCCACGTACCCCCAGCCTGCGGGTGTTCTCCGCTGCTCTGAGGGTGTTGAAGGGTCTCTCCGGAAATGATTTCCTTGGAAAAGGACTTGGCACAGGTACAGGAGTACCTGCAGGTACAGGTAGAGGTGTGGTTGGAACTGTAGGTTCAGGTGTAATTTTAGGTTCATGTAAAGGTGTAATTTTAGATCCATGTGCAGGTACAGGTGTAACTTTAGGTTCATGTACATGTACAGGTGTAACTTTAGGCTCATGTACAGGTGTAACTTTAGGTCTATATACAGGTGTAATTTTAGGTCCAGGTGCAGGTGTAACTGCAGGTCCGGGTGTAACTGTGGGTGCAGGTGCATGTACAGGCACAGATACAGGTCCAGGTGTAACTGCAGGTACTGGTCCCTGTACAGGTGTGACTTTAGCTCCATGTACATGTGCAGGTGCAACTCTAGGTCCAGGTCTGGGTGTAACTGTGGGTGCAGGTGCATGTACAGGCACAGAAACAGGTCCAGGTGTACCTGCAGGTCCCTGTTGCTGTCCAGGTCCCTGTCCGTGTCCAGGTGTACCCGCAGGTCTCTGTCCCTATCTCTGTCTGTGTCCAAGTGTCCCCGCAGGTCCCTGTCCCTGTCCAGGTGTACCTGCAGGTCCCTGTCCTTGTCCATGTTCGTGTCCGGGTGTCCCCACAGGTCCCAGTTCATGTCCGGGTGTCCCCGCAGGTCCCAGTTCATGTCCAGGTGTCCCCGCAGGTCCCTGTCGCTGTCCAGGTGTCCCCGCAGGTCCCTGTCCCTCTCCATGTTCGTGTCTGGGTGTCCCCGCAGGTCCCTGTCAGTGTCCAGGTGTACCCGCAGGTCCCTGCCCCTGTTCGTGTCCAGGTGTACCTGCAGATCCCTGTCGCTGTCCAGGTGTACCCGCAGGTCCCTGTCTCTGTCCCTGTCCATGTCCAGGTGTCCCCGCAGGTCCCTGTCCCTATCCAGGTCCCTGTCCCTATCCAGGTCCCCGTCCCTATCCAGTCCCCGTCCCTATCCAGGTGTCCCTGTCCCTATCCAGGTGTACCTC
>NW_020884943.1:332203-333412 GCF_003945725.1 Corapipo altera
CAGGTCCCCGTCCCTATCCAGGTCCCTGTCCCTATGCAGGTCCCCGTCCCTATCCAGGTGTCCCCGCAGGTCCCTGTCCCTATCCAGGTCCCCGTCCCTATCCAGGTCCCCGTCCCTATCCAGGTCCCTGTCCCTATCCAGATGTCCCCGCAGGTCCCTGTCCCTATCCAGGTCCCTGTCCCTGTCCAGGTCCCCGTCCCTATCCAGGTCCCTGTCCCTATGCAGGTCCCCGTCCCTATCCAGGTGTCCCCGCAGGTCCCTGTCCCTATCCAGGTCCCCGTCCCTATCCAGGTCCCCGTCCCTATCCAGGTGTCCCTGTCCCTATCCAGGTGTCCCTGTCCCTATCCAGGTCCCCGTCCCTATCCAGGTGTCCCCGTCCCTATCCAGGTGTCCCTGTCCCTATCCAGGTGTACCTCCACGTGCCCGCTGTGTGGGCGTGGTCCCGCCGCCCCGCCCCCGCCGTGCGCGGCCCCGCCCCGCCGTGACGCTCCCCGCTTCCCATTGGTCCGCTCGGGGCCGCGCCCGGTGACGCGCCCGGTGCGCGCGGCCCGCGCCCGGTGGCCGGAGCCGCCATGGCCGTGCCGGTGTCCGTGGCCGCGGCGGTCCCTGCCCGGGCCGGGCCCCGCCTGGCCCTGGCCCTGGGGCTGGGGGCGGGCGCCGGCCTCGGCCTCGGGCTGCTCTGGGCCCTGCGCCGCCGCTGGAGGGAGGCGGCAGCGCCGCACGGCCCCGGTACGCGCGGGGACAGCGGGCCCGGAGCGGGCCCGGAGCGGGCTGGGCATGGAGGGGACGGGGCTGGAGTGGGGTTGGGATAGCGGGGATGGGGCCGGAATGGGGCTGGGGTAGAAGGAGTGGGGTTGGGATAGAAGGAATGGGGCTGGGATAGAAGGAATGGGGTTGGGATAGAAGGAGTGGAGTTGGGATAGAAGGAATGGGGTTGGGATAGAAGGAAGGGGACCGGAATGGGGCTG
This sequence comes from Corapipo altera, assembly GCF_003945725.1. Lineage (NCBI taxonomy): Eukaryota > Metazoa > Chordata > Aves > Passeriformes > Pipridae > Corapipo > Corapipo altera. The sequence goes on from NW_020884943.1 coordinate 333,172, forward strand.
GGATTGGAGGAATGGGATTGGGATAGAGAAGATGGGGCCAGAATGGGGTTGGGATAGAAGGAATGGGGTTGGGATGGAGGGGATGGGGTTGGGATGGAGAGGATGGGGCTGGGATAGAAGGAATGGGGTTGGGATAAGGGGGATGGGGGAAATGAGGTCAGAATGGGGAGGGAATGGGGCTGGGATAGAAGGAATGGGGTTGGGATAGAAGGAATGGGGTTGGGATAGAAGGAATGGGGTT
>NW_020884943.1:333512-356492 GCF_003945725.1 Corapipo altera
GATTGGAGGAATGGGATTGGGATAGAGAAGATGGGGCCAGAATGGGGCTGGGATAGAAGGAATGGGGTTGGGATAGAAGGAATGGGGTTGGGATAGAAGGAATGGGGTTGGGATAGAAGGAATGGGGTTAGGATAGGGGGGATGGAGGGAATGGGGCTGGAATAGGAATGGGGGAAACGGGTTTGTGATGGGGGAAATGGATTTGGAACAGAAGGGAATGGGGTTGGAATGGGGGAATGGCATTGGGATGGGACTGGAATAGGGGGAATGAGGCTGGAATGGGGGAAATGAGGTTGAAATAGGGGAAATGAGGTTGGAATGGGCGGAGTGGGCCTGAACTAGGAGGAATGGGGTTGGAATGGGACTGGACTGGGGGAAATGAGGTTGGAATGGGGTCAGGATAGAGGGAATGAAGTTGAGATATGGGGAAAGGGGGTTGGAATGAGGGAAGTGAGTTTGGACTGGGGGAAATGGGGTTGGACTGAAGGGAATGGGGCTGGAATAGAGAAAATGGGGTTGGAATAGGGGGAAGCGTAGCGGGAATGGAGCTGGAATAGCAGAAATGGGGATGGAGCAGGGGCAATAGGGGATGGATCAGTGGGGAAATGCAGTTGGGAAGGGTGAAAATGTGGTTGGAATGGGGGAAATGAGGTTGGGATGTTGATGCTAATTCAGAACCCTGACCTTGCTGGGTTTTATCCATGTCTGTGCAAAACTTCAGGAATAGAAAGTGAAACTGTGTCTTTTCACAGTGATCATAGACTCATGGAATCCTGGAATGGTTTGGGTGGGAAGGAATCTTAAAGCTCACCCAGTCCCACCCCCTGCCATGGGCAGGGACACCTTCCACTAGCCCAAATTGCTCCAAGCCCCATCCAACCTGGCCTTGGACACTTCCAGGGATCCAGGGGCAGCCACAGCTTCTCTGGGCACCCTGTGCCAGGGCCTCACCCCCCTCACAGGGAAGAATTCCTTCCCAATATCCCATCTATCCTTGCACTCTGGCAGTGGGAAGCCATTCCCCCTTGTCCTGTCCCTCCATCCCTTGTCCCAAGTCCCTCTCCACCTCTTTTGGAGCCCCTTTAGGCACTGGCAGGGGCTTTGGGGTCTCCCTGGATCCTTCTCCAGGCTGAACAATCCGAATTCTCCCAGCCTTTCTTCATAGCAGAGCTGCTCCATCCCTCTCACCATCTTGGTGGCCCTATCAAGATCAAGCCTCGTGTCCCCCCTTCCCCTGCCAACAGAACTGCAGTCAGATTTCCCACATGGGATCCTTTCCCACGGGCGTCTAAAGAATTTGTTCCGCTCCTCTCCAGCCCAAGCCGCGCCCGGAGCGCTGGTCCCTGCGGAGGCGGGGGATGGAGCCACACACACCCCCCTGCTGGGGCAGGAGCAGCAGCTGGAGCTGCTGGAGCGCCTGGACTTCGTGGTGAGGAACCTCGTGGAGCTGAGGAAGGAGGTGGAGGAGCTGCGGAACAGCCTCCAGCACCTGGCTGTGGAGATCGTGGGGGAAGTCAGGTACCGGCCCTGCCCCTCCTGCCCCCTCACCCCACAGCACAGCAGAGCACCCAGAGAACCCCACAGTCATGGAATGCTTTGGGTGGGAAGGGACCTTACAGCTCATCCAGTGCCACCCCCTGCCATGGGCAGGGACACCTTCCACTAGCCCAGGTTGCTCCAAGCCCCGTCCAGCCTGGCCTTGGACACTCCCAGGGATGCCATGGTTATGTTAAATGTAGTATCCAAAAGTGGAAAAGGAGTCTCTCCAGTTTCCACTGGCCTTGACCTGCAGTGGGATTAATGTGAAAACAAGTTTGTGTTCAGGCAGGGCTGGCATTTTCCTTATGGAATATCAAGAGTGACAACTGCTTCCTGTTCTCATCTGGGAAGGTTGGTTGTTCCTCAAAGAACTCTGGAATGGTTTGGGTGGGAAGGGACCTTAAACACCATCCAGTCCCACCCCCTGCCATGGGCAGGGACACCTTCCACTACCCCAGGCCGCTCCAGGCCCCATCCAACCTGGCCTTGGCCACTTCCAGGGATCCAGGGGCAGCCACAGCCTCTCTGGGCAACCTGTGCCAGGGCCTCCCCACCCTCACAGGGAGGAATTCCTTCCCAATATCCAACCTCAATTTCCCCTCTTTCAGTCCAAACCCTTTACTCCTTGTCCTGCTACTCCAGTTCCTGATGAAGAGACCTGATGAATGTTGCACATATGGATTAGATATGGATTGTATATGGACCAAGACTTGCTTTACCTGGAGAATACAACCTGCCTGGGAGTGGGATGTTTGTATAAGCCAGAGTAAATCACCCTGTGAATTCTTTGGATGTAAAGGGAATTGGATGGAGTCTGCTGGAGAGGAGAAGGGAAGGGAAATAGCAACTCTTTCACCACCAAATATTCATTTCTTTTTCCTTTTGCCTTCCTCACAGGTCCCACCTGGAAGAAACCCAGAGACTGAACCGCCGGAGGAGGTTCCCCTATCCCAGGGAGAGAAGTGACTCCACAGGCTCCAGCTCCATTTATTTCACAGCCAGCTCAGGGAATGCCAACACGGATGATGGAGAGAGTGAAGGGGGGTAAGCAGAACAGCAGACCAGGGGCAGCTTTCAGGGGCTTTCGTGCCACATCTGAGCAGTTTAGAACAGAAATTAAGGGAATTTTTTTTTCCTCACTGGGTGTCTGTCAGCCTGTTATAATTTGCTTTTATGGCAGTAAATGTGTTACTGCCAGGGCCAGGCAGAGAGATCTGCAACAGTCCTGACTTCTAGAGAAAGAAAAAAATCATATATATATATGTAAGAAGGGGGGAGGGTGGTTTTAAAGGAATAATTTGATTAAGGAACGTCTTAGAAAGAAGGAAAGTAGAAGTCCAGCCTGGGATCAAAGTGAGAATGTTTAGAAATAAAATTTCAAGACAATAATATATTTTTGAGTGCCTGGAAAGCTTGAGAAAGTTCAGAATGAATTAACTGAATGTCTTCAGTTAACTGAATGTCTTCAGCTAGGGTATTTCTTGGGATTTTTTTCCCATTGTAAGATCAATTGTTTTAAATTCTTAGAGTTTAAAATCAGGTGAAAGTTATAAACTCAGGGAATATCCTGATGTGGAAGGGACCTAGTAGGATCATCAAAGTCCAACTCCTGGCCCTGCACAGGGCAGGAAAGTACTGAGTAATTTAAGAACATCATTAAAAAGGACAATATGGTTTTAGGTATATTCATGTTAGACTGCCCGAAAATCGTGTCACTGCAGTGTTTTCTCTCTCCTCACTGGAGTTGATGTGGCAGGAGAGAGCTGGGATGATGTCACTGGGGTTGTAGAGCTTCATTCATCCGGAGTGGGTGTTGGAATGAGAGGGAAATGAGGCAGTGAGTGATTCATGGTGGTGTAATAGGGTGCAGAACAGATTTTAAAATATCTAGTTGGTTCTGAAGACGAGACATTTGCTATTTGGGTAACAGCAGATGCACTGAATCATCAGGGTGACAGTGGCTTTTGTAAAATTGATGGAAAAGGTGGGTTTTGTCCACCTTGATCCCAGCCTGGGGTGTCCTCTGCTGATAGAAAACTGTAAGTTGTGGCAGAGACCAGGAATTCAAAGGTTCAGAAAAGGCACCTCCTTAAGGGGACAGGGGTGTGTTTTACTGCAAAGCCTCATTAATTTATTGGGAATCCAGTGATGGTTGGAGGAGTTCTTACATTGTAATTAAAATCTGTAACTAGAACTCTCATCTGATTTAAAAAAAAAAACTGCAATAATGTAATTTCTCCCTGTGGAGGACCATAGGGATAATGTCAGTCTGGTCAGGACCAGCTGCCTTTAGTGTGCAGGACTGTCTGATAGAGGTGTAAATGTACTAGAAAAGTAACATTTTCAGGGTTAAAATCAAGGTAGGAAATGTAAATTTTGGAAAAAACAATTGAAACTCTGGAGCAGCCACTGGGAGGAGGAATGAGATAAATTTCAGCTGACAGTTGAATTATTTTTATGGAATTCAGAACAAAGAACTCCCATTTCAGCTTTATTTTGTGAGCCACATGGACATGAGCAGCTTCTCCTGTTCCATACGCAATTCCCAAAAATCAGCGAGTTCTCAGAGGTTTTGGGCTGTTTAATTTCCCAGTGTGGCTTTGGCTTTTGGGCTTCTTTGCCTCTCCTTTCCATGGGCTTTTTTGTTCCAGACTCTGTTTTCCTTCAGGATGTGCTTTAGCCAGAGGTCCTCCTAAAGTATTCAAGTTCCATCACTGTAAATTCAGGAAAAGAGGCTGATAACATCTAAACCCCTTAATCTCCCTGAAAACTTTGAGCTTGTCCTGTTCCTTGTCTTTTTGAACTGCAACAACTGGGAGAAAACATGGGGGTTTTTTGAGCTGAAGGACTGAAATCTTGGCAACTGCCAGGAAAATGTTGGGGGTTAGGATGGGGAAGTTTGGGAATTCGAGGAGTTTGTGTCCAACTACTGAAAATGGGATAGTCTAGAGAACTAATAATACCTTAATATTAATATCTTATTAATTAATCTTAAGAAATGTAAAGAAATGAAGCTTTTAATGTGAAACAGAGCTCAGCCAGTGTCACCTGCCAGTGTCACCTACCCCTGTGTGGCTGCGTTATCCATGAATTCAGTGGCATCTCCAGCATGGCATCCTTGCTTTCCTGCCTCTGCTGACTCTTTATCCCCTGCCTTAAAATATTGCAGTACAGAAATGGTGGGTTTTAAATTTCTGGATGAGGGTTTGGAGGCTGTGCTGAGCAAGGGTGTTGGTTCACCCTCTACCAGAGAGGGAAATGCTTGAAAGTTATGGATGGTTCTCAGAAAAGTGAAGCTTTGATAGCCAGATGTGTCTTGTTATCGAGGTGTGGGTGAAGTGCTGTCACTGCCTCCTTCAGATACAGGCTGTGGGCACATATCTGTGTCCCCAGACAAAGGCAGGATCACAGGGCTGTTCCTTGGGAAGAGGAATCCAGCCAGGACACAGTGCTGGAGGTACCCAGTGCCCTCAGACTGCAGTGAATTTAATTCTGGCAGAGCTGGTGTAGTCGTCTTGTTGTTCACCTAAATTAACAAAACCCACATATTAAAGTGCAGTAATTTTGAAATTACTGCCTGATTTGTGCCTGTTCTGCAGTTAAGAGCTTGCAGGTCAGTGTGAGGGGGACAAATAGTCTTATTTTAAAAGAAATTGGCTTTGTGAGCAGACTCCCCCTCTGCAGTGGTGCCACTGTATAATGCCAGTTTAAATTTTAAATTCCCACCTTAGGTGCTGGAGGAACTTAATTTTAGCCATTTTCAGAAGCTTGGATCTGAGCTTTACAGAATCAAGGAGGTTGGAAGAGACCTCCAAGGTCATAGAGTCCAACCATGGTTTTGTGGCACCACCAAAACCCTCCCCAAACCGTGTCCTGGTTCTTTTGATTAATTCAACTGTGAATCATTCCCTGGGTTTTTCACGTGTGGTGTCTCTTTGTGGCTCATCCTCTTGCTCCTTGCTGGATTTCTTGCTGCTGGAAAAGAGTCTTGGTGGCTTTCCTGCTGTTCTTCTCCTTTTCACCTGGCAGTGGGAACGAGCTGTGGGGCATTTGGTGACCAGGATGATGGAGGGATGAGGTGTTGCCAGGAGAGCTGTTGTGCCTAAAATTCCCTGGAGCAGGCTAAATCCCCCAGGTTATACTTTCCAGATGGATTGTTGAAGTTCTCCTTTGTAATGCATATATTTAACTGAATAGTCCTGGCTCTGCTTTCAGCTGTTTAATTCTGTTACACTGCAGTTAGAAGAGCTAAGAGGAGCTGGCAGGGTGTGCAAGTGAGGTGGGGACACTTAAAATCCTGGAATGGTTTGGGTGGGAAGGGACCTTAAAGCTCATCCAGTTCCACCCCCCTGCCACGGGCAGGGACACCTCCCACTAGACCATGTTACTCAAAACCCACTTGTGACCTAAGTTCTGAGGGACCTTCATCCTTCAGCATTCTGTGCTTTCCTTCGGATTTTTTTGATATATTACATGAGAAATAATGATTGTTCCAAGAAATCCAAGGTTGAGACACTTGTGTCATGCAGGATAAGCTGAGATGCTCCTCTTCCTCTGTTAGGAATAGCTCCCAAAACTGATTTTGTGTCGTTTTTTTTTTCCTCCCAAAGTTACACCACGGCCAACGCCGAGTCCGACTATGACCGGGAGTCGGAGAGGGAGAGCGAGGAAGGGGAGGATGAAGTGAGCTGTGACACAGTGAGGACGGTGCGCCGGGATTCCCTGGACCTGGTCACCGAGGATGAAGCCCCTCTGGCCCTGGATTCCTCTCTGGAGGAGGGGCTGGGGCAGCTCCTGCAGCAGGCCGACCGCCTGCACGCTGGGGACGAGCAGGACAGGAGAGAGGGGTTCCAGCTGCTCCTCAACAACAAGCTGGCGGTAAAGGTGCCTTGTGGTGTCCCTGTGCTGGGGGAGGGTCAGGTTGGACATCAGGAAGGAATTTCTTGGCTGAGGCTCCAACCTTTGACTGATCCCCACCTTGTCCCCCAGCCCAGAGCACTCAGTGCCACGTCCAGTCCTTCCTTGGACACCTCCAGGGGTGGGGACTCCACCAGCTCCCTGGGCAGCCCCTTCCAATGTTTAACCACCCTTTCCATGAAGAAATTCTTGCTGGTGTCCAACCTGAATCTCCCCTGGCACAACTTGAGGCCGTTCCCTCTCCTCCTGTCCCTTGTTCCCTGGGAGCAGAGCCCGACCCCCCCCCGGCTCCCCCCTCCTGTCAGGGGGTTGCAGAGCCAGAAGGTGCCCCCTGAGCCTCCTTTTCTCCAGGCTGAGCCCCCCCAGCTCCCTCAGCTGCTCCTGCTGCTCCAGACCCTTCCCCAGCTCTGTTTCCCTCTCTGGACTCACTGCAGCCCCTTGATATCCTTCGTGCCACGAGCTGGACACAGGATTTGAGGTGAAATCCCTGCCCTCTCCTGTGCCCACACTTTGTTGTAAACTTGCCCCCTCAGTTCTCTCTGCTGTGGTTCTGCTTCGGTTCTTGCACAGTTGGGGCATTTTAAGGCTTAAAAAAATGTTTAAAAAAACCCCTAGAAACCCTAACTTCTCACATGTTAGTTTGTAATTCCCTTTGCCCGTGGCAGACGGGCCTCGATCCGTAACATTCCCGTTTTCCTGCAGTACGGGGAGCAGAGGGAATTCCTGTGGCGCCTGGGCCGGGCTCACAGCGACATGTGGGAGCTCACGGAGGACGAGGAGGAGAAGCAATCCTACGCCTCCGAGGGTAAGGAATTCTGTGCCCAGGCAAAGGAAGGCTGACACTTGAGGCATTTATTGTTCTGCCTTGTAATCTGCTTTTTTTAGGCGAGTGGGCAGCAGTGCTGGAGTGTTTTATGCTTAAAATACAAGCAGAGGCTTTTATATAAATCTAGAAATATAATTTATAGGGTTTTTTATTTATCAATTTAAAATTTGTGCTCGCTGAAAGAGTGTAAGTAGGCTAAGGCCTACTGAAAGCCATAGAAGCTTGTTTCTCTAACCTGTCATCCATATCCTCTCTGATATTAAAATAAACTATAAAATATTATTATAAATATATCATTATATATAATAATATATAATATTATAAATAATATATTATAATAAATAATATATTATTATAAATAATATATTATTATAAATAAAATATATTATAAAATAAATAAAAAATAAAACACAAAAATAAAAAACCCCAAACAAACAAAATAAAAAACAGGAAGAAAAAATAAAAGCCTTGCCTGCAACACGTTTGATTTTTTTGTGTTGCCAGCACATGCAGATACAAAAAAAAAAAAAAGAAATGTATTTTTAGACAGCTGTTTGCTTAGAAGAGTCACTTTACTTTCGTTCCCTCGTTCTTTACCACCTCAGATGTGTTCACAAGGTTTTAGGTGAGTCACAGTAGAACAGAAATCATCTTTATTAAGGTTGAGATGTGCAACAAAAGGTACTAATCTAAATAACTTCTGCCCTGTTTGTTACATGTGTAACTGAATCAATGAATGCTATAGCTAATAGAATTATTCTTTTCTGGAAATCAGTGTAGCCATTTAAACTTGGAATTTTAAGTTTTATGTGGTCCTCTTAGTCTGCAGTAAATGCTTAGTTTGCAGCTTTTTGAGTCTGCAAAAGGATGAAATTATTTACAGGGCATTTTCAAGCCACATGTGGTATAAAATTAACAAATATATTATTTTTATACCTATATATATATATATATACATATCTATTATTGTACTCTAGCAACCTCAAAGAAAGAAGTCAGGAGAGAAAGCAGCTGAATTTCTTACCTCTGGCTACCTCTGTTTTTTCCAGGGAAGAAGGAGCTGGAACTTGCCTTACAGAAATGGGATCAAAGTGCTGAGTGCCACCAGTGGTATGTGATTATTTTTTTCCACTTCTTGCTTATAAAAAGTGTAGGAAAAGAACCTGGAGGTTGTTGGGAGCTGAGCTGCAGTTAAAAAAGTAATAATTAAAAAAACCTCCAACCCAACAAAATCCTAAACACTTATTTGTTCTTGCTTGCAGTGTCCTACACTGAGGGTATTTTCCATCAAAAAAACTTGGAAATGAAGGGACACAGCAACATGTGGCTCTGTTTTTAATTTAAACAAAGATATTTTATGTGTTTTTTTCATGATAGAAGAGAAAATGATCTGCAGTTTAGCCAAGCAGGGTGTTGTGACCAACATTTATACCCAGATTTCAGTAAGGAGGGAGGTGACAGGGAAGGAGCTCACTCCCTAAAGGCTTTGCTTCCAGCTCATGGATAAAATTGAAAGGATTGTTCTCCTTATTTAAAATTACTCCAAAAGAGAGTTTGTGGAGTGGTTCAGATATTTGTGGAGGTAAGGCAATGTGCTTTTCTGGGGAATTCCTCCATCAACAGTGTTTGTCAGCAGTTACTGTGAAGGACTGACAGCACATAAATTAGAATAAAAGGGAAAATACTTTTTTAATGGAAATTATTGGGAAAACAAGATGCTGAGTATCTTTACCAAACAAGGTCTGTGCTCTTCTAATGAGCAAATTTATTTGGAGGGTTGTTTTGGACTACTGGCATCTGAAAAAGTGCCTTTATTATCTTAAAAAGACTGTATTTCAGTTGTTGGTAATGAATTGCTGTTTTCAATTAAAGCTTTGATAGGAAGGATGAATTTTGGGGCAGGAAAATCTCCAACAGAGTATGGTATTGGGCTCTGCTGGCTTAACACTTTGAAAAAATGGATTTTAGTTGCCAGGGTAGATCCTAAAGTTGATATTTTACAAAGCAAGGTTCTACTCCAGGGTTCCATATTGGTAGTTTTGCTCTGTAATTCAGATTTTGGGACAGTCCTGGGCCTCTCAGACCCTTTTCCCAGACAGGGATAAGGCTCCTGCACAGCTACATCTTGCTTTTAGTTCTTCAGAGCAGCTGGAGAAAGGAAACAGCAGAGCAGCCTGTGGGAGGCGTGGGATTTCTTGGGAATGAATATGTAATTCCCTTTATCAGCACAGAAATTATTATTTACTGCCGTGAATAGAACAGGAAATTACTCTCTTCCCAGCTCTGAGGTGGTCACAAGCTGGTTTAATTGCAGCCTTTTTTTATGCTAATTGAATTTATCCTGAGGAGGAGAAAAAAACAGTAGAGTCTTTAAAGCTTTTTGGGGGTGGATTTGGTGCCCCAGCTCTTGGTTTATGGAGAACGTTGTTCACACTTGCTTTAAATTACAGTTTTATTCTGTCATATTTCTCTCTCCAGTGCCTGATTCCTGTTGTGAAAACCCTAATCTGTTATTATCTCTTCTCATAGGGAATAACTGATTATCTCTCACTACCCACGTTGTCTTTCCCATATTATTCTCCCTCTTCCATGTATTTTTCCAGGCAGAAGTGGGGGGAATCCAGTGCAGGACACAATCTGTGGGAGCAGGATGGATTTGTGTGATGCTGATGGGATGGTCCCTTGAATTCTTACTTCCATATACAGCATCCCAAACATCATCCTTCTCTTTCCCACTACATCCCAAATGGCCATTTTAGTAGAAATATTCACAGTTCTTTTCCTGCCTCTCCACACAGGCTATGTGAAGCCTCGTTGTGCAGGTCTGGGCTGTATTTTTTCTCTCTGTGTGTGCATTATTTCCTGCTGACTTTCTGTTTTACCAGTTGCCTCTATTTTATCAGGACTCCTTCAGTTGAAATCGTGCTGGTTTTTGGTCCTTTTTTTTTTTTTTTCCCCTTTTCTGCTTGTTATTTCCTTCTGCCCAAATCATTTTATTGGCTGAGGAAGAGAGAAGGTACTTTTCACTCAGGGAAGCTTTTCCCCCTCGGTGCCTCATGGTTGTTGCAGTAATTGCTGACACTTTAAAGCAACAAGCAAAGGAAATAACTTTGGGAAAGGGAAGGATTCCTGCTGGGGAATCAGTGAGGAGGAACAGAAGTGTGGGAGCTGTGTTGGGTATTAAATGCACTCAGTACCTTTGGAGTGGATTTATCTGTGCATCCAGGGCTGAGGGATATTGGAGCGAGTGATCTAAAGCCCCTGCACTCCTGATTTACAAGGACCTGGTTCTTACGTGGGATTTAGCCATCAAAATCAGTCTCTGCTTTAATTGTAAAAAGATCTCTGAGCAGGTAGAATTTATGTCCAGCTAAACTGATTTCTCCCTCAGCTGATTCCAGCCCACGAGTAGGACAGAGCAAGTTCCTAAGTCTGTTCTTGCTTTTAGAGGTGGAAGAGATACAAAATACAAAGAAATATGATAGAAATATGATTGTACAAACCTCTGTGCTTTGCTACTTGGACACAAATATGTGACACCTCATAATGAAGTGAGAAACAACTGTAGCCTTTTAGAATTTCCAGTCCAGTAGCATCTTTAGGGATCAGGAAAGGAGAGTGAGCTCTAGGTTTACCTTGCCTCCCATTCCTGTTGCTAAAAGAAATATTGGAAGTGCAACCAGAGGGATTTCAGAGAAATCTGGGGAAAACTGTGTGGGTGTTAGTTTTAGTTTGAGTGGAATATTTTACACTGGAAATGAAGTGCTGACTGTCGCAGAAGGAATAATAAGCTTTGGCTTATTATTATTCCTGTGTGTTATGGAGAAGTGGGATTGGGTTGGATGAGCCTCCAAAATGTGCCCTTTCTTCTAGAGAGTCTGTCAGTTTGGTGGAACATCTTGCACACTTGATCACCAGCCCTTCTCAGTTCCGTGGGTACATCTGGCTGTCCGTGGGCAGATCCTGGATTTTTGAGAAGTCACGGCATTCTGGATGTGCCTGGGAGACAGCTCTGATTTAACAACTGGCAGTGCTTCGGGATTTAACTCTTGGTGGGTCACTGCCCAGACCTGGCCAATTTTGAGCCAGATTCTGGATTTATGAGCCGAATGTTTTCTGCTCCATTGGCAGATTAAACAGGGAATTTACTGACAGTATGGAGCGGCAGCTGTGGGAATAGTTAGGAGATATTTCAGAATGCAGAGGAAGAAAAACAGCATGGAATTAGAGCTGCCTGGTGGCATCCCCCTGACCTGTGTGCCCTGGGAGGTTAATTCAGGAAGTAACTTGAACATCCAGAACACAGGAGCTCTCCCTTGTGGATGTTTGTGGGCAGGAAGGAAAGGAGCACATCTGCCTTCCTCACTTTTTCCTTCCGTCTTGTCTCCCCTTGGAAAAACCAAAGCTTTTTTTTTTTTTCCCCCAACCTCCTTATGATCAGCTGGTCATTAATTTCAGGTTGGGAATTCTGCTGTCTCTCCCAGGGTACTAATTCCCAAGGGAGTGATTATTTTAATGTTTGGTTGTTGCAGTGTGAATACCTGCCTGCTAATTCCGTGTCTCCTTCCCTCAAGTGGAGGGACTGACGTACATCTGCTATGTGCACAGGAAGGTGAAAAGCTGGGAATGCTCATAAAATATTGGAAAAACTGTCTTTGAAATGGTTGAAAGAGCTAAGAGCTGTGTTTGGGTTGGCAGAGCATCCTAACCACGGAGGGAAGGTGCTGGAGACTGTATTCCATGGGCAGAGTCCTGCTTCCAGGGAAGTCAGCCAGAGTGCAGCATCCCAGTGAACTTCCTGAAAGTCCTGAGCCTGGAGATTTAAGCTGGAAGAACAGGCTCTCTCAGCTGGGGGTATCTGTTTCCACAGGGTTTATTTTCTAATAAATGGGGAAATCCTGAGCTGAGATTCCTGTGGGAACTGCAGCTTTCCCACTGTCAGCACCTTAATGAGGAGTCTGGTTAATAATTAATCGAGTGATATCCTAATGGAAGCTTTGGATGGCTGCTGAGACGTGGATCTGAGAAGTGCTGCAGAGGTCACAGGGAATGAAAATCCCCTAAATCATGATTTTTCAGGTCTCCTGGTCCTGCTGCTCATCCCTCCTGCACCCTCCATAGTGTCTCTGGTGACTCTCATCCCGAGGCATTCCACGGAATGAGCTGGAATAAATAGCTCCACTGTGCCAAGCTAAACAAGCAGAGGAGAGAACAGCAGAAATCAGAGCCTAAAATCCCAGGAATGCAGAGTTGTGGGTGTGAAAACCTCCAGTGGACTTGGGACCAGCAAAGCTGTTTGGGAAGAATCATCTTTCCTGGGAATACAGTGAAAAAAACAGTTCAGGCATCTCATCCCATATATATTTTTTAGCTTATTTGACAACTGAAATTTACAGTTTACTGCTGCTTTTATGGCTTTTTCACCAATATTTCACCAGGCTGTTAAAAAAAAACCCTGGAATTTATATTTCTTGACATGAGGCAACTGTGGGGATTTATTGTCTAGGAATGTTTGATCTCGTGATTGTAGAAAATAAGCCTTTTATTGGCTTGTATTTCTCAACCCCAGTTGTGTTGGGGTTGGGGATGTTTGGTCCAGGCTGATGTTTTGTTGGGGAAACACACTGGAGAAGATCCTAAAAACACTTATTCCATCAGAGTGGGGCAGTGCAGCTGTGAGCTTTTCCAACTAGGGGAGAGGATTTTTATCCAATAACACATTGATCTGGTAATCTTTGCCATTACCATGAAAAATAAGAATTTTAGGACTGAACCAGAGCTTTCCCACAAGAAAACTAACAAAGTAAAGGAATGGGATTTAAGGCAAAACTGTAAATATTCAGGAGATGCGACTTTGTGCTGTAACTTAGACGTTGGAAATGGAGCTCAGGCAGGAGCAGTGAGGTGTGAGGGAATTCCTGGGGTTTCATAACACTGGAGAAAGTGTAGTTGGAGATTTAAAAGTCTTCTGACAGATTCCTGCACGTGTGCTGTGTTTAGCTGTCCCAAGGGATGCCTTGGGATAGCAATGGCAGAGTATCCAGCAGCACTGGAATATGTATGTATTACTTGCATCTTTCTTCTTTTCAGCTTTATTTTTTGAAAGAACTAGAGATGTTATTCATTTGTCCATCTGTTCCACCTAATATTTTTTGAGCCAAACTCAGAGAAGGGATGGAAGTGTCCTCCATTCCCAGAGCTCTCTCCCGAGTGGGACGAGAGACACCAAACTTCAGTCTGTATTGTGCTGTCCCACAGCAGTGCCCTTGGGAGCTCTGAGAGTGATTCTTTCTTGGGAAGTGATTCAGGGAGGGAGGGCTTGAACCACTGCTGTGGGGAGGGTGCAAATCCACAGGGAATTAACCTGCCTTGAATTTCACGGCTCATGCAATAACTAACTTTGCCGGGGCCCTGCTTCTCAGGCTCACAACTCACAGTGTCCTACTGGACAAAACTAGGTGGCTTTGCACTTTCAGCACTGAAAACGTGTTCTTCTCTTTCCCAGCTGCAGGATATAGGTAGGTTTTCCCAATATTTCCCTGGAAGTAGAACCCTGTGTGCTGCAGCGGGGCCGCTGCATGCGGAGATCGCTGCTCCCTGTAGTGAATTAGAGCTGCTCGTAGTCTGGCTCTTGCTGCAATAGCTTCACTCTTCACTGCTCTGTCTTGTCACACTTTCCTTGCTTAGGGAAGAAATTCCAGCTGTGGAAGTGTGCTGCTCCTGGTTTTTAGCCATCAATGCAGCGAGTCTGTGTGTCATGTCAAACCCCTCCTGCTGATTTGCCTCGTCCTTCAAGCTAAATCCCTCTTAGGCACGGAATTTTTACTGCAGTTTTTACAGGTTTCTAATATTCTTTGTGTTCCCCAGCAAGGTGTGGAGCTTTAATGCACTTCAGAGAATCCTGGGATGGTTTGGGTTGGAAGGGACCCTAAAAGCTCATCCAGTCCCACCTCCTTCCGTGGGTAGGGACACCTTCCACTATCCCAGGTTGCTCCAAACCCCGTCCAGCCTGGCTTTGAACACTTGTATGTCTTCCTTCTGAAGACATGGACAGCAGGTAAACGTGGATGAAATGTGGATTTAATCCTGGCTGGCTCATGCAGGTGTCTCCCTGTGCAGGTTTGCCATCCTTTGTGGGCAGCTGTCGGAACGCGAGAGCATTCCCAAGCGCATCCAGGCAGGATGTGTTTTCAAGGTGAGTGGAAAGGACATCCCAAGTTTGTGTAGGTATCAAACAACACTTATTTCTGTAGTAGGAAGTTGGGAAAATTGGCTCCAGGTCTTGTTTAGGGCAGTAGTAGGTCTCAGAGGTGCCGTGAGTGGGTGTTTTGGGCTGAGGAAGGTGATTCCAGCAATGTCTTTTGAGAGTGACTGGGCCGGCTCTGCAGTTTTACACACCGTAATCTCAGGGGGGAAAAAAAGAAGTCTTTCAAATAAAATTTGTGTAAATGATGAGACTGAAAGCTTGGAACCTGAAATTATCATGTGGTGACAAGATGCAGCACCAGCTTGTCTCTCTGCCTGTGAGCAACCTGCACCCCTCCAGAAAGGCAAAGCAAATACTCCAAGAGGATTTAATTTGCTTCACATTCCTTTATTTCCCTTGAGGATGTTGCAGGGGAAGGGGATGTACCTGGAACAGGCCACAGGTAATTACTGTCCCATCAACTCATGGCATGAGCAGTAAGGTGGTTATGGCAGAGCTCTGGAGGTGGAATAAACTTGAAGGGCAGCTCCCTTTTCGTGTGTGTGCAGTAATCCCTGTCCCTGAGCCTGGTGAAGTGCTGCTTTTCTGTGCTCACTGAAGCCACTCTGAGAAAACTGGGGATCTGTAGCTGTAATTCTACTGATCACAACACTTAAACTGTGGATTCCTTCCTTCCCTCTTTCTCCACCTGCTCTCGTGGAGGTTCACTTGCTTTTAACGAAGGTGTGACGTGTGTTGGTGCTGGTTTCCCACAGGAACACATTGACAAAGCCATCGAGCTGAAGCCAGAGGACCCCCAGCTCTACTATCTCATGGGCAGGTGGTGTTACCAGGTAACATGCTTTTATTACTGCTTATTACTGTCTAATTCCTCCTTGGAGCTGAATTCCGTGTCTGAATGAGAGAGATGGATGCAAACCACGTGTGAGGACCTGGATACTCGTCCAGAGTCTGCCGAGGTCTTTGGCCTCCTCCCAGGAGCACGAGCAGCTCCATCCAAGAGGCTGGGCAGGTCCTGGCTGGCTCTCCAGTGGGTGGGACAGGTTGCCCTTCCTGTCTCTGCAGGTTGCCCACCTGGGATGGCTGGAGAAGAAGACGGTGTCAGCACTGTTTGAGGCTCCTCCGACGGCCACGGTGCAGGACGCGCTCCAGAACTTCCTACGGGTGAGGGAACCTGCCAGGAAAGGGGATGGATCACTGACCTCCACGGGTCACAGGCACGGAATGGGGGTGCTTGTGTCCTGCTTAACCTCAGCCCTTCCCCCCAGTGCTCCGTGATGCTTCTCCATCTCCTGGAACCTGTGGAAGGAAAGGTGGTGAAAGGCAAAATTGTGGAGCCTGCGTTCCAGAATAGTGAGAGAAAACACTGGGATGTTGAGGACGTCAGAATTATGACCCAAAGTGTCCCTTGTAAAAGCTGTACAGTGATTAATTGCTCAGTACTGATCACATCTGGACTGTGCTTCCAGAGTCCCAGACCTGTCCGAGCTCATCCCTGGGAACACTCGTGGAGATCCATCCTGTCATTTTAATTTCCCTGGCATTATTTTATTAAAAGCCTGGCTGACTTCTCCGTTTCAAACATTTCAAAACAACTGCTTGAAGGTTTCAGGGGCACAGTGCTTTATTTATTAGGAGTCCTCCCTTCCTGCCTTTCTCCTTCTCCCTCTGTTTTTTTCCTTTAAGAGCTGCAATAAGCCTGATGTAAGAATGAACTGTGTCCTTGCATATCCTAATGTCTGCTCATCCCTGTCACACCTTCCCTCTCTTCCTGCAGGTCGAGGAGCTGAGCCCGGGATTTTCCAAAGCAGGAAGAGTTTACATTGCCAAGGTAACCACCCACTTCTTGCTTCTTTAGATCCCAGGGTAAGAAATGTTTATATTAAAAATCATCTTTGGCTGTAAAGTGCTGAGCAGGTAGAAAATACTCCATGCAGGAGCCAGATTTTATAAGATGACAATATTTCTTTTGAGTTGCAGCAATAAATCCATGGAAGTCTTAACCTGAACAGACTTTTAGCGTTGCTATTAAAATTTGGGGTTCCTTGTGTGTGATCTACGTGGGCTGATGGGTTTTTATTGGGCTCATGGTGCCTGGCAGGTGTGACTGAGCTCCAGAAACACTCTGCAAGTCTACAGATTACCTTAGAGGTGAATAGGACCACTTGGTTTAGGGTATTTTTTTCCCCTAATCCCGGGCTCTGTCACTTTGGGTCCCATCCTTCATCACAACATTTTAAAGGGGGCATTTAGGATCTAATTGTTTGGAAGGAGATGCTGCTCTGATGGGTCAAGCTTCACAATGAAAATTCATTGTGTTCTACAGATGTTTTTACTGATATTCAGCGATTTCAAAGCCTTTGAGGATGTCTGGGACTCCCATCTAGTTTGCATCTAGTCTGACAGTCTGAGACTCCTGTAAATATGATTTATTATTACAGTGCTTGCAGCTGAGCCTCATTTTTAACAGCCTGGAGAACGATGTGCTCCCTCCCAGTAGAGAGGTTTTGTGGTGAAACTGGAGTGAGGAAATAGTAGGTGGAAATCAAAACAGAGCTTTGGAAATTATGAAAACCACGGGAACACCTTAAGATCTCCAACCCAAACCCAATCTCCGTGCCCACAAAACAAACAAACAAAACCATAAGGAAAGTTAAATATATTTAATATTCCATCTGGTGTGATTCCAAGGCTCTGTGAATGGAGGAGACTGCAGGGAATGTCAGTGCTAATGGTTAAGAGGCAGAAACAAGTCTTCTTAGCAGTGGCCCAGTTGCGTTTGCTGCCTGGTTTTCCCTGTTTAACCCTTTTCCTGTTGTTCTTTTCCCTTCCCAGTGCTACAGGGACCTGGGGAACAGCACTGCTGCTGCGCTCTGGACGAGCCTCGCCTCCGAGCTGCCAGGGAGCACAAAAGAGGTAACAGGATCAGCAGGGGCTCTGGGATGAGCAGGGAGAAATTGGTTACAGAGAGAAAATGGATTCTGCCCCTCTGCTCCACTGAGATCCCACCTGGATCGCTTCATCCAGCTCTGGGATCCAGCACAGGAAGGACGTGGACTTGTTGGAGCGAATCCAGAGGAGAGACACCAAGATGGTCAGGGGGATGGAGCAGCTCTGCTGGGAGGAAAGGCTGGGAGAGTTGGGATTGTTCAGCCTGGAGAAGTTTCAGGGTGACCCGATGGTGGCCTTCCAGTGCCTGAAGAGAGCCTGCAGGAAAGATGGAGAGGGATTTTGGACAATGGTCTGGAGTGGCAGGACGTGGGGGAATGGCTTCAAGCTGGCAGAGGGCAGGGTTAGATGGGATATTGGGAAGGAATTCCTCCCTGTGAGGGTGGGGAGGCCCTGGCACAGGTTGCCCAGAGAAGCTGTGGCTGCCCATCCCTGGAAGTGTCCAAGGCCAGGTTGGATGGGGCTTGGAGCAACCTGGGATAGTGGAAGGTGTCCCTGCCCATGGCAGGGGTTGGGACTGGATGTGGGCTTTAGGTCCCTTCCCACCCAAACCATTCCAGGATTCTTTGATTCTCTGATATGCTTAAGAACTGGGTTAGGGTTGTAGAAAGAAGGGAAATTGTCTTTTTTTAGTTGTTTCAATTGAGCTGTGCATTCATCTGTTCCCTTCTTGCATTTCCAGGATGCAGAAAGCGAGAGGGAACTCGAGGAGATGCGCTTGGACTGGAAGGAATAATTCTGGAAAAACTCATCCCAGCGGGTACTGCAGGGACAGTAAAATGCCAAAAGGGTTTCGTGATCCTGACAATTCCGAGTGCACTTCGTGGATAAGCCAAAAGAGCTTACAGGAAAACACACCCAGCAGCACATCCAGGAGAACATCTTGGATTTAATGGGATAAAATCGTGGTTTGTTTTCCCTCGTACAGCACTGCATGTGTTTGATTTGAGGATCCCTAAAAATGTCACATTCCTGAAAACAGGTTTGCGTGTGGGAGTTTATAGGTAGAGTTTGTGACAGAGAAATATTTGTGGTCATATGTATATATATGGTAGATATATGTGAGATATATACTTTGTGATATAAATATATATATATTTATGTATGCACATATATATTTTATATCACACACTCTGCCTGTCAGACAGCCTTGCTGCTGATCTCCCAGCTCATTCCTGAGGAAAACTTCAGCCAAAATTTTTTCCAGATTAATTGTTTACTCTTTTCCTTAATGATTCATTGACTCAGTTGAAATAACTGATAATGCCTTTTGTAGATATTTAGGGGAGAGCAATTTCCAAGCGGGACCAAGGAGCTTTCCTGCACAATCCAGGCTGGATTTTAAGAGGTTAGTTAGTCAGAGAAGTGAGGAATAAGATTTTAAACTTGAGGATTTCCTCCCAGAGAAGTTCCTCCCCTCACTCCCACGAGGCCGAAAACTTCTGTCCCTCCAAATTGTGCTGCTGTGGTTTAGCTGGAATAACTGAGTTTGGAGGATAGTTACTGATCAGGGATCGGGTTCCAGGAGCAGGAATATCCTGTGGCAGAGCTGATACTTCGCTGTGATCTTCTTCTACCACTTAGCAGATTTATTATCTTCCAATTAATTAACCTCTGGACTAATGAGGCGACGCCGAGGAGGTGAAGCCGATGACTGACATTTCCTCTGGCAGCTCCTGGTGACCAAGCAGGAGCAGGGAATTGTGCTGGACACTGACACAGATGGAGAAGGAAAACCTATCTTGGAAAATTACCCAAATATTTATCAAGGTTTCCATGATGCCCCTTAAAATTCCAATGGCAGCTACTGAACACTGATTTTTGAGCATCTGTTCCATGCTGTGGTGGTTGTGAGGGGTAAACTGAGAAAGTGTGAGAGTAAAACATTCCTTAAATCACCTTTTTAGTCCCTCACATGTGTGATGGTTTTGTTGCTTCCTGAAAATAACATTGGAAGGGAAACATACAGCAAACTTGAGTGTAAAAACTTCCTGGTTTATAGATTTGGCAATTTTTTGCTTCCCCCCCCCCCCCCCCCCCTCCAAATTAAACTCTAAAATGTTGGTGCTGGACTCTTCCCCTGCCAACCAGGCACGTGTGCAATTAACTGTATTTGCTTAAAACAATAAAAATTGGTATTTATAAATGGAAAACTAAATGCTGAGGGGGTGAAGCTGATCCCTGTCTCTAACTCTGTAATTCTGGGATGTGTTTGGGACATTTTTATACATCCTGACCTTGCTCTCCTGTTCCTCCGTGGAGTGCTGAAGCTGCCTTTTGCCCTTGGCCTGAGCCTGGGTTGAGTGTTCATTTTAAATAATTGCACAAGTTTCTGGGCTGTTTTCCGTGTTGGTTTCTCAAGGGAAGTCGGGAAATCCTCCTCAGGCACATCCCGAAGATGATGTTTGCTGTTCCCTGCGTTGCTGCCTTCCCAAAGGAGAAGTTTCGGGAGAGGGGGCAGTTTTATCTGGAGAAGGGGCATTTTTATGGCGCATCCCCTTGGGCAGGTGCTGCTGGACAACGTCCAGGGATGCTGAAGAGGGGGATCAGCTGAGCTGGGTGGCAACAAACACGGAGCTGCAGAGATTTGGGTGCTGCTGGGGACGTGTCGCCTTCCAGCCGAGCATCCGTGCCGGGCATTCCATCCCCCCTCCAGAGGTGGTTCTGGCTCTGGGGGGGCAGCAGGATCCATGGGGATGGAGCGAAGCACCCCCAGGGCCATCCCCCAGCTGTGGGGCCGAGTATCCCGAGGGCTGCACTAGGGATGGAGCGAGGAGAGGAGCATTGTGCTCCCTCCATCCCTCCGGGTGCTTTCCCACAGCCCGGAGCCTCCCGGCTCACACGGAGCTCACACGGTTCCCTTTAAAAACGGAGGCAATGGAATGTTAGGGGTTTTTCCAGCATTGGGAGCTGGATCTCCCTCCAGCTGCAGCAGCCAGGGGAGCGTTCTTCCTTGTGCAGCCCAGCGGTTTCTGCTCAGCCTGGCCCAGAGTGGGGCTGGGGCAGGTTCTCCAGGGAACTGGAGCCAGCCCTGAACGGGGCTCTGGAGAGCAGGAGCTGCAGGGACTGAGGTTTGCAAAGCTGGGCTGAAGTTTGTCAAAGCAGCAGAACATTCTCATTCTCGTGGGTTTGTGGAGCCCGTGTTGGTGCCCAGGAGAACTGGGTCAGACTGGGTGTTGTGGTCCGAGAGCTGCCCCCCTAAATTTGGCAGGCTGTGTGTGCTGGCAGTGAAGTGCTATCCCCAGAGGCTGATGGTTTCTGTCTCCAGGGATGCCCAGGACGCTGCTAATGCAGAGGGATCTGCTCTGGGGCCAGGCTGTCCGTGCTGGAGGGCCCTGGTGGCTGCAGTCCCTGAGCCCGCAGAGACAGAGAGAGCCCCGGCCCGAGTGGCCTTTGGCCCCTTGTCCTGAATTTGGGGTGAGCCTGGGAGCGTGTGGAGGGTGAGAATGAGGGCTGTGCTTCCAATGCATCATCCCTGGGAAGGACACTTGCTCTTCTTGCCACAGCTGGACCAGCTCAGTGTCCCTTCAGAAAGAGAAGGCAATGATCCTTTCTGAAACCAGAACCTCCCCCCCCCCTTTGCTTTCCCATTCCAGGTTCGGTTCCCTACACAACTGAGCCCCTTCCAGGCCTTGCCAAGGGGCAGCCAAGGAATCCAACCCAAGAACCTGCCAGGGAGCAACGTCTGTGCCACAGCACCATCATTCCAGGCCTCTCCCTGCCAACCCTCCACTTCTCCCAACAGCTCCAGGGGCAACACAACTTACCCTGGAGGCACAAAGGCTCCTCTTGGGAGCACCATGAGCCATCTGTTCTGTAGCACTGGAATTCCATCTTCTGGGCAAGCTGGGAGAAGCAGGGAAGAAAACCAGGACCCTACAGGTGAATTGGAGGCACCTTTTCATCCAACAGCAGCTCCAAGAAAGGTACTGAGTCAACACCCCACCAAAGACACAGAAAAACAAGGAATCACATTCCTTCTGTTGTGTTAAGGACTGAGGAAGTTGGACCTGTGTCTGACCAGGACATGGGCAAACCAAATGCTGGGGACTGGAACACACACCTTGCACTCCTGGAGCTCTCACCATCACATTGCAGAGAAAACAGCCAATTGTACCATCACTGCTCATTTCTTAATCCCAATCCCACACTTCTTTGGCACTTGGAGTACCACTTTTATCACCCAATTACAGCCCATGAGAGAGCTCCATGTCTAGCAGGGACAGGTACCCCTGGGATACTCTCAGCAATGCCTGAATCCATTGCAGGGACCTTGCTTTGAGCTCCCCAGGGCCGGGCACCCCGAGGATCTCCCCGAATAATCCTTTCGGTGCGTGCTGGAGTCCTCGGGGTGCCCCAGCCCAGGGGGCACCAACAGCACTGTCCCTCCAGGGGGCCCAATTTGGTCCCAAACTGCAGGGGGATCTTGCCTGTGTCCCAGACTGGTCCAGGGATCTGAGGCCCTTCCTGAGAAAACCTCGGTGCCGGCGGGAAGGCCCAGAGATCCCTTGGAGCCACGGGAGAGCAGGCACAGAGTCCCTGCTGGGGGCCAATTCTGCTGCCTGAAATCAGCACGTCAAAGAAACCTCTTAGACTCAGTTGGTATGTTTTAGAAGCCAGGCATTCCTACACACTAAGATATTTTAGGAGCTTATCGACTGAGAAAGCATAAAGCTTTTATCATGGACATCTGACCTCCAACAGACAGCTCCTTTCACCTTTCAGTACTAAATTATGTTCATGGAATCATTTAACAGGAAGTGCCCAGGAACCCCAGACTGTGCTTTCCAAAACAAAACATAAACAGAGGGAAAGAGCTTTGCACAAGTGTAACACGCCCCAGAACAGACCTGACTTTAGTTCTACTCTTTGTGTTCAAATATAGGAGACAAAAGCTCCAGCAGGAGAGCTGGCACGTTACCCATGGTACCCTGAAAGTCCATCTCACAAGGGCTCTAGATAAAACACAGTTGTATGAGTCCCTTGTGCCTGCAGATGCCTCGGGATCCTTTCCATCCGCCTCGTGCTCTCCCAGCAGGGGAAAGGGTGACCTCAGGGACACGGTGGCACTCGACACCCTGCTGAGAGAACAGGGAAACCTTTAGCATAAAGGTGAGTTGGAATCTAAAGCTTCCTTTCCTGGGAGCTTTGTGCAACCAAGGGGAAAATCTGCATTTCCTTTGGTGCAGGTGTCAACAGAGACCAACAGAGCTTTTGCCTTTTTCAGACAACTGTGCCCTTTTTGGCTCCCTGGCAGCTCCAATGGCACCAGAACCCCCTTCCCGCACACCCACGGGTGTCACACACAGGCACCCACACACCTTTGCTCCAGCCCACACGTGGCCAAGATTTCCTCACCCTGGACATCCCAAGGGGAGTATTTTTGCTAGAGAGCACAGCAACCATCCTGTCCTTGCAAACTGCCTCCCTGCAAAAAAGGAGCTGGTTCTCCTGTACGTTTCTCCAGCACTCAAGGTCTTTAGAAGCTGCTCTCATGGCACCAAACCTGCTCGGGGTCTCTCCCAGCTGTTGGCTCTCCGTG
>NW_020884943.1:371492-476751 GCF_003945725.1 Corapipo altera
GAGGATGTCCCGGCCACGTCCCATCCCTGGGGACACGTGTGCAGGGTAGGGGGGCTATGGCCATGGAGGTCACCTCTCCCCGCCCAGGACTGCAGTGCAGCCAGAAAAGTGCTCTAGTGTAGGGATTTTCTTTTATATCAAAGTGAATTTCTCTTTTTTCCTATTAAAACCCCAAACTGGCTGAAGACTCACTCCCAGGCTGGCACCTCACTCCCAGGTACATCACCCATCCCTTGGGGATGTGGGGCAGGAGCTGGTACCACAGATACATCCCTGGGCACGATGGGATCAGGGGGAAGAGCACAGTCTCCTGGGATCGGCTCCAGGGTCTTTATTTCTTTATTTGGCATTGACAAACCCATACAGTTACTTCCACCAACACTGTTGGGAAAAAGGAGAAGGCAGGAGCTGGACACCTTGCAGGTGCAGCAGGGTCTCCTCCCTGTGCCCCCCTGTGTGGCGCAGGCTCAGACCCACATGGCAGCACCAAGAACTAGGCTGGGAATGGCTCTGGTTTTTGGAAGGACCTTTCCTAAAGGATTGGAGCTCTCCTGAAGGAGGGAAGTGCCTTCCTGCCACCCGGCTGGACCCCACGGTGGCAGGGCAGCCGGGCCATGGCCCCCACCTCTGGCACATCGTGCTCCAGGAGGTTCCTGATCTTCAGATCGGGCTTCAGGGCCCGGAGAGTGGCCAGTTCCTGCAGCACGTCCTGGCTTAACCCGTCTGTGTTCAGCCTTGGGATGGAGGAAGGAGGAAAAGAGGAGAAGGTGTTAAATCTTGTTAGGAGGGAGGTGTTCAACCACCCAGAATGCTGGTGCCCCCAGCAATGGGGATGCTGGGCATGGAAAGGGGCTGTGCCAGCCCTCACCCCAGGGTCTGCAGTGGGCAGGCGGGATGCCGGAGCTGCTGGCAGAGCTGCAGGACGCCGTCAGCTCCCAGATTGTTGTCACTCAGGTCCAGGCAGGTGAGATGGGGCCTCTCCAGCAGCTGTGCAGCCAGGGCTGGGCAGCAGGCGCCTGTCAGCCGGCAGCTCCCCAGCCTGTGGGATCAGGGAAACAGGGAAGGGGGGGTTTGACCATCCGGCGGGTGAGCTGTTCCAGGTGGGAAGGAGGGAGCCCTGGTTGGCCCCTTACCGCAGTGTCTGCAGTGGGCAGGCGCGGTGCTGGAGCCCCCGGCACAGCAGCTGCACCCCGGCATCGCGCAGCCCCTCGCTGAAGGACAAATCCAGCTCCTCCAGGCACGGGCTGGCGCCCAGCACGGCAGCGAGGTCCTCACAGCAGCTGCTGGTGAGGCGGGAATAACGCAGCCTGATGGGAACCCGTGCAAAAGATCATCCAGTGGCACCAGGACGTCTGAGGGCACCCAGCGCCACCCCACCACGGTGACAGTCCCCACCCTGGTGCCACTGCTCTGGAGCTCCTTGCCCCGGGACAGTGGGGATAGAGGGACAATTCCACCCCAAAGGGACTCTTTTGGGGATAGAGGGACAATTCCACCCCAAAGGGACTCTTTTGAGGCACTTCCCCAGCTCTCCGCTCCAGCCTGTGGGAGATGCCCGTGGGATGCCGGGGGGTTCTGGGGGTGCCGGGGCCACTCACCGCAGGACGCGCAGGCGGCAGCCAGGACGCCGCAGCCCCCGGCACAGCAGGCGCACGCCGCGGTCGCCCAGCGTGCCGTCGCCCAGCTCCAGCTGCTCCAGGCTGGGGTGTTCCGCCAGCAGTGCTGCCAGCTCGGCGCAGCAGCTCTCGGACAGCCGGCACCACTGCAGCCTGCGGGAGAGCCGCGGGGAATGGCAGGCTCAGCACACCCGTCCTGGCTGCTCACCCGCCCACCAAACCCCAGGGACCAAACCCTCCCACAGCCAAGCGGGGCCTGGCCCCACCCCGGACACGTGCCGCTGTCCCCAGGGAGCAGCGGGGCACTGCGAGGGGTGACCATGCGCCCGCACAGCTCCTGTCCCTTCTGCCCAGGGCACCACCCACCCACCTGCCCCTTCTGCCCAGGGCACCACCCACCCACCCACTCCCCTCCGGTTTGGGTGCCCCCACCCACACCCCCATCCCAGCCGCGGTTTGGGCTCAGCGCCGAGCGCGTCTCTCACCGGAGCACCCGCAGGGCACTGCCTGGGTGCCGCAGCGCCTGGCACAGCAGGTGGATGGGGCAGTGCAGCTCCTCCTGCCGCAGCTCAGTGATGGCACCAGGACGTCCTCCAGCTCCTGAGGTTCCAGAGCTGCAGGGGGACAGAGCCGTGGGGCACAGGCAGCCCTCACTGGTGCCAGGAGCGCCCGGCTCCGACAACGGCACACAACCCCCCCGAGCAGGGCCTTCAGCTCATAGGAGGGCTCCTCAGGAGGGACCTCCGTGGCTTTGGAGGTGTGGAGGACCACAAGTGTTACTTCTGGAGCCACCTGGGGTGACTTAAGTCACAGGGTGCACTTAACATTTCTGCACCAGGGATCTCCCCTTTGCACATGAGAAGGGGGATGTGAAGCCAGAGTGACACCTGCACACAAGTGGATCTGGTCAGGCTTGGGAAGTCGAGCCAAGATGCTCTATCTCCACCAATCCCACAACATGCTGTGGACAGGGGAGCCCACATGTTCCTTATGCTCCCCAAGAATAGGTAAAATCCTCCTCTGAGGAACTAAACCCCCAGGGAAAGGCAAAGCTGGTGTTTGGTTGGAAGGAGCTGAAATGCCTTTAAAATCATCCTTTGGGGCAGAGGAGGAGAAATCTTTGCAGTTTGGGGTCACCAAAGCAAGGAGGGACAGGACTTACCAGGGCACCAACGCATCCAGCTCCACCCTGGGATCCTGCTGGTGGAAGGAGCATCCCCGGAGGGTGACACAGCCCAGCCCAGCCCACTGCTGGATGCAGAAGGAAAGTGCCATTTGGTCGTAGAGAGTCAACTTCATGTCCTGCAAGTCCAGGTCACTGAAATGACCCAATGCACTTTGTGCAAAGCTCTTCTCATTCATCTCGAACAAGAAGTGGAAAGTGTCCAACTCCGAAATCTTCAGCGCTTGGCCGGGGTGGGAGATGCTCCTGTGCCTCCCCCAAAGCCACTTCAGCAAGTCTTCCCTGGCTTGTGGTGAAATCCTGCACCCAATGGTTTTGTCCACATACTCCACAGATTTTTGGCTGACTAAACCAAAGAGGAACTGCACTGTTACATTCAAATCCTTCCTGGACTCACTGTAGCTTTCTAGTAACTTACTTACATCCTTCTCAAGCCCCCCCAAGTCACTGACCGTTTCCTCATCCTCCTCCAGAACATAAAACATCGCTGCAAAAAACTCCTGGAGGTGCAGATGGGTGAAGCTGTAGACCTTCCCATGGTCTCCACCTTCCTTTGAGATTTTCTCGTTGAGGAAGAGGGGAAGAAGGTCTGGCTGGTCCAAGCCACGGTCCCTGATCTCCTTCTCCTCAAAGACGACCTTGTGCTTCCAGATGCCATCGGCAGCCAAGGAGCAAAGCTGGAGAAGGAACCTCTGGAGGACCTGCGGATTGTCCCTGTCCCTGTGCTTCAGTAACTGGGAGAGGTAAGACATGGTCATCCTTGTGGTGGCTTTGGAGCACTCAAGGAGGTTTTTCTTCCTGCAAAGCTCTCGTTCAAGGATGGTGCAGACAGTCCAGCTCATGACGGGGATGACGCACAAGCTGTAGAGGATCTCATTGCCTCTGGCAAACCTGAAGGCCATGTCAGCTTTGCTGGCATTCTCAAAATATCTGTGGAAATATTCCTCCCTCATGGCTGCTGAAAATCCCAGTATCTCTGCGTAATATTCCCCCTCCAGGCACCGCCCCAGGCTTTGAAGAGCCGTTGGCCTCGTGGTGATGAGCAAAGAGGCCTCTGGGAGAACAGTCCTCTTCAACAAGCTCATCAGGGTGGTTTCCAGCGGCTTCACCTCCCTGGGGTCAGAGCTCAGCTCAGCTTCAGGCTGAACCAAGGACAATCCCAGGGCCTCGAAGCCATCAAAAATGAACAGGATCTTCTGGTCATCCAGGATCCTCCCAGCCGGCACTCGCTGGTGAGGGCAGCACTGTGACACCAGGTCTGCCACGCTCGCTTCCTTGGGAAGGGCGATGCCTTTACAGTCAATGCAGAAGACACAGTCAAACTGCTCGTGGAGGGTCCCTTCTCCCCACTCCGCCATCACCTTCCTGACCGTCGTCGTCTTCCCCATCCCCGGGGCCCCCACCAGCACCACGACCCGCGGTGTTTGCCCGTCCTCGTCGGGTCTGAACAGCGTCTGTGCAGTGACAGTGGTGGTGGCTGGTCCATTGCTGGTGTTGGCACATCCCACAGCTCCACGCTCAGCTCCGTGCCCGCTCCGAGGCTCCCTGGTGATGGTCAGGGCGGTGTAGTGGCTGCGGATGGAGGGGTTCTCCCCGGGACTGGAGTCCCCTTCCCCGTCTCGGAGGAACTCCCGGACCACGTGCTCTCTGTAGTTCCGCTTGTACTCTGTGCCAATGAGGAGAACAGTCAGTCCCAAGCCCAGACGAATTCCCAACCAGCCCAACCGCCCTCCTGACACACCAACGGACACTCATTCCAACGCTCAGGGCTTTCCTAAGTCTGGCAGAGGCAATAAGAACGTAATCTGTGAGGGTTTAGGGTTGCAGGGGTTCTTCTCCTGGGTGCCCTCAACATCCTGATCCACCACCCCCTGTTTCAACCATCCTCATCCACCTGGGAGCAAATGCAACTGCCCGGGGCCACCGGCAGCCTCTGTCCCCTCACGCTGCCGGGGACAAAGGCACCGTGCCTGGGCTCCTGGGTGTGCCCCTGGCCCCAAAGCACGGAGTTCTGCAGAGATATCCTTAATGCCCATCCCAGGAGGAAAGGATCTGCCTGCCTGGGAAGTGCTGAGAGCACTGGATGAGCTTTGAAGTCACTTCCAACCCGAACCATTTTGTGACTCCATGATTTTAAACAATGCGTTTATCAAGGAGCTACAAGCCCGTGTAATTCAGTGCAAGGATGAGCTGCCTGGACAGAGGTGGTGACACTGTCCCGTGGCACTGCTCCAACTGGGAATGCCCAGGCCCATGGCAGCAGGTGGGGAGGCTGCTCAGGGATTCCAGGCTATTCACAGCCCCTCCTGGGTAGCTGGGCTTGGATTTTCACTGCAAGAACTTTCTGCTGCCAGGTAAACCCACCTCGGCTGCTGCAGCAAGTCACTCCACTGTGAGAAACGTCCTTCATCCTGCTTTCCTGGGAGTTCAAGGCAAGGAGAAATGGCTGCTGCCCAAACAGCCACTGGGTTTTGCTGCCGTGTAGCCCTTTCCTCCTTCTCCAGCCGTGGGTGGGTTGTAACTGGGGCTCTAGGAAAGGAGAGAGGCTCCTTTAGGAGCTTTGGATGTTCAGGGATGAAATGAGTGTGAGCCTGTGCTGTGACCTGATCTCCTGGTTTTCCTGCTCTAGTTTATGGACTGGGTACCTGTGTCTGGATTAGGAGGGGGTAACCCTATGGATGATTTTATTTTCCATGAGCGATAATTTTCTTTCCATGATGGAAAAACAAAATGTTTCAGGATGATGTGTTTAGCAAAGTTGCCTTTGAGGGGACACTGGGGAAGGGAGAAAGGATGTTTTAAGGCACACTGGGAATTTAAGGACTCCTTATTGACTCTTTATTTCCCTGCTCAGAGTCAAACATCTCCTGCTTGCAGAACATCAAATAATTCTGGGAATAACTGCTTCTCTCTAAAGGAAATGGTCTCGAGTTGTGCCAGGGGAGGTTCAGACTGCATATTAGGGAAAATTTCTTCACAGAAAGGGCTGTCCAGCCCTGGCACAGGCTGTCCAGGGTTTTAAAAGCCACGAGGATGTGGCACTTGGGGACATGGGTTAGTGATGGCCTTGGCAGTGCTGGGGGAATGGCTGGACTCGATGGTCTCAGGGGGCATTTCCAACCCGAACAATTCCAGGATGTTCCTTCCCTAGGACGCTGCTGCCCCCAACGTCCCCTAGTGGGTTTTGTAGGGGGGCTGCCCAGGAGCCAGGGCTGTCCTTATCCCTGCTAACTCCTCCTGGGATGTGGTGAGAGCCGGGAGGGAGGAGGAAAATCCAGCGGCACCATTTCTGAAGGTTTCCCACTCCCTCTGACCTTGAAAAAGCCATTTTCACCTTGCTGTGTCTCGGTCTGGATTGCTGCTCACTGTGCCTGTGCCACGTTAGGGGGGGATGTGACCCACTTCCTGGGGGTCCTTCCCATGCCTGGTGCTACAGGATTTTGGAGCCCTGCCCAGCTCTGGGGCTGCTTCCCTGCCCTCTCCTCTCTGCCATGGGGAAGGGGTGGGGGGGAGGTGATTGTTTTTACAGCTCATTTCCTTTGCTTTCCCTTTTTCCTACCTCAGTAAAACACGTTTTTTAAATTCAGAATTTAAATATAATGCGAACTCAAGTCTGAGGCCTCTGAAAGCATCACGTGGGGCTGTTTATCTCCTGAGGCAGAGGCAGCATGTGTGAACACAAGGAAACTGCTGCCAGAACCCCCTGGCCTTGGCTCATCCAGGCTCTGGGGAACGGAGCCGGTGATTTCCACTTGCAGGAGGCTCCCTCCCTCCTCCTGCCATGCTGAGGATATTCCTGCCTGATACAGAAGTGGCAGAAATGCTTTACTAGTCCTGGAAGCAGCAGTTCTCCTGCACTGAATCATGGATTTCCACCAGCTTTGCAGGAATTCAGCCCCTCTCTGCTGCTGGCAGTAGATCAGTAAATTTGGGAGGTGTTAGGAAGGGGAAGCAGCTGTTTGCAGCCATGGAAAGGTCCTGGCTGTGCCTGGCACAAGCCCCTAGAAGAGCAGGAAGTGCTGGCACTGCTGGGTGCAGGACCAGACAGGGAAGAGAGGGAACATCAGCATCAGCCACAGCTAATCCTGTCCGTGTCAGCCTGTCTGAGCCCAGCTGGCTCCTGGAGCCAAGGACTACAGCAGGATAACCTTGCTCATCCCTGCTCCACGGGGGGATGGGGAGCTGCATCTGAAACCAGCCCCTGGAAGCACAGCCTTTCCCAGGAGATTTGGGTTCTTGCATCCAGCTCCTTGTTCTGCAGTTCACTTCAAACGAGGGCAGAATTGTCCTTTACAGTGGGATTTAAGCAGCCTGAGTACTTTTAGGCACGACACGCGCCTGGCTTGGATCTGGTGGGCAGTTTGGCAGAGCCAGAGAGGGTCAAGGAACAGAATCCTGAATTTTCTCTGGAGTTTCAGCCCTTCTGCACTGAATATGTGCACGGCTGAGCTGATGCTTGGCTGCCATTCGTGGGAGAGAGGAAACTCAGTGAGCACAGAGGTGAAGTGAGTTATTCTGCAGGCAGCTGAGCTGACAAAGTTGTTTCTCATGGATTTCTGGGTGTAATCTCCTTAAAATATCAATTCTTTGTCCAAAATTACATGAGGGTTGTCAGTGGGTCCCAAGCAACTGATGGAAGAAGACAGGCAAGCAGCACACAGCCTGATTTGCTCTGAAATAAGGGCTAGAAAGAGCTCTAGACAATCCCAGAACCTGCTGTGGTTTGGGATGTGACCCAGTCATGGGAATCTGAGCCCTGTGCCTGGCTGGAGGGGTGAGGCTGTAACAGGGAGGGCTCTTTGCTTTCAGCTGGTGTGGATGAGGAGGAGGAGCAGGCTGTGCCTGGCAGTGCCTGGCTGGATGACAGCGCTCCGCAGCGGGACCGGGCTGTGTGCCCGGCTCCAGTCTGGCCTTGGGCTGCCTGCAGCCTCTCCCAGACCTTGTGGGAGTTTGGGAAGGGGGGGCAGACTCCAGCACCCTGGGGCGAGGGGGAGTTTGGGGAGAAGGGAAGCAGAGCTGGCACAAAACTACCCCAAGGAGCAGCATTTCAGTGTCCTCCTTCCACTAAGCAGAGCTTCTCCTTAGCAGTACATTCCTGAACTCCCTGCTGGGGATCATCTCACTTGGAAATCCCTTATCCTGGCCTTTTTCCTGTGGTCTACACACAGGCATCCCAATTTATCAGGCTGGCCCCCTCCCATTTTTCCTGCCCAGTATGTCCCCCCCACTTTGTTGCCCTGTTCCCTGTAATTGCTGCAAACCCAGGCAGGATTTGGAGGAGAAACAAGCAGAGCAGGCAGAGGGGTCAACACTGCAGGGACAGCCCTGAACTGCTGAGCCAGCTCAGCCCCAAACGACAGGGGATGTGGAGATGCAGCTGGGCTGCCTTAACCACCCTGAGGCCCCCCCTTGGCATCCTGCCCCCCCTCCCCAGATCCCAGCCCTTCCCTCCGGATTGGAGCGCCCTCTCCCCCCCCTCCCCGCTCTCCATCTTCATGCAGTCTGCAGAGGTGCATTGTGGGAAACTCCCAAGTTTCCCCCCCTCCTCTGCCTGCCTCCCTCCCTCCTCTCTGCGCAGAGCCAGCTCCCAAGGTGTGACTCGTCCAGCCGGAGGACAGAGGTAGGGGATGGCTCTGGGCCGGGGGGTGAGGGGCGGAGGGGCCGGGGGTCCCGGCCCTCGGCAGGGGGATGTGCAGATGTCCCGCCCGGGGTGACAAAGCGGAACAGAGACACGGAGCTACCTGCTCAAGGTGAGTGCCCAGCTCCTCGCAGCCGCCCGGGATGGAGGCCGGGGCTGCCGTGCCGGCCGGCTCCGGAGCGGGGACCCGCACAGCTCTCCCCGCCAGAGGCAAAACGCGCCTTTTTAACCCAAAACGAGGAGCCCGGTGAGGACGGCTGGCCCCGAGCGGCTCCCATCCCGCGCCCTCAGCTCCCGTGTTCTGCTCCCTGAAGGTCAGGCAGCCAGAGAGGCTGTTCCTGCAAACGCACGGGAGCCTCCTGCCTGCTTCCTGCCTGCTCCCTGCCTGCGGCTTCCCGCTGCCTCCCGTACCTGCCGCTGCCCCTGCGGGCTGTGCCGCGCTGCCGATCCCAGCCCCGCTGCCGATCCCAGCCCCGCTGCCCCCGCCGGAGAGGGGAAGGAGAGGGCCCGGGAGCGGCAGAAACGCTCCGGAGGCAGAAGGGCTCAGGGGCCGGGGAAGGAGCCGGCCATGTGCCGGAAACAGGGCTGCTGGGAGGGAGGAGGGGGAGCAGCATCCCCGGCTAGACCGCTCCAGCCTTGGCAGGAAAGCTGGTGCACCTCCCTGGAACGTTTTGAACGGTTTTCCCAGCTGGTTTTTTTTTATTTTTTTTTTTTTTCTTTTTCCCCTCCTGTCTGCATAAGTTTGCTTGCCCTTCGCTCTGCCTGGATTTCACGGCTCTTCTTTAATTCCGTCAGTGCTGAGGCAGGAGGAAAGCGTGCCCAGGAACAGCCAAGCAGCTTGGCTCAGCCTTCACCTTTTCCAAGGAAAAGGGGGATGTTCTGTTAGGCAGGGGGGCTTTGATATCAAGGAGGGAGGGTATCCCTTGATATGACCCCTTGTGCTTGTGCTGGAAAGGAGCTCACAAAGGGAAATCTGCCCCCCACCCCCCCCCAAAAAAAACCCCCAAACAAACCAAGAAACAAAAAGGAGAAAGATGACAGAGCCAGTAAGTGCCTATTTTTAGGGAGAATATTGCACCGAAAGGGGTGGGAGGGAGAAGGATACCAGACCAGGGCTCCTGAGTCACGGTGTGTGCTTCCAGGGAGGAAACGCTTTGGGAACGTCTCAGGCTTTTCAGTCCCTGCTCTCTGCGCACCCATGTGCATCCCCGTGTTTGCAGGGACTTGTTGATTTATGTGCTCCTGTTTACTCCTCTGCCTACCTGGTGGCTTCTGGGGAAGGAGGAGGATTTTTTAAAATTGAATCGAGGTCAGCTTGGAAAAACTTGGGTATTGGGACAAGAGGAGGAAGCCCCCCCGCGGCCGCCCCCCGGCACAGCCCCGCTTTCCTGGGTGGGGCTTGGGCAGGATGCCGTCAGGAGAGGGAGGATGGACTCCGCTGGATTAAGCTCCCTGCTCCATCTCAAGCCTGACCTCCAAAAGTCTGACCTTCACAGGTTTGACCTTCAGCGTTCTCCATCTGTCCTTTCTCAGCCACGGTGCTCAACACCAGCCTCTAACCCCGTGATATTGTGGAAGGATGGGGGAAGAAATTCCAGATTTCCTCTGCATTTGGATCCTCATCCCTCTGCATCCATCCCCTCCGCTGGGGGCTGACGAGTGCCCTGGCACAGTCTCCCCGTCCTGGATTGGGTGTAGGGACAGGCAGACAGGGCAGAGGGAGGGATGGAGCTCTCTGGGCAGGGATTTCTATGCTGGAGGAGCTTTGACCATCCTTCCCAGATCTCATTCCCAGCTTTCTGCAGGGAATGAGAGCGCTCTGGTTTTACTGCACAAGAGAAGGGATGGGTTTTACCCCGGAGCATGCCAGGAGCCTGCCTGGAAGGTCACTGCCTCCTGTGGAATTGGCCCCTTGTCTGCCTGCAGTGGCTTCTTACGTTTCAGCTGCAGAGCAACAGTTTCCAGGCTGACGCCTGCAGATCCGGGGGCTGCCAGATTCCAGACCCAGCTCTGCACGTGTGGAATTGCCTCCAGAATCTTTTTGCTGTCCACAGCTGAGCTGCAAAGGGGGTGATGCCATGAAAGCCTGGTGTGATCCTGCATCAGGCAGAAGGGATGGATGCCCATAAGCTGGGGAGCAATGATAAATTTTCTGCTGCTTCCTGCAGTGGTTGGGGTTCTTTTACTGTGTCCTCATCCTTTTTTGCTTGAGAGTACTGAATTTGGGATACTGGCCTCAGGAAGAAGCCTTAGAAGCAAGATCTATCAGAAAGGAAACCAGCCTTCTGCAGCTGGGAACTGGCCTGTGGCTGCTCAGTTTGGAAGCATCTGTCCTCTTGTCAAAGGCTTTTCCCAAGTGCTGGCAGGCTCGGGGCAAGGAGCAGTGCTTTGTGGTAGGAAGGAATGGATGTCCACCCTTATCCAAGAGTCAGGGAACACTTTCTGACCCTATCACGCCATCCCTGAGCTGGCACCACAGATGCAGAGCTGAGCAGAGACCCGAGGCCTGTCCCATGGCCACAGCCAGGGTGTTAGGGTGGATGTGGGAAATCTCTATTCCCTGGGGAGCATTTTGGGGGTGTAACCTCCCTCCTGGGCTGTAACCTCCCTCTGTATGGTTGAGCAGAGCCAACATGTTGCAGACCTGCAGGGGCTGGAGGAGGGAGAGTCGCTGATGCCAAGAGATGGAGCTGTGCTTGGTGGGGTGATTGTTACCTTTTCAATAGCAGGAGGCTCCTGGGCTGGCTTCTCCTGGACTTTGGGGCTCTGGTGACCTGCCTTCTGGTGTCATAGGAGGTCCCAGACTGCCCCCAGAAAGGGCTGTACCACCTCTCAGTGCAGTAACTCGTCCCCAGTGCCACGGAGTCCCTGGCATTGAATTTTTGGCTCTGGAAGGGCTGGAAAAGCATTATAAAAAACCAAAATGAGTGTGTTTGGAGAAGGCAAGACCTGAGGAGGTGCCCAGGGTAGAGTGCAGGATGCACCCAGATCCCTGTGAGGTGTCACACTCGAGGGTTAAAGCTCCATGACTCCTGTTGCTGCTGCGCATCTTCCACTGCATTTCCCGAACTGTTCCCGATTGAAACCACTCCAGTGCTTTGATACAGAGTCCTGACAAATAACTGCCACGGAAAAAAAGTCATCCTGCCTGACAATCCTTTCCTTTGTTCCCTGAATGTCTGTCTTGGGGTGAGGGGTGCTCAGTTCTGTCAGGGAGAGGCTTAAGACCCACTGAAGGGTAAAAGATACCATTTTGTTCTGCTACAAAAAATAGAACTATGAAGGGGGAAACAGCATTTAGTTCTGTGTCTGAGGGGGGATCAAACCCAGGATTAAAGCTGGGCCAGTACAGCAAAGTGAGGTGCTCTGAACCCTCTCCTGGGGGCACGTGGTCTGTGTTAGGGCCCTGAGGAGCCAGGCTTTGCAGCGGGGTGTTTCCAACCCAGTCTCAGCAAAGTGTTTTCACATCCTCTCAAATCCTGGAAATTATTTTCCTGTGAGATGTGTCCGAGGGTGCAGCTGCACGGCAGGGGCTGGTGGCCTGGGTGACCAGGTGGTTGTACAACCTTGCCAGGTGTGAATCCTCCCACTGACAGCAGGTCAGGGCCGTGCTTGGTGTACCTCAGTGCCCACCCCCACGGGCGTCAGTCGGAGCACGTGGCTGGAGCACAAAACCTCCTGTTTCCCACGGCTGTTTTGGTAATGCCTTGGTTTTGCAGGCGGGGGGGGGGGCTTACCAGGACAGGTTGGAGCTGTGTTTGGGGTTAAAAAACCCATAAAGAACAAAAGCTTAGCCCCTGGCAGGAGTGTGGTGTGTCTGCAACGCCTCCTCCCTCTCTTGGAGAATAAAATGTCTGCCACGTCCATCCCAGGAGGCCTCTGGGGACAGGAGGTGTGTGGCTTGCAGAGGTGGCACTTGGCTCAGAACTTGTCATCTGCAGAGGTCATGGTGTGGGAAGAGACCATAAATGTCCTTTCTCTGGGCTCTTCCTGGCGGGGAGTCTGAAGTGCTGTGTCACCTGTGTGGGCAGCGTGGCCGGGCAGCCTCCAGAGAGGACACTGGCACCGGTGTTACAAGCCACCTCTGTGCAGTTGGTGACCCCGGGTCTGCATCCCACAGCCCTTCCCTGTGCAGCAGAAGCTGCCAGTTTTGCTGGGCCACAGGAGCCCGTCCTGTTCCTACATCTCACCTTGGCACCGGGTATAACCCAATCACCCGGGCTGGGAGAGGTGACACAGCTCAGTGACAGTGGGAGAGAGGAGGGGTTGGTCCTGGCCATGCTCTGGGGGCTGTGGGGGTGGTGGATGCTGGTTTTTGGCCGTTGCCAGCCCCAGCTGGACCAGTGGTGAGTGTGCTGGGACTCGGAGCAGCCGCAGGAATGCCGCAGCCACGGAGCAGAGGCTGTGCTGGCAAATCTCCCCCCGTGGCAGCAATTTGAGGCTGCTGCCACTGCTAAAATACTTCAGCATCTGACACTCTTCACGTCAAGATTCAAAGGGCTTGTTTGAGAG
The DNA here is from genome assembly GCF_003945725.1 of Corapipo altera. Classification (NCBI taxonomy): domain Eukaryota; kingdom Metazoa; phylum Chordata; class Aves; order Passeriformes; family Pipridae; genus Corapipo; species Corapipo altera. The sequence continues at coordinate 384,442 of NW_020884943.1, forward strand.
GGAAATGTTTAATCCAGGGCCGGGGAAGGGGAAGGGGGGGGGGGGGTGGGGGGTAGCAAACAACAGATTGGGAAAAGGATTCATAAATATCTCATCAGAGTGAAGTGGGTCAATGATGTTTGCTGTGACTTGGTGCTGCTGTCTCCAAGGGTTGGATTTGGGAGGGCTGGGAAGCACAGCAGGCTCCTGCACAGCCTGTTCCTGGTGCACTGAGGCTGTTTAAAAGCATCTGTGACAAGTGACTCCGCTGGCGTGGTGCTTGCGCTGTGTTTCATCACATTCGCTGCGCGTTGCGTCAGGAGTGGGGGGCTGAAACAGCCCGGGAGGGAGCTAAAATCCTCCTTGGGGAGCTGCTCACGGCAGCTGAGCGAACACAAGCTCCTTATGTAAAGCTGCTTTAATATTTATGGTAATATCAAGAGGCGGTGCATTACCTCATCTGTCTTCACAGCACTTCTTGGGGACGGGAAAGGCTTAGTCACTACTCTGCCGTGGCTCCTCTTGGGTGCTTGCCTGGCATCTCCCTGCCTTTAACGTGTTTGTTCCCCCAGCAGCTCAGAAAAGGGGAGAAATGCTATTTTTCTCCCGTTGGAACCGGAGAGTTGAAGTGCTGGGAAACAAAATGTGCTGCTCAGTTGCAGGAGGAGGCTGGGAAGGGGCAGGGGACTGGACACAAATCCTTCCGATCACTCCACACGTGGCAGAGGGAGCAGGCACAGACCCCTGAGGACACTTCCCGAAGGACAGGGTGGTCCCAGGTGCATTCCTTAGGGGTTAGACAAGAAGGTGGAGGAGAGCAGGATGGGGAGAGCGCTGGGAAAGGAACTCCCTCCACAGTGCCAGAGAAACGCTCAGCCACCTTTGGTGCCAACTGGTGTTTCCTGATGGAAAGCAAAGGTCTGTCTGCTGCGTGCACTAGTTAATGAGTGCCTTTTTTCCAGACATGGAGGAATGGCAAAGAAGGGAAGAGGAGATCAGGGTATAATCTTAGTCTTTCCTGCCATCTCTGGGTCTTTCTGCACAGCACTGCTCCAGCTCAGACGTCGTCCGTAGCTATTTCCGAGATGGGTGGTTTCAACCAGAGGGCACCTGGAGTGTAGGGGTGGACCTTTGGTATGGGATAAATCCTGATACACAACCCCACTGTGCTGGTTGAATCCTTCCTGGCTGACCATCTCAGTGTGGCAGCTGAGGACCCGATGGAAGTGGGCTGCTTTCCATAAAAGAAGGAAAACCCCACGGATGAGCTTCCTGCCACACCCCACACCCCGGAGCAGCTGCTTGGTCTTGCAAAGTGACTGGCTTTTCCTTCCAGACTGAAGCAGGAGGGGAAGATGAGAGGATCTGGGGATGGGATGGGGCTGGTCCCTGCAGCGGGAAGAGACCATCCTGACGGAGCAGTGCTGTGGCACAGCTTGGCAATGACTCATCCGCTCCTTCGGAGCAGGATTGATGCAGCTTTCATCTGCGCACGCAGGAGACAGATGAATAGATGTGTTTGCTAATTTGCTGGGAACTGAGGCAGAAAAGGTGCCCTTCAGGGAGCCAAGGAAAGCTGTTCTCCCCTCTGCCTGTTGCTCAGGCTGAGGGCAGCTTGTTGCGCCGGGTGAGTCCGACTGCACTGACCTTGAGAGCTGCAACAACCAGGAGCATCCCAGGAGATCCGTGGTGTTTGCGTGCCAGTTCTTGCAGCAGCGGGAATTTGGAAGGCTTTTCTTTTTCCATTTTTCTCCTTTATCCCCGGTTTTATCGTGCCTCATCCTTTTTCCCAGCCTGAGAAAGAGCTGGTTAGCTGCTGGCAATGAAAACCTCCCTGAAAGGGCACTGATTGTTAAACAGAAATGGCATGGAAGGGGGGAAAAAAGGGAGGAAATGAAGCCTGTCTCCCACAAAACCTTATTCCCAAGTGCTGCTGCCTGTGTAGGAGGCAGAGACAGAGCTGGAAGGGGGAGGAATGGGTAGCCAGGCAGAGGCAGCAGCTGATGAGGAGAAGGGAGGAATAAATAGATGTGAGGAGCTACAAAGAAGAAAGCAAAGGTAGAGAAATGTGTCATTAGAGAAAAAGCTTTGTGTGATGGAATGAGGGAAGAAGAGGAGACAAAGGGATGGGGGGGGGGGGAACCCTCATGTGGAGATTTAGTTTTTGGATATGAGAAAAGCACCTTTCTTTTCAGTCTGGGGTGGGAGACAGAAGTGCTAAATATCAGCACATGGTGGTGCCCATGGAAGTACACGAGTGGAGAGTGGAGATGATTCCCAAGGCAGGGAGTCTGGGAGGTACTTAACAGGATGAAGAGAGGGTTCAGTACTGTGATGCAAGAGGATGTGCTGTTAAGAGTCCCCAGTGTCCTGAGGAGCAGGAGGAGTCAGGCCAAAGGGTCTGGAGAGCTGCTGGGCAATCCTGTGGCTAATTCCAGTGATGGAAAATCACAGACAAAAGCCCTTTTATGTGGGCACTTAAGAACTGGAGATATTGATTTTTGGCTTAGTTTGGTTTCTACATCTTTTAAAACCTTTTCTGAGCTGTGTGAGGGGTTTGGGTTGCTTTTAGATGGAAATTCACTTAGAATCAAGAAATTCTGTTTGTGGCAGTGCAGGGCATGGCAGCAGGACAAGGCTTCGTGGCCCAGCATGGGCTTCGAGCAAAACCAGCTCTCCTGCTCCCGGGAGCCTGGAAATTGGGTCAGTGAGGGCTGTGGATAAACTGTGGGGTACTGGGGCTGTGCAGGGCCCCCGTTTCTCAGCAAAAAAGTGAGTTTGCCTTCTCTGTGATTTACCCCATTTCCATAGGCTGCATGTGGCTTTCCTAGGGAAAGAGCAGAAGTTCAATGCTTGATCCAGGTGCTATAACCACACGAATATCAGAGTGTGGGAGTAGCCCAGCTAATTGATATCAAAGCGACTAAGCAGGTAATTCAATATTTATGCCACGATCAATCTGACTCTTCCTGCTTTTAACCTCTGAGCCTGCTGTAGTCATGGGCTCCGCTTACTATTTCTTTGTGTCCCCTTTGTGCTGGGTGGAAAATGAGGCTAAGTTCATCCCAAACCAGAGGAGCAGAGTCCTTGTGAGTGACTGTGAGCAGCCTCAGCCCTGGATCCATGTAGGATTTGTACTGACAGAGCGGTAGGAATGCTCTCTGAAAGCAGTAGAAAAAGGTGAGGCAGGTGATATCTATAGAAATATTACAAAATGAGCAGTGAGAAGAAAATATTCTTGCACTTGGCCATGTTTACCTCTCAAGTCCCAAGCCACAGAAAAGGTCTGAAGCTTGGTGAGCATCTGGGATGGTGTTTGTGTGGTACAAGGTGCCCAAGTGTCTGATACACCTTCAGCGATGTGTGAGGGGAGAGCAGTGGAGTCTGGGCTTTCCAAAATGGTTTAATATCACAAACTCAGAAATGCAGGTACTGTCCAGCTGCACTCAATGAGGCTGTGGGGTTTTTATGGTCACCAGGCCTGGTGCAGTGTGAGGTGCTGAACTTGAAAATCCTTGTGGGTCCCCTCCAGTTTAGGATGTTCAATGAGAGCTATGGAATTCTGTGTTTTTGGTGCAGCAGTTCCCTCAGCGACTGGGCTGGAGCAGCTGGTGGCCACTGAGCAATGGCTTACAAGGGAGAGCAGGAGAGGGGGCTCTTTCCATCTCATACTGAGCCGTAAAGCTTTGCTCTAGACCCAAACCTGGCATTTTTGTGAGCAGGTTTCCTGCAGGACAGTGTTCCTGCCTAGATGGACATGAAACCACCACATTTGTCAGCCTATTTTCCAGAAGAGTCAGCAGCACAGACCATTGCTGCAACCTTGGGACCTCCTTCCTGTCATTAGAGGAGAGACGTGCGCTCTGAGCCGTTTTGGAAGGGATCTCTATTTGCTGAGGTTTTTGAGGAGCCTCTCCAGCTCTCAGTCCAGACAGGTAATAAGCTCCGATTTCCCTTAGCAGGCAGAAAGTCCCAGCAGGCTCCTGGCAGCCCTGAAGGTCAGTGGGAGGCAGTGAAGCCGGCGGCTCGGATCCCTCCACTGCCTCTGCTTACTCACTATTTCCCAGCTGGGAGCTGACCTGGTGCTGCCAGAGCCTGATGGCAAAGTGCCCAAAGTGCCCAGCGCCGTGTGCTCTCCTCCATCGCCTGGGGGTGCAGCCATGGGAGCTCCATCTCTGGCTCACCCTGCCCTACGAGGTTTGGGGGGGGTGGATGTTTTTGTGGTGGTTCTGCAACCCTTCAAAGCCCTCTTCCCAAACTGAACTTGGGACAGTGCTGCAACAGGAGGCGTGGAGGGTGAGACACGAGCAGGGAGGAGCCATCGATCTGCTTTCCCGTGGAACAAAGTGCTCTCTCCTCACCCCACAGGAATGGTAAAGGGTAAACAAATGCAAAGTAAGATCTGTTTGGTTGGATGTGAGTTTCTCATGGCTGACAACTGGCACCACATACACAGCCAGGATGGACTTGTCTCGATTTGCCTGGTTGTGGCAGCCATAGGTGACAGTCAGTCCGACTTGTTTAATGTTCTAGTTTGGTACTAGGGAGAAATTCTTCCCTGTGAGGGGGATGATGCCCTGGCACAGGTTGCCCAGAGAAGCTGTAGCTGCCCCATCCCTGGAAGTGTCCAAGGCCAGGTTGGACGGGGCTTGGAGCAACCTGGGCTAGTGGAAGATGTCCCTGCCCATGGCAGGGGGTGGCACTGGATGATCTTTAAGGTCCCTTCCAACCCAGGCCATTCTATGGTTCTGCGATGGTTGCAGATGCAGTCTGTAGTAAATGCTTTGAATGCAACTCACAGCTCCAAAAGAAAGAGCCAACAGTTTTCCAGTATTCCTTCCTGTCCTCCTCCACTGCCTCCTCCAGGCAGAACAGCACTGGCTCGGTCTGTCCTGCCACTCAGCTCTCATTGCTCTGCTTCCTCTTCCAGGTGCCGTATCATGTCCAGGTAGGACAGCGCCAGCGTGAGAATCATCCCAAGGCAGCTGCTCCAAGGGCTTGAGCTCGGGTGGCTCCTCTGCTTCCTCCAGCAGCCGGGCAAAGGAGAGGAGCTGGGACAGCCCCGAGCGCGTGGCATCCAGTCGCTGCCCACAGCACTCGCAGGATGGATTCCAAAGGCAACGTCCGAAGCGGAAACAAACCCGACGCCAAGGCCGCCAGCTCCGGAAAGCCGGAAAAGCCCAACCCTGGGCCTGCCACGAATGCAGACAAGAAGGAGGTCCCCAAGGAGCAGCCCGCTCCTGCCACTGCCACCAAGAAGGCGGGTGGCGACGCCGCCGTCGTGAACAACCACAGCAACCTGAAACCCAACCCGGCCGGCACGGAGGCGCACGAGGCCACCGGCCAGTCCCCTGACTCTGACCACAAGGGAAACAGCTCCGAGGAGTCACCGGGCAGCTTCTTCGACAACATGAAGCCCTTGATCATCGTCGGAGGGGTGGCGGTGGCTGCGCTGGCTGTGATTGTGGGAGTGGCGTTCCTAGCCCGGAAAAAATGAAGACCGAGACGGGGTGGGGATGAGAAACCCAGCCCAGCTGTACAGCTCCTTTTGAGACAAATGCATGCAGAGAAATTCTATACATAGCTATATATATAGAGAGCGAGCTAGATAGGTCAACGACAAACACCAACTGCAACTTCAAGGGTCTTGTTCAAGACAACTGTGCCAGTTTGACCCAGTGTGGGTAACTCCATGCACTCAGTGTGTTCTTTCATGTAATATATCTTGGCTTATACCACCGTGTATAGGTTACAGCTTCTCCTCGGTGTAAATGACGGTGTCCCCTCCCCTCCCTCGCTGTTCTCCCTGGGAGACACCCCCACCTCCCTTGCAGTCCCCTGTTTTCAAGTCCAAAGTGTTCTACGTCCCATCTGGAGTCCCCACTTTGTGTTTTGGTTTCTGTTTGGTTTGGTTTTAAGTTGGGCTGTGGTAAAGAAGATGGAAGGGGAGAGCCAGGGCCCGGTTCGCCTGCCGCGGTGTGGTGGGTGGTGTTTGCCCAGCACTCCTGGGGCGAGGGCAGGTGGAAGGCAGCTCCCTGACCAAACAGCAGTGTGTGATCTCCAATAGGTGTCTCGTGTACCTGCTGCTCATCAAGCCACCTCTAATCACCCAGCTGGGAAGTGCCCCAGAGGAAAAGCTGCAGGCGGAGGCTGAGCCTGAGCCTGGGGTGTCCCCTCGAGTCCCAGAGGGGCCGTGCTGACCCCAGGCCGGCAGCAGCTGCCACCTGCTCTGTTCCTTGCACGTTGGCAGGCAGCCTTTAGGATCCCAGGGCTCCCCAGGGTCGTATGGGCAGCGTTTGGGATAGAGAGACTTTGTTTTGGATCTAGTATTTCCTAAAGTTAGGCTGGGCTTTGCAGGGTGCTGTGGCCTCCGCCCAAGCTCCTTCGAGGTCAGGTGGACTTTTTGTGTTCATTTTTTTGGGCTTTGGATCAGGCCTTTCACCAAGTTCTTTCCCCACTGAAGGGTGTAGTCTCTCATTAGATGGGAAGATAGGAAAAGGGGAGACGTGAGTTGGTTTTAGGGGCAGAGAGGACCTGGGAGCCCACGAGAGTAACACTGACCTGCTTTATAGCAGGGCAATCCTGTTCAAGGGCAAGTCTGCCCTGGGGGGATTTCTTACCTCCCTCCTGTCATAGTAACAGGGATTTGTGACTTGTCCACACTTTGGAAATGGAAACAAATTCCCAGCCCTCGGGATCAGCCTGGTTCCATGGGTGAGTACCTTGGCTCTAAAGCCAGACCCTGTGAGGGGGAGAAGAGAGTGTGTTAAGTGCTTTGGCTGATGCTCTTCTAACACCAGTGGGTGTCCATTAGGCTTCTCTTGGCTGCTGCAAAACAGAATCTCATAAAAAGACCTTACATTTTGCTTTTAAATGAGTTAGAGATGAGATGGGGTCAGAGCCGTGGCACCTGGAGCTCGGCAGCAGCCTCAGCCCGTGGGCAGGGTTTAGGGGGAGGGCCAGTAAGAGGCTGTGGCAAAGAGAAGTGAGTTCAGTTCCAGAGCCTGTCAGACACCTTTAACTGAGCTGGATGTACAAACTCAAGGGGTGCAGGGCCAGAGAAAGGTGCATGTTCCTCAGGTGCTGCCTGTGCAGTGTCTGCCTCTGGTACAGTCACTGAATAGGATGGTGGGAGTGTGTAACTGATCTGGGAATTCTTCTCTTGGCTCATGTCTGTCTTATTTACCTCTAAATTTGATCTGCTGAATGCAAGTCTTCCCCAAACCAAAGGTCTGCTGATGCAGCCTGACCTTTCCTATGGTGAGCTTTATCACTCTCTTTTTCCCAAGGCTCATAAAATATTCCCAAAGGTGCATGGCCTCTGGGAATATCAGATGCTGCGTTCTGATGACCAAGGTGCAGCTGAAGGTTGGTGCCTACCTCCACCTGTACCTGTACAGAGACAGGGGTGGTGGGCATGTTGGGTTCACAGGGGCTTTGGGAAGGAAGGCTGCAGCTCCAGGCGAAATCCTGGTAGCCTAAAGCACTCTTGGCATGCACTGTGGATGTATCTCCTGGTGGCAGGGTGTCACTTCCAGCCAGGGGAATGGTTTGAGGGAGGAGGGTCCATGGTGAGGTGTTTCTCTAACACCAGTTTTCTCTAGAGATCTTATTTCCCCTCGTCCTGTTTTGCAGATGTCCAGAGGTTATTTCTGAGTTGGGGCGGGGAGGGGAGAGAGGAGAGGACAAATGGTAGCAAAGGAACAGGAAAGGTGTTTGGAAAGCAGAGATGGGAGAGAACGAAGCTCAGAAGCAGCCCCTGCTCAGCTCCCTTGCAGTGACTGCAGCACGGCTTTGGCAGAGGACACAGTGGGAATGGGATGTCCCCAGACCCTGAAAGTGCCCCAGGCACATCCTTTTCCACCCTGGGGAGAGACCCCATTCCACACCGTAGTCCCTCCTGCTCAGAGTCACGTTTTGCCAAGCAGGGTGGTGATTTTCAGATGGTGACTTCTGTTTTCAAGAGATATTTCTGCCTTTCCTGTCCTTTCCCTCCCTCTCAGCCCTGGCCTAGGATTATTTTCAGCAGTGTGTGACATTAGACACAGCGTCTGTCTTTTCTGCCCTGACCAGCACAGGTAGATCAGGGGGAGGAAAATGAAACACCTGCTTCATTTGAGTCTCCAGTTTTACTTTCTGAAGTGTTTTTATTTCTTTGACTTAACCTTTGCCAACAGAAGGGGGGGAAAAAACAGTTCTCAGCCAACCATGGGCCTTAAACATTTCTCCACCTCCAAACCCTGCCTGCCCTTAGAGCACTTGGATGCAAGGCCACTAATTTCATCCAGAAACACACCACAGAGGTGCTGATGGGGCTGCAGCTCCTCATCTGGGTTTGTCACTCATTTGAACCCACAGCAAACGTCGTATTGCCTGTTTGTGAGGGATTTCTGAACATGGTATGTCCTGTTCCCAAGGGATCTTTCCACGTCCTGTGATCACTTAAGGGTCTACTGTCCAGATTCCCACCTCTTTGGCAGTTCAGTTTGGAAACACCTGTCTCTCTCTGTGTGTATGTGTGTGTGTGTGTGTGTGTGTGTGTGAATACACCACCCTGCCTTCGAGAATGTCCTGCCCGTGTGTGTGTACATACATATGTGTTGTATTACTGCAGTCTGGAAGCCAAGCTGGAAATGCCCCTTCCTTCACTCCCTGCATTCACACAAAGTGTCTGTGATGTCTGTCCTGTGCCATTCCCACCATGTCACGCAGCGCCTCAATTCCTTTTCAGTCCTGGTTTCTCCTCAGTGCAAAGAACGTCTGGCTAGTGAACTGCTGAATGTCCGGTGTGCTCGCTGTCCTAGAAGCTCCAAATCCCTGTTCCCCTCCCTGGATAGTCGTGTGGGCTGTTTGCTTTAAAATAAGGCACTTTTAGACTATACTGGACTGTGCTGTAGCGCTTTTTGAAGTGTGGGTCTGGTGTTGAGTCGGGTAGATCCAGTGTAGATGCCACAACGCACCTCAGTCCTGACTCGCAAACACCTCCTGTCCTGCCTTAATGTGCCAGGCTGTGCAGTGCTTTCCTTTTGAGCCAAAAATGTCCAGCGAGAACTAGGCTGAGAGGGCGAATTCCCCTCTCCCAGCCCCGAATTTCTCGAAGCAGGAGGCTGAACTGACTGAACTCGCTGTGCTAAATAAATAGTTGTCTTTTCTCGTTACTGAGCACACGCCGTTATTTGCTTGACGTTCTTTTCTCGTGTGGTGTTTGTGGTATGAAGTCCTTCCAGTGCCATCTCCGTTGGGAGAGTGAATTATTAACGCTTGCAACTAATCAGATTCTGTGCTTGGGGTTTGGAGAGATCTAGATTGCTAGTTTACTCTTTTCGGTCAAGTTGATGAAATCATAAATTCGCAAAATTGGTTTCAGACCTTTTAGCTTATCACTAAAACCATGGATTCGATGACTGCACCCTGATCTCAGTCTGTTTTTAAGGAACCCTGAGTTTTAGTCGAATGCAAAGATGTCATTACGCTCCCTTGGACAACTCGGCAGAAGGTTTTAGCTGCTTCTATTTTTAGGAGAGATGAGGTGGATTACGCTTCTGCTTCCTCTTCCTACCGATTTAATACCCTGTGGATAAATCCCGTTATTCCCAACAGTGCTGCAGTAGGATGCAAACAAACGTGGCAGCCAAAGGGTAACGCAGCAGCGTTTTTGGGAGGGTAAGAACACGTTCCTGCAGGTGCTGTTCACCCGGGGCCCACTCAAAGCGCTGGAGAGGCACTTGCCCTGAAGCACTTCTTAGTTCCCTCGAGCTGGGTTATAAATTAAACATGGGTTTTTGTCTCTGCTGGAGTAAAGTTTAGGGGATGATCCATAGAATACTGAAAACGAGGGGAGTTTTTCCAATGTTTTCACCACGCTCTGGCCTCTGAGGTCTTGTTGGCACCAGGGATATCGATTGCAGGTCACCACGAAATCTTATCAGTCACACATTTTTTTAAAAAATTGACACAAACATTCCTTAGCCCTTCAGCTGAGCATAAGGAGAGTCTTCTCTGAGGCAGCTTTGCTCACAGCCCTGATTATACCCACCATCAGGATTTGTACATAAACAACAACAACCCAAACCCCTGGAGTTAGTGAGAGATGATTTCTGCCTTAAAACATTCCCTGCTTTTCCTGGAAGTGCTACTGGGGTTTGGAATTCAGCAGCCTTTCAACTATTCTTAGAATTGGTTGAAAATAACAGTGTTGAAGACTGGAGAGGAGAATGATGCTTTGAGAAACGAACCAAAAAAGGAAGGCAATGAAAAAATGGATTTGAAAGGTGAAATTCCTGGAATTTCAATCAGCTCCTTGGAAAGCTTCAAGTCAGTGAAGACTGTGCAAAGAACAGAGAAGAGAATTGGAGAGAAAAAAAGCACTATTTAATTATCTTAACAGTTTTGGTAAGGACATGTTAACTTTTATAACCTATTCATTTCTTTTTTTTTTTTCTTGGCAAAAAGCAAAACCGACCGGCTCTGACACCGTGCAAATTAACCTCTGCTAATTGCCTTTTCCAGATGAATTTTTCCTGCTGGTCCTGTGCAATGTTAATGGGTTAGAAAAACACCTGAAGTTTTCTACAACCAGCTTTGTGTGATGAAGGGGAATTGCCAGGACACTTCGAGGGGCTGTGTTCTCTTTTCACGTGCTTTGCTATGGCAAGGGCTGAAAATCCAACCTGCTCGCACTTCCATCCTCTTAGTCCATGCCTTCCTGATGGAGCAGGGATGCTGATTCCCTTCCTGAGCTGTGTAGCATCTTGCTGTGGTCTCATTCCCTTCACCACGAAGCCGGGAGATATCCATAGGGGTGGGCAAGCTGCATTTTCATGATGAGGCCCATTTTGGGTGGTCCCAAAACAGACGGGCAGCGCTCGGCCCCCAGACTGTGTGGCACAGCAGGGAACGTACGAAGCTTCCGTGTGCCCTGATCTGTGAGGGTCTCAGTCTGCCACAGGATTTGTACTGGATGGCAAACCCACAGGAAGGTCCCTTCCTTGTCCTAAGCTGTCAGTCAGGTGTGAGGTGTTGGGGCTGCTCGGGAGGTGCTGACACAGTGTGAACATAACGCTGCCCTCGGCTGAAGCCAGTGCTCCTTCAGTCCTCTGGAGCGCCAAAAACACGTGGGCAGGAGAGATCCCGAAGCCAAGGACCTGCATTTCTGCTGGCCTGGAAGGATCAGGTGGTGTGCCAGGGCTGAGGACGCAGAAACTACGAGGATTTTCCCATTTGGATGGGCTGCTCGGGTGTTACCGTGTGACACAGCACCGCGGGACCGCTGGGCCTTGAAAATTCACAGTTCGTTCAGTTCACCATAATAAGCTCGTGCCCAAAGCCTCAAAGTCCCGTGAGAGATCAGGGCCATTGGATTTCCAAATGACTTTGGATCTACCTTGTGCTAGAACTCTGCTCACTCCTTTGGACAGCAGTACTTTGGGACTCGTGCCCCCTGCTCTTTGATGATCTTCAAATTAAATAGATTTTTTTTTTTTTTCTGTTGAAAATCATAACTTGGGTTACATGAGCTTTGGAACCTGTTGTTCCTGTTTCTCTTCCGGTTGCTCCCAGCTTGAAATTGAGAAGCAATTCCATTATTTTTCCAGTTCTCAGCCCCAGTGCAGCATCTCGGTACCAAAGCTCCCACCAGGACAAGAGGAATCTTTAATCACCTTTGCATCAGTAAAGTCCTGCATCATATCCCTGGTTTTGCCTCAACAGCTTCAAGCAGCCAAGTTTCTGGGGCAAATTGATGAGAACAAGGGTGCCACACAATCTTGTCATGTTAAAAAATGACAAAATAAACAAACCAACAGGGGAATAATTTGGCTTTACTGAGTTTTGAGCAGCCTGGTGCCTTTCCCCAGGACCATTTCAATTGAAGCCTTTAAAAGTTGCAGTTTCAGCTCCCCAGGAAACCAACTCTCTTCCGGTGGTAGGTGCAGGTTGCCTATAAATTTGTGCAGAAAAATTGTAGGAAGGGAACTTGAAGGTCAGATTACAGGGGATTTTTTTTCCTTTGCTTTTGCTTTGTTCGGATTCTGCTACTTCTCCAGGGACTGATCCAAAGCCCTTGGAAGTCAGATTGAAGGCTCAAACGCTGGGAGCAGGGAAATGCCTGCTGCTCCTTTGGAAGCCTCAGGCACCTTTCTGAGGACTTTGGTGGGGTTTGAGTCAGCTCCTGAGCGTGTTTTCCAAAGGATAGGAACTTTCCGAGTGACACCTTGGTTTCTTCCCTGTGCAAACAGACCTGCTTGTCACTTGCACGTATTTACCTGTGTTCAACATACAGGTTTGGGTTGTTTTTTTTTTTTGCTCTCGGAAACAATATGCTGCTGGACACATTTCCTGGAGGGAAATGGACACCTACCTACACACAAAGCTATCCAGCTAATTTATACCTTGTCGAATTTATAATCTTGTCTATGCTTCTATGGACACTTTGTATGGGCTGCAGCTCAAATCCTAAAATAGTCAAGAATTTTTTCCTTTCCCATATAGTATTCTATTTACTTTGACTTTAAAAAAAAAACAAAAAAAGCGTATAAATGCAATAATGCAGGTAGACTAGAAATACTAGATTGAAAATTTAAAGTAGTTTAGCTTGTCCCATTGTGACTGACAGTGTTGTATGACACCCAACGCTGTACCCTAACATTTTCCAGGCTTTCTCCGTAGCTGAATCTAGTATTAGCTTTGGAAACCCATTGTGTGAGTGGTGGGTGGATGGGTCGGAAACGTGTGCTCTCTACACACTGTATGTTACTCACATCACAAGCTGTATGGTCACTCCATATGCTGTGAAACTGTAAATGATTCCCAAATACACCTGTAACTCTTACCAGGATTGTGAGAAATAAACTATATATAGATATATATACACACACATAGAGATATTGTATAATTCCTCCTGTGAGCATCTTTGTGTACGTGGGGGTGCCAGTGAAAATGTCTGTGCTCCCTCTCCCTCCTCACTCACGGAAAGTTGTCCAGAGAATCTGCGGCTGCCCCATCCCTGGGAGTGTCCAAGGCCAGGTTGGATGGGGCTTGGAGCAACCTGGGCTAGTGGAAGGTGTCCCTGCCCGTGGCAGGGGGTGGCACTGGATGATCTTTAAGGTCCCTTCCAACCCAAACCATTCCGGGATTCAATGTCCATGTTTCCTGGAAGCTCAGTATTTTCTAGGATTAGTGATCCCAGTGAGAACTGTGAGAAAAGGCAGTTCCTGCCCCAAATAAACTCCAGCCTGCCCAAGGAAAGCAGGCAGAGGATGATTATTGTTATTCCCACATTGGAACTAGATAGGATTAGACATTTACCCAGAGCCACTGAGGAAACCTTTCTGATCCCAGGGATTCCCTGTCCCACAGGCTGGTCTCCAGTTCTTTCTCTGACTTCTTCCCTGCCCAATTAGGCTGATTTCCTTGGTTTTGTTTCTAGGATGACCTGAGAACACCTTTCCTTAAAAATAACAATCTCCTGAGCATCTGAGTGATGTCTGTGGGGTCCCTGCACATCAATTCCCTCCAAGCTTTCGTAGGGCAGGAGGATTTTGGCAGCACGTGTCACTGCAAAGAGTTGATGTCACATTACCCCAGCTCCCAACAGGGTCCCTGCAGAAGTCTGCAGGCTTTTGGATATTAATTTGTCAAGAAGTGGGAAGAAAAATCCTGTAAATTCCATGGGATTAGAAAAAAGGGGCAGCTTTCAGTTGCAAAAGCATAATTATCTGAGGTTTTTGCTGCAGAAACACAGCTAAGCACTAAAGTTTTGGGTTGCCTTAGTAGTCATGAGAACAGGAGAGCAAATAAATTCCTCTTTTCTGAGTGGGAATGGTGAAGCTGAGAGGCTGGAATGGGTGGGGGCCCTATCTCCCATCCACACGTTCTGTGTCCCATCTCCTTCCTTCGCTCCACATATTCAAAAAGAGAAGGAAATTCTAACAGAAGACCTTTTGCAAAATGTTTCTCCGGCAAACCCAAGGCATTGGCTCCTGCTGAGCAGTGGGAGATGGAGTATTAAGATATCACTGTACACTCTCATGCTCCTTAATCACTGTCAAGTCCTCTAACACCTTGTATTTTGTGCAGTCTAGGGAGGATAGGAAGGGCTGATGGAGCAGGGGTTGAGACAGCACTGGGTTTTGTATTTGTTTAAATAGCACTGGATTCACAAGCAGGGAATAAGGAGCATAAATGTGATGCTCACTGCCATAAAGGCTTAGGCTGCTGGAGTGGCACTAAGTCCCTGAGTCCCCTGAACAACAGCTAAACTGAATAGTGAAATTGCTTTGGGTTTGGTTTGGGTTGGTTTTTGTTTGCTTTTGTTTGATTGGTGTTTGTTTTGTTATTGTTTGTTTGTTTGTTTGTTAAAAATAATTTTCTGGTATCTAAACCAGAGCAAAGATAGAGGAATATCCAGATATCTCCACAGTTAACCAGCCTGTGGATTCAGAGCACGCTTTGGAGAGAAAAGGAGATGGACAGATGATTGAAGAGATGGACAAGATGGCATGAGCTACATTTCCTTCAGGAAACCAGGCTAGAAATTAAGCCCTTTCAAATAAACAAATAAAAATAACAGCGGAATTTCACACTCTTATTTTATATCTATCATTTTGCAATGGTTTTGTGTCTGTAATACACCAGCAACCAGCAAGGGATAAACTGATTAAGTTAACACAGCGATGAAAAATGCAAATCCAGAAACTGAACAAGGTTTACAAAAAAACTTTTCCCTACATAAAGGAATGACACCCACAATAAAGGAACATTTTTATTGAAGAATAATGGCTCAGTTAAAGGTTAAGAATGTACGGAAAGGGGGCAATCTGGAGCAGAGATGAGGCATGGAAAGGACAGCTCCAGGGAAGTTGGGATGACTTGTTTTAGTTTGTGGTTCTGGTGCTCATTCCAGTGGCTCCAGAATATCACAAAATCACAGAAATGACACAGTTTTTCATGTTTTTCCCTATTATTATTTTCAGCAAACCACTCTGACAGATCCATGTGCATCTCCTGCCATGCCATAGGACACGGTCAGTTGTGACTTTTTCAGGGATACGAAAGAGCAGGATGTACATCTGTCCCTCCACAACATCCCCGGGGTTATTCATCCTCAGGGGGAGAGGGAGCAAAACCTGAGAGATTTAAATAACTTCAAAAAATAGTGTAAGCCAATAACAGCTGAAAACAGTGACTTAAAACCAGCTTCGGCTCGTCAAAGGATTTTTGTTCCTCCTTATGTGTCAGGAGCGGAATAAACCACACTCTGTGGTGGCTTGGGGTTTCTGGGAGGCTTCTGGTGCTAATCGCCTGAGGAGGGATGTTGCGTGGAAGGGCAGAACTCAGATCAAAAATGAGCCAACATTTTGACATTAAGTTGCTTTTCCCATTTCTAACCCACACCACGGCATCACCCACTTCCCCCCTTCCGGGGGCGGGGTGGTGCCTACAACAACCCTTGAATTTCAGACCCACCGGGCGCCGATATCAACCCAACGAGGGGAAAAGTAATAAAAACAAGTGCAAGGAGTTTCAGGTGCGACGCGGCGCCACGTGATTCCCATGATCACTGCGGGGGTTTAAAAGGCACCCTGGGGGCCGCTAAGGGCGCTTCCCGCCTTTCCTCCCGCCCCTCAGCGCTTCTTCCCAAGCCCTCAGCGCTTCCCGCCCTTTTTGCGCTCCGCCCCTCGGCGCTGCCCGCGCTGCGCATGCGCGGCCGCATGAGGCGGTGCCCGCCGCCTCCCCCCCCGCAGCCGCGGCCGGGCCCCGCCGCGCCCCGCGCCATGTCGGACCGGCTCGCCAAACCCTCCTGCCTCATCGTCGCCAGCGCCGCTGCCGCGGGTGAGGCGCTCTCGGGAGGGGGGGGAACCCTCAGGTTCGCTCCGGCCGCGGGTGCTCCGCGCCCCCGCCCTCCTGGGCGCTCGTCGGTGCGGTGTCCGCTGTCCCCGCCGTGCTCGGGCAGTGAGCTCCCGCGTGTGTTTGCACCGCTGGCGGGGCTTGTCCTCCGTGTGTGTGCGCCCCGCAGCTGCCTTGGCAATGGCCTGCCAGCCCTGTGTGTGTGTGCCGAGCCCCGCGGTCGCGGCTGTGCCCTCCCCGCACACGCTGCTGCTGCTGTCCTTGTTCCCCACACACGGACACCTGCGCTGCAGGTGCTGCCTCCTGGTGCAGCCGTGCTGGTTTGACCCCCTGCGTGTGCCTTTAGTGGCTTTCAGCTGAAGGAGGGCAGGGTTAAACGGGATGTTGGGAAGATGTTCTTCCCTGTGAGGATGGTGAGGCCCTGGCACAGGTTGCCCAGAGAAGCTGTGGCTGCTCCATCCCTGGGAGTGTCCAAGGCCAGGTTGGACGGGGCTTGGAGCAACCTGGAAGGTGTCCCTGCCCATGGCAGGGGGTGGAATTTCTTGATGTTTAAGGTCCCTTCCAAGCTAAACCATTCTTGGATTCTCTGATTCTGTTCTTCAGTATACAGCTCACCTGTAATGCAGATTGTACACTTATTACATCTTATAATCATAGAATCATAAATCATTTAAAAAAACCCTCTAAAATGTAAAGCTTTTGAGATGAGCTTTTTAATGTGCCTTCCTAGATGAACTGAGCTAGTGTGGCTGGGAGTAAACTACTGCTGTTGTTTCCTTAAGGTGTTGGAATCTGTTTTCCAGGTGTCTCAGCCCAGTCCTTCCTTCACTGCTTTACCCTGGCCAGCTCTGCTTTTAACCTGCAAGTTGCAACTCCTGGGGTGAGTAAAAATGGGCAAATGCTGTGATTTCAGTCTGGAGCCAGTTGATATCTTGATTGATGTGAGAGAATCGCACTCAAAGTTTGGCAGGAGGGAGAACTATTAGAATGAATTAAATGGGGGGAAAAATGGAACACTTGAGGTTTTTGAGAGCTGCAGCATCCCAAACTCCCCCGTGGCTGTCCTTCAGGAGGCGTGGTGGGTGTCTGTGCAGGGATCCTGACCGTGTGAACCGTGTTGTCCCCAGGGGAAGTCGATTGATTTTGTGGATGTGAACGAGGGCAACATGCGCTGGATCCAGGACTTCCGGATGAAATCCTACGCCAACCCCGCCAAGCTGGAGTCCATTGATGGTGAGAGCTTCCCCAGGGAGCAGGTGCTGCTCAGGGCCAGGTTTTCAGGGAAGAACGACACAGGAAAGGCATAAAACTTGTGTTCCAAGAGAAGACCGTGGCAACTGCAGTTCTTTATTTTTCATTTAAGAGGAAGTCCTGGCAACTGCCTTCTTGTTTTCTTATTTGCCTTGGATTGGTAATTCTCTTAATATATACATCTCCATCTCTTGTATATATACACACACTACATTGTTATTGGTTAAAAATAAATATTTTGCTGAAGTGGAAGCGAGCAGACAGAACAGTTGTAAATGTTGCCTGGGTAAGCACAGCTCATTAAAAATATGTTCCCTGCCCTAACAAGGACCTTTTTCTCTACCCCACGTAGCTCTGTTGATTTCTTTAGTTCATTTTTCACCTCTGTATGTGGGTTTGTCCTATTTTTTTTCAAACCTGCAGCGTATTTATGGTCAGGCTTTTTTGTTTGTAACCTGTGTTAGGATGAGCTCACGCTTTCCTCCTGCCCAGGGGCTCGGTACCACGCCTTGCTGATCCCAAACTGCCCTGGGGCTGTGACTGACCTTGCCAACAGCGGCTACCTGGCCAAGATCCTGCAGCACTTCAGCACTGAGAGCAGTAGGTGAACGTCCTTGGTCGTTTTGGTAAATAAAATAGTGGGTTCTGTGCTGTTCCTGCAGGACTCTTGCCTTCTAATGCCTTCAGTGTTTTGGGTAGTTAAAGAGCATTCAGAGCTGGGAAGGAAAACCAGTGTCTTAAAAGGGGGGGGGACAAATATCTTAAAAGGGTCTTTAAAAAAGGAAAGGAAACCTTAAAAGAAAAGTCTCCCAAAGTGTCTGAAAGGGAGAGTCTTGAAGGAAAAAGGGGGTCTTAAAGTATCTTAAAGCAATACCAGTAGCTTTTCCAAGCTTGTCTCAGAAGAGGATTCCCTTCCTTACAGTGATACAGAAATGGCTCTGTGGAAATCAGTGGGATTCAAGGTTCAGAGCCAAGTGTGGAATGTCCCAGGATCATCATTATGGCTGGAGTTAAGACTTTGGGTGTGCTTCATGTCTGAGCTTTTGCTGCTGTCTCTGGACTTGGAGTTACAAGCTGTTAACTTCTTGCAAGACTGGGGCAGTTCCTATTCTCCCTCTTATTGTTATAATAATAATTATAATAAATCTTATCATAGACAGTAATTGTTACTGCAGTGTGCAGGAAAGCCCTTAGAGCCCAAGAGAATATGAAGAGTGCAGTGTAATTCTCTTGCAGGAGGGCGATGTCCTCACACTCTCCTGTGTTTTGACTGTTTGAAGATGCTCACAAATGGCTTTAATCTCTTCCCCTAGAGCCCATCTGTGCTGTTGGACACGGAGTGGCAGCTTTGTGTTGTGCCACCAATGAGGACAAATCCTGGGTTTTTCAGGGATACAGCCTGACAGGGGTAAGTTGAGCTTCTGCCTGACTTGCTGTTTGGGGACTTCCCTTGCTGTGATTTCGGGTGGGTTTGGTCTTAACCTAAAATTCCCTAAGAATAAAAACCATCAGTTTGCTATGCTGAGTTTATCCCAGGTGTAGAGTTGTCTTTGACAAGGGGCCCAACACAGTGCATGGGCAGATTATCCCACTCTGACTGGCATGTGGAGTGTTTTCCCTCTGACTGTGCAGTAAACTTCAAACTGAAGCAATAAAAGGCTGGAAATTCCCACTTCAGCTCTTTGGATTTATAGCTGAAGACTTCTAAGAGGCTTTTTTTTTTATTGGTTCTATGAATTCTAGGGCAAGTTATTTCTCAAGGTGCTGTTTCATTTTAAAAGGTAGAGGAAGTCATAGGAAAAAAGATAAGAGGAAGCTTCAGGAAAAAGGCTGATTGTACAAATTGTCTTGTAATTGAAGTAGCCAGTTACTGCTGATAATGTATTTTATGTGCAGCCATATCTCTCACCTCACAGTCCATCTGTAATGGCAGGTGTGCCAAGGTGATGCAAATCTCTATAGTACAGCTTTTAGGGTTGAAAATTTGCATGAAAATTAAGAAATCAAGATTTTTGGAGGCTCAGATGCTATCAATGTCCTCATGTGCTTCTATTTCACTTATGGATTGTGCATGGATTGTAATTATCCATGATTAAATGTTTTAAAATGTGATGTGGCCTAACTGTAGTTGGTATGGAAACCATAAAATGACATTTCCTCCTGTGCATGTAAAAGCTGAACTGAGTGCTCTTAAATTTTTCTCTCTTTATTTGTTTCCCATGCTCATTCTGAGGTGGATTACTGTTATTTGGGCACAGCATCTGTGTCCAAATATCTGTGTCTGACAGGTCTGCACTTCCCTGAGGTTAATCACACGTACAGAAATTGTTTGGTGTTTGCTTTCAAGTGAGATAAAGAAAGTTGTCAGTTTGCTTCCTGCAGGAAATCCATCGAAGCTGCACGTGGTCCTTTGGTTGGGAGAGTCATAGAGGGAACAGGAATATGAGTTGCAGGGAAATGTGTGGGTTTTGCTTGGCTTTTTTTCTGTAAAAAAAACCAGACAAACTTATCTCCTTTTGATCTTTTTTTTCAGCCCTCTGTATATGAACTGGTGAGGGAGCCGAATTTTGCCAGTTTGTCCATTATTGTGGAGGATTTTGTGAAGGATTCTGGAGCTACATTCAGTGGTATGTAACTCCTGGTGTCCAGGACTTCACACTTTGGGGTCTCCCTTCTGCAAATGGGTGTTTGTGTGCCAGTTGTACCCAGCTGAGTGGGACTCTGCCAGGGTATCTCACCTGGCATTCCCATTCCCTAATTTACTAGTGATTTTTCAAGGCTGGGTTGGATGGGGCTTTTGGAGCAGCCTGGTGGAAGGTGTCCCTGCAAGGGGGTAGGGTGAGCTTTAAGGTCCCTTCCAACCCAAACCAGGCTGGGATTCTGTGACTCTGTCTGGAATGAGGTAACTTTAAAAATTCTGGTTGGGGCACTGAGCAGTTGCTGGTAGATCTGAGCACATTGGGGTATTAAAATTGGCCAGAAAATCAGTATTTAATTTTTGTAGCATGGTGATTACAACTTGCATAAGAATGGTAAGGTAATCAAAACTTTAAAATACATACTTTGAGGTCTTTGTAATGAAAATCTCCTTGCTTGTATGTGCCTTCCCACCTGGTGCTCATCAAATCAAAGGGGCCAGTCCCGTCCTTTCAGAAAAGGTTTTTGTGGGGAAATCATTGCAGGATCAGGGGCTTGAGGCTGTCCCTGTGTGGGGTTAGGGCTCAGCACCCAGCAGGTGTGTCAGGTCAGAGCAGTTCCCTGTTGTGTCTGTGCCCTGACTGTCCCTGCTGTGCTCTCTCCTGTGCCCAGCCAGCAGCCCCGGCGCTGTTCATGTCGTGCTGGACAGGCACCTGGTGACGGGGCAGAACGAGAATTCCACCCTCCCTGCTGTCCAGAACCTCCTGATTCTCTGCAATGTCAGGTGAGGCAAGGTGGGGGTGACAACTGGGAGCAGCCAGGGCTGTGAGCATCTTTTAGTTTCAGGAATATTGTCCCTACAAAGAGGTTAACTAATGAAGTGAGCATCGCTCTTGATCAAGCTCTTCAGGCAGTTGTATCTGTTGGCAGAAAGCACTTGATTGTTTTGAAAAACATTAAAATGCGTGGGGAAGTGCATAGCTATAGTGGAACTGGTAAAATAAAATATTAAATAGGCTTCACTAAATATTTTTAGTAGGAGAAACATCTCTTGTTTCTTGAGCTTTGTCAGGTTAGCACCGAGTCAGTTCTGACTGAGGATTCTGGGAATGAATGGACTTAATTCCTTTGGAGGTGGCTTGGCTGTTTGACTGTCACCTTGTCAGGCAGAAGAACACATGTAGATAACCCCAAAAATCCTCTCTTGCTCAGGGCAATGTGTGTTACAGGTCCTGTGCTGGCTGTGGACTAATGGGTCGTGTCATGTCTGGCTGTGTTTCCTTCAGCAGGAAATGAAGGAGCAGGTCTCTCTGCAACTGGGATGGATGAAGAGCCAGCAGGCTGAGGATTTCCTTGGCTCTTGGATAAAACATCCCTGTTGTGGACTGGGAAGTGACTGTGACAGTGGAGTGGCCCTGTCAGGTTCTGTGTGTACCAAGTGGATGAAGCAACTGTGACAACCCCCCCCTTGCATTTTTTGCTGCTGCGTTTGCTCAGTGCTTCTCTAGACCCTCAATCTGCAGGGGTGAGGGAACTGTCCTCTTGAAACCTGTCCCCCAGTTGGTGCTGTGAACACAAGTGGCTGAAGCTGGAGGCCTTGCTCTGGGCTGGCATTACTCTGATGCACAGTGGTGCCCTTTGTTTTCTCCCTTGCCTGTTCACATCCTTGGAATTGTGTTTAAAAAAGTTTTGCTCAGCGGATTCTTACGTGATCTCACAGCTGGTTATTTGTTCTCCTTTGTGCTGCTTGTGTTGTGGATTTTGTTCTCTTTAAAACATTCCTCTCTGGGAGTACGTTGCTGCTGCCCCTTGCTGGAATTTCATGGACAAAAGGGACTAAAAATGCTGGCAGATAACGTGGATCACATCTGAGGAACCAGCTGCAGGCTGGAATCTGACCTTCTCCTTCCTTCTGAGCTGCACATGTGGCTTGAAGCTGAGTGTGGAAAGGAATAACCAGACTGAGAATATTTCTTGCAGGCTCAGACACAATAAATATATTGGAAAGTAGATAAATTAACTTTTAGGTAATCGATTTTTTTTGTTCCCTCTTGCAATAGTGGGCAACATTTCTACAGTGCTCTGAAGGGAAGGACCTTTGGACTTACATTTTTGTTTTCTTACTGGGGTAATATTGACTGTAACAAGTCCTCAGGTCAAAGTAACTTTGTCCTTTCTGTAGAAACCCAACTGTTTAGCTCTGTCTCAAGAATTTGGTGTGATTTTTTTTTTTAAAAGACAAACTGCTGTGGGATTTGCTGGCTCTTCTACTGTTACATTCTAGAGAATTTAATTTTGAAATGAAAATTGGGCTTTGATAGAAATTATCAAATGGCTTTGATAAATCTTCATTCCTGACAAGTCTCCTTAGGGGTTTTATGCTGACACCTTCAGGGCACACTTTACATCTGGAAAGCCACAACTTGAGTGTGAAGTGGGAGTCTGAGTGGCCACAAGTCTGTATCTCCTTTAGGACTGTTTCCACGGGATTTTGCCAAAATCCATTGCACCTTTCACTGCTTGCCTGTAAAAAATAGAATATTGGTGTCTACCCCGTGTCCTGTTTTCATTCCTTGCATGAAGTTCTGTTGTGGATGAGCTGCCAGGTGAGCAGACAGCATTGGGGCCACTGCAGACTTTGATCAGTTCACTACTGGGCTATTTTTTTTTCCTTGTTTTGTGGCATCTGGGACCTGTTGGAATTGCTCTTTGTACCTCTGTTGGGTAGTAAACTGATGGACAAAGTACAGTGCCTGGAGATTTTGTGGTGCTTCCTCATTCCTCCCACATGAGAGCAGACAGAGAGGAGTTTCTGTGTGTGTGTTTTCACTCTCTCCCATCACACAGCCATTTTTATCTCCTCCTCAGAGATGGAGTTGCTCCTGGAAAACTGAGGGAGAATGGAGTGATGTGTGCAGGTGTGTGCCAGAAGCTTCTGAGGTGGATCTGGATGCTGGGCTGGATTGTGTCACCTTTAGAAATCCTGCTGATGAATTGGGAGCCACTAACATCATAGGGTCTTGGAATTAAGGTTGGAAAAGACCTTAAGATCATCAAGTCCAAGTATCAGAGCAGCACCGTGTTCACCACTAAACTGTGTCCTCAAATGCCACATCCACACATTTTTTGCAGCACTTGCAGGGATGGTGACTCCACCACTGCCATGGGCAGCCTGTTCCAATGCTTGACAACCCTGTCCATGAAGAAATTTTCCCCATTATCCGACCTGGCACAACTTGAAGCCATTAGTGATGGTAGCTTCAAGTTCTTGTACAGAATGACTAATTCTAGCCAGGGATTGGAAAAAAAATTGTCGTGAAGGGAGATTTCCTGTCCCAAGAGGTTGGAAAGGTTGAGTCTCTGGCAAGTATTACTGGCTCTGGGTGTGTCTAACAAAAGGTAAGGGCATTTTTAAATCAAGTTTTACAGGGTGTGTAGTGATTCTTTGGGATTTCTCCACAAACACACATTTTATTTGCTCCTCATTCCTGAGTCTAAGCTTGTCCTTGTGACTGTGAGAGAGAAAATCTTTCTGGGAGATGACAGACATCTGATTTCTTAATCTGAGGAGGTTTGGGCATCTGGGAAACCCCTGAAGGAGTTTGTCAGCTGGGCTCAGACAGGATTCTGTGGGACATCTCTTCATCTGAAGAGAGGTGAAGCTGAGGAAGAGTTAGGGGGGAAAGGTTCTTTGTGTGACTGACTGAAGAGCTGTAGAGGCTGAAGGTTCATGTGGTCGTTGGGTTTCTGCCCCATTTCAGGAAGGATGTAGATTTTTGTGGCTTAGCCCCAGAAATCAGGCACTTCCCAACATCCCCCTGTGCTGCAGGGAAGAGGAAACCCCAGTGCTGAGAGGGGAACAGCAGCTGCCACTGAGGCAGGTAAGGGACCCTGTGACACTTCAAGCATAACTTGTTCATCTCCTGCCCCCTCAGCTCCTGAGGTGGCTGTGGGTAAGTGGAGTAAGGTTTAACTCTGATTGAGGGACTTTGTCCTGCCTCTTTTTTTCCCCTTTCACTGCAGTATTTTATTGTCTCTTGGGCAACTCTGAGAACACTTGAGTTTAATTTGAGCCCCAGCTTTGAGGTGACAGATTCCATGCACGCGGGTGAAGCTTTTTAATGCTGGCTTGACTTGGACAGGGAAAAGGTCAGCTCCCTTTGGACAGCTTTGCTTTCTGCCTGGCCTGCTTCCCACCTCTGACACCTGCAGGGACAGAGGGGCTGGGTGAGTCCCCTGAGGTGGCTTCATCTCCCTCTGGCAGACTGGCACTACTCCCAGGGCAGGGCTGGGAATGCAGCCCCAGGTGTCCGTGTCTGGTTGTAGCTGGCTGTCCCTTTGTTCCCAGGCTGTTATGGATGTCCTGACAACAGTGCTGCTGTGTCACTGCTGTGTCACTGCTGTGAGTGATCACTGGATCCCTTGGCTTGTTTCCCTTGTGTTACTCAAGCTGGGTAGAGCACGTGTGTGTCAGTGTTGTAGCCTCAGTACTGTGTTTTTTCCCTTTTTTAAAAAGTAAAGTTCAGGCAACTTTGTCAGGAAACAGTTAACTGTGTCTACCTGTGAGCAGGAATCTCTGAGAATTGTGAAATAACTGAGGTTGGAAAGGACCTTTGAGATCACAGAGTCCAGCCATTCCCTCAGCACTGCCAAGGCCACCACTAACCAGTGTCCCCAAGTGCCACATCCACATGGCTTTTAAATCCCTCCAGGGATGGGGACTCAGCCACTCCTCTGGGCAGCTGTGCCAGTGCTTAAAAACCCTTCCAGAGTATAATATCCCTAAGAATAACCCTAATATCCAATAAACATCCTCTGGCACAAGTTGAGGCCATTTCCTTCTTTGTCCTGTCACTTGTTCTTGTCTACTTCTCGTGGAACTGGGCCTACATAAACTAATAAGTTATACATATAATTTTCACATATGTATCTCTCATAAGAGTACCTGTGTGTTTTGTACCGAGAGGGGCTTTTGAAACCTGTGTTTTCCCTTTAAAGGTGCCTGAAATTCAAAACTGCTTTCCTCAATGTGGTAGGGCTGCAGACTGAACTAGGAGTTCAATTATGAAAACTTCAGAGATTAAAAATCCTCTCAGGTGTCTGCTGCAGAAGTGAACTGACCACGTTACAAGGCAGGCAGGTCTGGGTTAATTTGCATGTATTGACAAAAGTGCCACAAGGATTTGATGTTCTATTTGTCCCTTTGCAAATTGGTAAAAAAAAAAAAAACCAACAACCATGATACAGAAATCTATCCATACACAGCATGATACTTTTACAGGTAAGACATTTGTACATCCACTGAACCTCAGGTGATCTGCTCAGCCTGGAGCACTCAGGGAAATGCTTGGTTTTTCTTGCTTTTACTTTCCATTTTCAGCACTGAACATTCGCTCCTGCAAAGAGAACAAACAAAGAGCAGCTGAGGAAGAGTTTGGGAACAGTGCAAGGAGTTGTCAGTCACCAAGTGCTTAGAATCAGGTATGATGCTGAGTATTTGTCCCCCAAACCCACACAGTGTAATGAATCCCATGTGAAAACCTCTCCATAAATTGACAGGTGACTTTGACAGCAGATCTGTGCTTTCTCAGTGCCTCCAAGTACAAACATGATTTATTTCCAGCTCACTATGTGCAGATTATTTGTGTCTTGTGCTGCTGCTGACAGCTAATGAGTTTAGAATCAGACTTGAAGGACTCCTCACTTTGACAGCGGTGTTATCTTGATGAGCTGCCAGTCCAAACCCTGCCTGAGGCCCCAAACTGCAGGTGTGGCCCACCCCTGGCATTCACTTTTCTTGGCATGCAGTGAAGATTACCAAGCTCACTGAATTCAGGTGGCCTGTCCCACAGAACGTGTCCAAAAGCCTGATCAGACTTGCTTCAATCCTCAGCCACATCAAAGGGAACTGCAGGCTGGCTGCAGTGCCTGGGAGGAGCGGGACACACCACCTACCTTTAACATCCTTTCCAGCTTAACTGCATCTGCAGCAAACTTCCTGATCCCATCAGAGAGCTTCTCCACAGCCATCTGGTCCTCGTTGTGGTGCCAGCGGAATGCCTTCTCATCCAGGTGGATCTTCTCCAGGTCACATGCCTGAGCTGTGCAAGGGGAGCAGGAACAGAGACGAGCCGGGTGATTGGACTCTTATCAAATTTAGGCTTCTGAGCACCTCTAGGTATTGAAAGATTTTGAAATACTTTCAACGTGACTTGCTGCAGGAGCACAGTTTGGGGTGTGAGATTGGAAGTGCTCCTGATATGGCTGGGGGGGGCGAAGAAGAGGTGGAGAAAAAGGGTAATCTGGCTAATCAGTTTGTCTTAAAACACAGTGTATGTGTGTGCTGTTCCTGTACCTGCTGCTGAATGGCACAGCACTTTGAGGCCTGTTCTAGGGAATTATGCAACAGTCCTGCAGCAGTGAGAGAGTTCTGAGCAAATATTCTGAACAATCAGGGCTTTATTTGGCAAGAACTAACAAAAGCTCGCTTGATAACAGGCCTCCAGGCCAGCCAGCACCCTGGGAGCAGCAACCCATGACTACAGCTGTGCAGAGCTTGTTTGCTGAGATGCAAAGCAGCATTTTAATGAGGCTACAGAAAAGGAAGAGCATCACAGAATCCTGGAACAGTTTGGGTTGGAAGGGACCTTAAAGCTCATCCAGTTCTACCCCCTGTCATGGGCAGGGACACCTTCCACTAGACCAGGTTGCTCCAAGCCCTGTCCAACCTGGCCTTGAAGCAGTGCAATGGGAACAAGCATTCAAAGCCATCGTGGCACAGTGTCACTAGATCCAATCACTCAGTCTTGTGTATGATTTCTGGAGGGAAAACACCTTTTGGCATGTCTAGAGATTTAAGATTAAACAAGTTTGGCATCTTTGCTAATATTCAGTGAAATTTCATCCCGAGCATATGGAGATAAACTTCCCTCTGCTCTCCCTGTCCCCTTGGGAGAGCTGCAGAGGATGGAAGCACATTCCAAACCCAGTGGACCCAAGACCCTAAAGGTGCGTCTGCAATTGTAGCAGTGATGCTGTAATGGGGCTACAGTATTTCCTTTTGAGGCTACAATATTTCCTTTAGGAAATCAGACTGTCCCTAAAGCAGGATGGAATCGAGCACCACTGCACTGAGTGGAACCCCAGCCTCTTTTAAAGTTCCAGAAGAAAGGGAGACTGAAGGAGCCATGTGATCCAGGAGGGGACTTACCCTCTTTGACACTGAGTGTGGGAGTTAACTTGATGTGCTCCTTGCTGAGCTCTGCCAGGAGTTTGGGTGAAATGGTGAGATAGTCACAGCCTGTGAGCGCTTTGATTTCGCCCGTGTTCCGGAACGACGCTCCCATCACGATGGTTTTGTAGCCAAACTTTTTGTAGTAGTTGTAGATCTTGGTGACACTCTTCACTCCTGAAAGGGAGAAGCCAGCAACTTCAAGAACGATTCTAAGTGATTATTTAGAACAGGCTCAAACCAGCATTTTGTCATAAGAGGGTTTATATGAGTAAACTGTTTGAATGAGTAGCTATTGGCATCTTAACAGCGTTAAATATGTGTTTACCTGGGTCCTCTGAAGGCTCATAGGTTTTCTTGTCTCCATTTGCAACATACCAATCCAGGATCCTTCCCACAAACGGGGAGATCAGAGTAACTCCAGCTTCAGCACAGGCAACAGCCTGAGCAAAGGAGAACAGCAAGGTCATGTTGCAGTGGATCCCATACTCTGCCTCCAGGACCCTGCAGACACAGGCTGGCTTAGAACAGCACTTTGCTCCCCTACTGAATTTATATTCCAGTAACAAGCTGATAGGTTCAATCTCCTGAATTCCTTCAGTTGAGTTAGGAATGTGGCACAGTTGATAAGCTTTGAGGTTTTAAGCTAACAGCAGATGTTTTAGTAATGCTGTTCCTTGGGGCAAATGCAGCCAGCTTAGCAGGACATTTCAGGAAACTGTGGCCTGGCCCTTGTATGAACAAACTTTTCCTATTTCAACAGCAAGCTGTGGCAGAGCACCTTCCCTGCTGGTGACAGACTTCCTCATGCCGTGCCTTCAGCAGTACTGTTTATCTAAGGTCAGAATGCGCCCGTCAGGTGCCTGTGGACAGGCAGGAGCATGCCATGAGTCAGCACACCAGGCACACAAAGACTTACTTGCCAGCCTGGATTCCTTCCCATGTCGAAGAGAGCTTGATGAGAATCCGATCTTTGCCAATTCCTGCTTCCTTATAGAGGTCGATGAGGCGCCTGGCCCTTTGAATCATTCCTTCCTTATTGAACGACAGCCTTTTGAGACAAGAGCAGGGCTGCTCAGAACTGATCATTTGTTTTATATGCTCCCCCCCCAAGCCTCTATGGAAAAACATTGTCCTGTTTTATCAGGACAGAAATGTGCCAGCAGCGGGTTTTTGTTCTAGGGTCCCTCCTGGACTCTGAGCCCCCCAAAGAGGAAGTTTTTCATAATGAATTCAGAAGCCGAGCATTAAAAAAAAAAAATTGGCAGCGAGCAGGTTAACAGACAAATCCTGTGCAAGTCTTGAAATAAACTGTTCAAACAGATCTCTTGCTAAATTGAGCAGATACAATCACAGAGAATAGAATGAGCAATACTAAGAGTGGAAGCATGAGGCTTCTCTGGCCTGAGAAACAACAGGAGGATTACAAAAATCCAAGGTCGGTGTTACTTGTTTTTCTTACAGAGTTCTAGTCAAACTAAGGGAAAGCCACACTTCTAAATATGAACAATATAAATCCTGACAGTCTTATAGGCAAGAGCACCTTTCTCCAGCTCACATCATGTCTCTTTTTCTATGTACAAAATACCCAGGGTAACCCAGAGGGAAAAGAGCCAACCTTGCATCTACTTCTGTGGACACACGGCCGGGTATCCTCTTGAGGATTTCAGCTCCAAACAATACAAAAAGCTTGTCAGAAGCATTTTTGATCTGTTCCTCTTCTGACCTGAAAACCACAAGAAGCAAAAGCATATGGGAGGAGGGAAAAAAAAAAAAGGTACGTTTACGCTTTACCATGGATTTGAAGATCAAATTTCACAGCCTGTTTAACATCAAATTCCAGAGTTCAAATGAGCCGCTTGTACTCTGCTCTGTGTTTGTGTCCTGCCCTCTGCTCCTGCTGGCAGGATTAGCCTTTGGACATTATTTCCTATAAAGCTGCTGTTTTCCTGTGCAAGGAAGGCCATGTGTGAGCTGGTAAATAGGGGAGGCACATATGGAACAAGCATAAGGAATTTCTCTTTCGGTGTTGAGCCTTTTTTGGGGCAGGAGATAAACCCCCAAATGCGCGAGGGGGAAAGCCCAGTACGATGCTTGTATAAATAAGGCATTTTAAACATAGGTCTCCTGAGATTAAAGCCCTCTTGACTTACCCCCCAAGCTTCTTCCCATAGGCAACAGCATCATCCACGAGTTTCTGGTACGCCGGCATCTGGGCCGCGGCGAGGATCAGGGACGGGTTGGTGGTGGAATCCAGGGGCTTGTACTCGTCGATGGCTGAGGAAGGAAAACCAGGCTGTTTAAAACAACCAGCCAGCCTCAGGAACGAGAAGGATTTTTACTCAGGTGGCTGAGGATGTGAACGCTTGTGGCTGTAGGGTCTGGTAATGGCAGAGCACACCAGCGCTCAGAGGTGTTTGTGCCGCGGTACGGAACAACTGGGCTGCAGGAACGAAGGACAGCAAACTTCAAATTTTATAAACAACAGACGTTGCCCAAAAGATACAGACTTGTAGAAATGATGAAGTGGTGCTGATTTCCAACCGTATCCCAGCCAGCATAACTGAGCTTCAGGAATCACCGAAGGGAGTAAAGACCAGGGGAATCTTCCCTTCTGGCAGTCAGGAATTCAGGCTCTTGTTTGTGTCCAAGGATAGGACCAGGACAGATGAACAGCAACTTTTCTTACTGCTTTTTAAACCTTTTCCAAATAGTTGTAGTTTCTCAGTGGCCTTGTCATTTCCTTGTACTACCAGGCTTTCTTCTTTCCAGAAGGTATTTGACCCTTTGTCTTACCTTAAGCCCTGGACTGCACCTATTCCAGGTGATGCCAAGTGTTTACCAAAGCAGGCTGTGACTTACACTGTCTGGCTGTAATCACAGCCTGGCACCAGAGCCTGGCTGGGCAAACAGGGCAGAGTCTCTGCAGGCCCCTCAGCAGTTTCAACAACGCAGTTAAACGTCAAAAAATAACAAAACACTTATTACCAGCTCCTTCTCCTCAGTATTTTTTTTTTTTATTTTTGCACAAGGGATGAACCCCCAAAGTTAGAGAGTGCAACTGTACTGTGAAACTGTGCCAGCTGTATTGAAAATAAGTCTTGTTTTTCCACAGATCCCTCCCAGGCAACGATCAGGATCCTGGAGAGATCCTTCAGAACTTTAATTCACGTGGACATGGCTTAAAATAGAGCAGCACCTCAGTGAAACTCCTGCTCTGGACCGAACCCAACGGGGAACCAGCGTTGGCAGAGACTGCACCTTCAGCGGAGCCAGGTGGGATTCTTGCCTTGTTTTGGGCTCTAAGAATGACCCCCCAGGTAACAACAGGCAGCCAGAGGACAACCTGGGGGTGTCCTGCACAGGGCCAGGAGCTGGACTTAGTGATCCCTGTGGGATATTCCCTGGTCCTTCCTGCTGCCTGCACGCCACCACCCCCTCGGCCACCGCACGGTGTATTTTTTGTCTGAGCTGCCGCCGCCTCTTCCCTTCACCTTAAATTTACTGCCCTGAGACATCTGACAGTTCCCATGTGGGGTTGGTTATTATTACACATCCAGGATTAGGGATTACCAGGCCTGGGGAGGGCAGGATGGGATTCCAGGGCTGTTCTACGCCACCCAGAGATACTCAGGAGGGATTTTTTGGCTCTGATGGACCAAGCAGGGCACTGGGCAGTGACAGCTTGGGAACAAATGGCTTTATAATGGAAGGCCACCTCCCATTCTCGGAAAGGAGCACGCTGGCTCATTACCAGGAGATAAGGGGAACCAAAAGCACTTTGGCAATATTTTTATGGAATCCTGGAATGGCTTGGGTTGGAAGGGACCTTAAAGATCATCCACTTCCACCCCTTGCCATAGGCAGGGACACCTTCCACTAGCCCACACTGCTCCAAGCCCCGTCCAACCTGGCCTTGAGTTTGAAAAAACCCCAGAAAAGTCCCAAATCCAGACAGGTCGCTGGAAAAAAAAAAAAAAAAAGCCCGAATTCAGAGCCCGGTTAGAGTGTGGCAGTTCTTACTGACAGCACGCGGAGCTGAGCGTGGGGGTTTGGGCACACTAGCAGAAAATCACGGGAGGGTCTGGAAAATGTCCCGGGCGGGCGGGTTCTGCCCTGCCGGCTGCAGGGGCCGGGAGTGGACGAGCGGGCCCCCCCCTTCCCGCAGGGTGGTTCGCTCTGCCCCCGCCGAGCGCCCCTTTAGCCGGACGCGCCCACTCTGCCGGGAGGGGTGGGGGTTAAGGAGACGGTGCACTGACAGGACCCCCCCCTCGCCGCCCCTCACCGTTGAAGTCCCCGGTGTCGGCCACCACCGTGGTGTAGTGCTTGAGCTGGTCCAGCGCCGACTCCATCTTCTGCCGCTTCACGGGGGACACCGACATGTCGGCGGCTCTGGGGGACTCCAGCCACCTATAAAGGACCCTGCGTGCCCGGAGGGGACCGGCCTGCGCGCGCACCCGCCGCCCGCGCGCTCCCGGCACCCGCGCCAATCCCGGCCAGGGGTGGGGGGGCGGCCAGCCAATCGGGAGCGCCGACACACGGCTGACCCGGCCGGGAGGAGCCGGGGCGGGGCAGCGGGAGGGAGCGCGGTTCTGATTGGCTGGGTCGTGGCTCTGAGGGTCGGGGCGGGTGGTCGCCTTGGCGACTCTGATGCAGCCATTGCCCCCGGCGGGTGGGCTCGGGGGAGCTCCTCAC
Organism: Corapipo altera; assembly: GCF_003945725.1. Lineage (NCBI taxonomy): Eukaryota > Metazoa > Chordata > Aves > Passeriformes > Pipridae > Corapipo > Corapipo altera. The sequence goes on from NW_020884943.1 coordinate 416,081, forward strand.
CCCGGGATCTCCCGGGCTGGGATCTTCCGGCCCCTGGACCTCCCCCGGAGGCTTCCCCACGGCCGGGCACAGCGCCTGAGCCACCCGTCCCTCATGGCCGCGCGGGGTCGGGGCGCCGCCGCTGGCACAAGATGGCGGCCGGGCTGTGAGGGGGAGGCAGCGCTGAGGGAAGTGCTCACCCGCTGCAGGAGCTCAGCGCTTTCTGTTTCCTCCCCTGCTGTCGCGGCAAGGCTCGAAATGGCTAGGCAGCCACAGCTCCAGCCTGTGAGAGAGCCCCCAACCCAGCAAGGCACGTGGTTTGGGCTGTTCGTTCGCTCCAACTTTTTTCAGGTTCTAGAAAAGGTCATCCTGTTAGTGCGGTCGTGCTCCTGAAACAGAGGATGGCACTTGGCTGGAAATGTCAGAGAATCTGTCACTCGGCTGTCTAACAGGCTCCGAGTCATGCTGTCCCCTCTTTTTGTACTGTTACAATGGTGTAAGCTGCCACTGGAGTTTCCCTTCCTGATAAGCAAGAATGTGCTTTTGTACAACGTTCTCATGCTTTGCCCAGCCCAAGAGAGTATAACGTAAAGTGGCATCTCTTTGCTCTGTGCTGTTCCTAAGCTGGCATTGACCAGCATTGGGGATTTTTAGCTTACCAGTGCAAAATGTAGCTCTGGACAGCATCTGTGTGTGAAAACACTGATGTGTTGTCACAGTTCCAGGGGTAAGAGAAATTTGTTCTTCGAGGTGACGAGTTGGCAGCTTTCCTGGCATTTAATTCCTACCATGTGTGAGGTTTCTCTCCCTCCCCCCCTCCCCATTTTTGGATACTGCTATCGAAGCCACAGCATCCTTCCTGTTGAATGCCAGTCCCCCAAACCCAAAGGAAACGTGTGGTTTCAGACATTTTGGTGAGTTTCTGAGACTCAGTGACAAACCACTGTGAAAACCCAGTGAACGAGATGGAGATGGAGTTATAACTTAACTATTTTAATAAATCTTATACAGTGCATGGTTATATCATTTTCTCCTTCCTTCAGTTACATCAATGTACAGGACTTTATAGCGTTGTCTGTAGGCAGTACAAGTAGAACAGATGCACAGCTCAGTCACTTGAAAATTTATAAAAGTGACTCCTGCAGTAAGGTCTGCTGAGATATTTACTTTAGGAAGTGCTCCCGTGCTCCCAGCTTTACAGAACTGTCATGTACAGTCCCATTATAATCCCTAATGACTATAAATCTGTGGGACTTGTTTTCCTCTACACCCAAAGAAAGGAAGGTGGTGCGTTTCCTGGCTCAACAGTTGGTTTTGTTTTCATTTCAGGAATTATTTCTCCTCCTGTGCTTGCCATCCCGCTTCCCATCTCCACCCTACTCCAGAGCCAGGGCTTCTCAGGAGGATTGTCCTCTTCATCCCTCCCTGACAAGGTAAGTGCCCTTCACAGATTCCAACAGGGCTGGGGCTAAAAGACGATCCTCCCCTGCAAGTTCCCTGCCTGCACTCCAGTTCCTGTTTCAAATAAAGACAATATAACATCCATAAGACACATTATTTGAAGAGTAAAGCCAAAATTGAGGTGTGTTGGTGCTCTCAGATTTAGACACAAGTCCCCCAGACACTGTTTTAAAGCTTTTTCCATTGAATGTGTGAAGACAAGCACTTTAAAGGAGGTAGGACCATTCCTGACAGGTAAAGGCAAGCACAGGTGTGGAACCTGGACCTGAATCCCATCCAGCCAAAGGTAAGGGGTGTGAAGGAGAAAACCCAACTCTCCCTGTGCTGGGAGCAGTTCTGGAGCTGTTTGCTTTCCTGCTTTGCCATCAGGTAGGTCTGTAAGTTTAAATAGAGACAGAAATACAATGTGCCAAACTTACTGTGGACAGGAACTACTCTGCACTTGCTCGAGTTCTAAAACCTTGAGTAAAATTTTGATGCATAATCACTTCATCCTGTCTCTAGGGAGAGGGATTTTTTCCTCACCTCTATTTAGAGATTGTTATATACATATTCACATAATATGATGATGAAAAACACTGTGCTAAATTATATATTTTTTTTTTGTGTGTGTGTGTGGCCATTTATTTTGTGCTAAACCAGCCTTTTTCCCAGCGTGCTTTTGGGTTTTAGACATTTAGGAGTCATTTCAGCTGAACCTTTGCAAAGCAAACGTGAAGGTGGGGACAGGTGACCAACACCCTAGGAAGGGCTGTGGGTGTAACTGGGTTGGGAGCAAATGGTCAGGGCTTATCTTCTCCTGGTTTGAGGCGGGGTTTGGCAACACCACAACGTTCCAAATCAGGATCAGTGTCACTGGGAAGGGCTGCACAGCTGCCCTGAGCCCCAGGCTCTGCCTAAGCAGGGGTGAGCAGGGGGAACTCACCTATTTCTGTATTCAAATCACTTCCTTTGTCACTCCTGCTCGTTTTTAGGCAATGAAATCTCAGTTCCACTGTTCAAAGCCAGCAATAACTGGTTTATGGATTTAAGGAAGCAGACAGTCTTTGGGAATGTGTGTTGCCATTCCAGCCTTGTCCAACGAGGGGGCATGGGAAGGGGGGTGGGAAGGAGAGAAAGAGGGCAGGGAATTGTCACAGGCCCTGTGCAGGGGGAGGAGGGAATGAGGAGGGGGTTGCCTTAGGATGCCCGGAGAGGTGGTGACTCCCCATCCCTGGAAGTGTCCAAGGCCAGGTTGGATGGGACTTGGAACAACCTGGTCTGGTGGAAGGTGTCCCTGCCCATGGCAGGGGTTGGAACAGGATGAGCTTTAAGGTCCTTTCCAACCCAAACCGTTCCAGGATTTTAGGAAGAGCCTTATTCCCGTGGTCCAGACTCTAAACAGTCAGTGCTGTTCCGTGCCTGCTCTTCCCGAGCCGTGCTGGAGAGGGGGTGGGAGCAGGGACAGCTCTCGGACAAAAGCTTTGTGGGGTCTCTTTTTGCTTGAATCCGGCCCTTGTCGTTCATCCAGACCCGTGTGAGTCCCGCTCTGACCGCATGCACGTAAAATTCCAGTATAAAATACACAGTTATAAAAAAAAATACTTCATGCAATATTAAAACACCTTTCCCAGAGGGACATGGTCGTATTGTCAACCCTTATCAACAGTGTTCGAGGGATTGTCACTCTGCTGGCAGCCAGACCCAAAGTGCAGCACTGCTGTCTCCTGCCTGGCCAGGGGATCATTGCTTTCATTCCCTTTTTCTCTGCACTACTAGAACTAAGAGCTGAAATAAAGCAGACAGGGTTTAATTAGCGGAATCAATCCTCTCCTGGCGGCGCTTCATGATTTCTTGGAGCTCTGACTCCCCTCTGCTTTTCTGCAATGGAAACAAAACAGGAAGTTGGAATTAGAACTCCGAGCTGTAGGCAAATTACAGCATTTGATTCATGCTGTAAGGGTCAAGCTAGTTTCAAAGAGATACATTATATTAGCAAAAAGCAGATTAATTAGTGGAAATGGGGATCTGCCTTATGGATTTGGGGCCTTTTTGCTTAAAAGCCCCTTGAGAATTTTTAGATGTGTTTGATTGGTGGTGTGGGTTTTGGTTGCTTTTTTTTTTTTTTTGTTTCTTTCCATTGTGTTTCTTAAAATGCCTGTTTAATGAGATATTTGACACTGGTAAAGTAGGGATTATCCAGAAAAATCCTTACCTCCAGCTGGTTTTTCTCCACTGTGATCTTGCTGTATACTCTGTTTCCCTCATCTCCACACACCTTCTTCAGCTCCTCTCTGTTGAGGGAGAAGAGCTGAGCTCCAGTGAGGATGCCAAGGTGTTCCACTGTCCTGGGAAGACACAAAGGGAGGAGATGATGGCTTTGTGCCAGAGATGGAAGGGCTGGGCACTGCACCAGGGCCACATCATGAGGCCCTGGAGCTGTGCCAAGGTGGCAGCTGCAATCCCAGTTGCGTTTCAGGCCCTGGGTTTAGTTAGTTATTATGCAGTTTTCTCCAGGAAACTATGTATAAGAAAGAAAGAGAGTGAGTTTGGGCTCCGAATGCCCTGGTTACAGAGCCTGGATTTACCAGGACTGAAATGCAGTTTGCAACACAGGCTTTGTAAGTAAATACAAGTGACTTGTCACCCAGTTGAGATGTTGCAAGTGGCCTCCCCTGCTCTTTTTCCAATAAAGGAGCAGCATTTCACGTGGCAAAAAAGCAGATCTTACTCTTTGCTGAATGACTTTGCCTCCAGCCAAGCTTTGACTTCTTCGGTGCTGGACTCGAAGGTGAGGGGCACAAAAACTTCCTGGGGCTTTTCCACTTTGAAATTCCTGTGGGGAGGCTGAATTTTATTGTTTGCGATCTTCTTTAGCAGCTCGTCATTCAGCTCATCCATTTGGTGAATAAGTTCTGTAGAAATAAGCAGGGAATGAAATCAAGTCTTCAGTCAGAAATCCTGTTAAACGAATGTGTTTGCAGGGAAATTGTAAGGAAAATTGGAATGTGGCTCAGCATTTTCATTAACTCTGTAAATACACCCCAGGAAAGTGCTTACTTTTGTATTTTAGTTCTAAAGAACAAGCTTAAGTGCTTTGTTGGAGCAGTGACATTTTGACCTTCAGAATTCCACCAGGAACAAATGTGGACAGGGTTCCACTGTGGTTTTGGAGGCTGCTGGAGCAGAGTGGGGGATCTCCCTTTTCCTCCCAAGCCAATTCCTCCCTTCAGCTTTTGAAACTTTGCTTTCTCTTTGGGAGGAACTGGGATTTCTACAGTTCTCCAGAACGATGGAGAGGAGGGATCACAAAAATGACAGCTGAGTGTTCTGAGAAGCTTTGGCTTTGGGTTTCTTGCAGTGTGACTGGCGAGAGCCTCATTTTCACCTGTCTTAGATACAAATTTACATTGAGACCAGTCTTGTTTCTCACGTGTGTAACTTCCCCCTGTCCATCACACCTCAGCCAAGGGACATGAAACCCCACAACCCCCACGAGCTTCTGCCTGAGGTTTGCTCAGGGGTGTAAACCTGATCTGGCAGTGTCTTTGCTCCCACCGGTGCTGTCAGGTGGTGACAAGGGACAGGGTCCCTTTCCCTGATGTCTGGTTGCTTCAGTTGGTCATCTTCCTGTTTCTGAGTTATTTAGTTCCCTTTGGGCTGCTGAAATAAGGGAACTGCCCTGCAGACACAGCAGCAAGAGGGGAGAACCCCAGCCCACGTGAGGCAGCAGGGGTCAGGAGGGATGGATTTGGTGTTTCAGGGAACCAGGTTCCCGTTTTTGTCTGCCCCTGCGTTGCCATTTATTTTCCTCCCATATCACCCCTTCGCTGTTGCCTGATGTGGAAGGACAGTTCTGTGAGAATCTGCAATTAGAGATTTGGGACTGGGTTCTTTTCCAGTCCTGACTGCTGCTTCTAGTAAGTAATTTGCTGATTCAGGTCCTCAGAGCTCCAGGTTTTGCTCCACAGCTGAACAGCAGTGGCAGGAAGCACAAACTGGGAGTGAGCAACAGACTCATAAAAATCAGGGGTTGGAACCAAGATGATCTTCAAGATCCCTTCCAACCCAGGCCAGTCTATGATTCTATAAAAACTCCAGTGACACAGTATCTAGTATCAGTTTTCCCATGAAACTCCTGAAGGATCTGGAGAATAACTTGGTGTTATTAACAGACGTGTCCACTCGTATATGGGGCTCTCCCCTGTCCCAAAGGGCTCCTGCTTCCAGGAGTCCACAGAGGATGAACAGGCTGGGGTAAGAGGGTGAGGTGAGCGGGGCTCCTGGTCTCCCTCCTGCTCTGTGACCCCCCCCAAGGCATGTGCAGGGTGAGGGAGTGGCTTTCCTATTTGTCTGGGAATTGTGATGTGGTTCTCCTGTTTGTCTGGGAATTCTGTGGAACCACAGGAAGGAACAGGGCACGTGGGTGCTGTGTGTGTGGCAGCAGAGGAGCAAAGGAAGCGAGAGAAAGGGATTGATCTGAGTGTGTGTGGTTGCTTAGACACACTTAAGTGTTTTGGAAGGGAAAAGAAACTGTCCCTGGGAAGAGGAGGAGGGAGGTCAAGCTGGAAGGAAGGACTTGGTAATCACTTATTGCCCTGCTTGTCCTGGGCTCCCTGAGAGCCCGGGAGGTGAGTCACGAACACCAGGGCTGCTCTCTTGGCTCTTGTACCACTTGGAATCTCCTCCAAACCCACTGCTGCTCTAGTGCTGATCACTAAAAGGTGCAGTTGAGAGGGAACACCGTGGGCAGGTCTGTCCCCTGCCCGGAGCACCAGAGCCAGGGGAGCCCAGCGTGGGACACGTGGGACACGTACGTTCTTTGGCGTCCTGGGGAGAGTTGCGCGATAACATCTCACTGCCCCACTTGTCCCCGGCGTAGCTCGCAGGCATCTTGTGAGTTGGGCTGGATGGTCCATAGCCCCTGGGGCTCAAGTCTCCTTTGTACCTCTGGTTAGACTGGTTAGAAAAGGGGGAAAAAAAAAAAAAAAGGTGTAAGAATTTTTTTTGGCCATTTTTCACTTTCTTAAACTTTTTGCCTCTCACTCGCAGAGGGACAAACTGCCATGTTCTCCCTGTGTTGGTGTGGGGCTGGTGGCACCTCAGGTGGAGCTGCATGGAAGAAGGTGATTTCTGGGTTCTCATGGGAATGAGCAACCCAAACCAAAGGGTGAGGATTGTGTAAGGGAATTAACATCCCTGCAAAATTAACATCCCGTGTCATGATTATCATATGTGGTGTTGGTGCTTCCTTGCTGCTGCAGATGACTTCCCACATGTGTGACTCAGCCCTTTAGCCTCTTGCTATGCAGAAATTACTGCTCACAGGGCTTCCTTGGGAAGCAAAAGGATCCTTACAGGAGGAGAAAACAAACAGAAATCCCATTGGAAGGCAAAGCCTCACTCCTCTGTAACTGGGATGTGAAGCAGGACCGCTGCCCAGCTCCTGGAGCAGCCTGGAAAGTTTTTTGACATTTAGGTTAAACTCACTGGGATTTATCCAGAGACCTGCTGGGCCACCTTATGCTTTGCTCAAACTCTGCAGTACCAAAGTGGGGAAGCAATTCCATGCTTCCTTAGAGGATTTACAGCACTCCAGCTCTACATTTTTGCACTGCAAGGTGCAGTATTCACTTAATTCTCACTTAGGTGGTGTGTGCATCTGCCTCCTCTCCAGCAATGTGTTCCTGCTTCTGCACTGAACTGGGTGAGGGAACTCTCTGCCTTTAACCTCCAACCAAAACCTCGGCACTTTCATGGAAGAATTTGCTTTTATGGAAAGCAAGGGGCTGCTGCACGGATGGGAAGGATACCCTTGTTTGGGAAGGGGAAGGTGAGCGTGGCAGAGTGTGAGAGTTTTATTGTAGGAGATTTGGGGATCTCCTGAGTTTGTCTGTCTTGTGAGGGTTTATCCTGACCTGGGCACAGCATCCTAAGAAATCCAGGGAGGTCTAACAACAGCATTATTTCCAGAGGTTGATGGTGCCCTGCAGGTGGTACCAGTCAGATACCACCTGACTACAGACCTGTTCCACCTCTTCCAGCTTCACCACATCCAGGATATTATACGGGACGTAACCGGCCTGCCCGCTCCGGTTGAGCAACTTCCACCACTGCTTGTTATCTTCCAGCACCTGAGAGAGGGACAAAAATAAACCTACTGGTGGGAACACAGATGTCTGGCACACAAAAATGGGATATAGTGGAGAGGGACCACATGGAAGGTGAAGTTGTGAGAATAACATCACTGAGGGCAGGAGCTCAGAGTAGATCTGTTATTCTCAGGGTGCAATCCAGGAGTGAAACCTTTCCTGGAAAGCATCTTGTCCTAAGGATGGATGAGCAGGAGAGCACCTCTGAAGAACTCATAGTTCCTACTCAATTTCCCTGTTTCTCCATATTTTTTTTTTTTTGCGTTAAATAAGTAAAAATAGCTGTATTTTACACAGAAACCTTTTCCTCAGGTCACAGCTGAGTGTTGGCCCAAACTGTGTCCTACGTTCTCCAGCTGCCAACAGCATTGCAGTAAGAGAAAGGTTATGAAAAAGGATGTTTTTGGAAAAACTAATTCCCTGGGGAGGGGGAAGTGGTAATAACTAGCACAGGCCCAGGAAGGAGGTGAGCAGGGCACTGCAGTGAGTTGTTTTCCTCCCTCCTCGTTGTAATTAAGGGGTGACCGATGTGTTTCAGCTCAGGAAATGACCCAACACAGAGTCAGTCTCTTGCAGCTTCAGACTTGGGCAAAACTTGGTGTAACTGCTCAGAAACCACTGAGGAAAACCGAGGTGGTGTTTTGCTGGTGTCCTGAGGTCTCTCCTGCCCCTGGGAAGGGGAGGATGCAGCTTTTGCCAAGCGTGCTCACCTACCTCCAGGATTTCATCCTTCAGCACGGAGAGCTCGTTGGCGTTCCGCGCCGTGAAGTCGTAGCGGATTTTGGCATATCTCTTGGGCAGAGCCATTCCCTGGGCCTCAAAATTCCTGCAGCAGAGGAAAACCCCAGTTTTAATGGATGCTGGTAGTGGGCTGGCTGGTAAAACAGAGTGGTGATGGCAGGTTTGTTCGTGTGTGGAGGGGCAGCATCCCTTTGCTCCTCTTTTTGAGGAAGATTTTCACCCCTTATTTTAGTGAAAGATCTTGGTGTTGGGGACAAACAAGCAAACAAAAAGCTGTAGGGGGTTTGGTTAATAGTCTTTTTGGGGGAACTGTGAAGAAAATACTGCTTTTTAGAGCCTGGAGGGGCTGACAGGGCACGAACCAAACGCTCTGATTGTACCTGGGAAAAATTAGGTGTGAAACCCTCCTGTCCTGATCGGTGGAAACAACAGCCCCAGATGCCAGAACAGGGAGAAGCTGGGGGAGAGGGAACTGAAAATGAGAGTAGGCAGAACTGACTGGAAATCTGTGGGGTTTTCATCAGGCAACACTGAGCTGCTGACACAGAATTCTGCAGGTTTCCAGGAACAGTGCATTTGAACGTTTCTGTTCTAAGATGCATTTGGAGAGGGGGAAGACAAATGCATTCATGTGTCTGCTTGGAAATTTCTGACACTAGAACATAATGCTTTTCAATGTTGAATTAGCTTTTTGTTTGAAGAGAGACAAAATAAATATGATAGATTGCTGAAAATGGTGAAAAAATACAATGAAAGATTCTCTTTGACCCAAACTGAAATGATTTTTTTTTCTTTTTTTTTCTACCTGACTTGGGAAAATTTTGCAGGTCTCACTTACTTTCTTCTCCAGTTGAGTGTAGTGTTATTTTTTTAATTCAAAAAATGTTTGCTGTATGGAAAACTGTCTTGCCTTGTGGAAGGATATGAGGAACTATTTCAGTCACTTGGATCTCTTTGTTTGTGATGTGTAGCCTGCACAGATACCTGATGCCATATTCCCAGTGGGTTTGGAGTAGGGGCTCAGGTTCTCCTCCACTTTAGGTCAAGTTGTGGTGAAAGCAGTGCTTCCAGCAACTATGTTTTTCCATTTCTGACTTACTGGGTTTGGTCAGTGATTTTAAATCCATGTACTGTGGAAACTCAGCTCTTCTGAACCTGTAAAACCTGGCTTTGAAAAATGACCCCATTATGCTAAGTTTAAATTGATTTTCCTGCCTCTGTGATATGTTTTTGGTGGTCTGAAAAATGTTGAAATTGCTGGTTTAGTGTTTGATGCACACCAGTGGTTGTAGTGTTGTGTTAGTTCCATGCTCTGGGACAGCTCTTGGTCTGGTTACACCCACGTGTAGTATTTAAGTTGTAATTCCACCGTGGGGAAGAGCTTGGAGCAGTCAAATTGAATCCACCCAGCCAGAAAGGGAGCAGTGGCCTTGCCCAGCAGTGCCCTGAAGGCAGGGAGGGGGAGGAAGGCCCCTGTTAGTTAGGTGGGAATTACTTCTTCTGTGGCATTCCAGAAGGTAAATGAGTCATGAGGGAGGAGCTGGACGTGGTGTGTACTCCGTGTGCACAAGGGACCCGAGCTGATGGTTGTGGTACTGCCTGGGACTTTCAGGACACTTCTCTGCAGCCAAAAGCCCTGTGTATAACTGTAGTACTGATGTGCTGGGTGTTTTTGCTAATATGGGGTCTCTTGGCTAGAAAACGAGTTCAGACTCTTCTGAAAAAAGCACGAGCACAGCAGAAAAATGTCTGTGCCAGGACTGTCATCGTGGCTAACCCTGGGCAGGCTCACCTTCAGCACAATGAATGAACTTGAATTTATTTTTTTTTTTCTTGACTGTTACCTGTGAGGAAAACTTGCCACTGACAGTCTGAAAGGCAGGTAAACAGGCCCAGCACCTGAGATCCTCAGCTGCTCTCCGTGAGCCCACGCTGTGCTGGGACTGGGGGGTGTCCTGGGAAGCAGTGCCTTAGTGAAAGGCACCTTGATAACTTCTATCCCAAGATTCCATACTGCTATTTATAGTTTGCCTGTGCTGATGGACGTGGAAGTGTTTGCCTTTGTGTGTTGTCTAATAGTCACTAAACCCAGACTTAAATCTTCTCATTTAAACAAAATTCTCTGTGTTTTTCCCAGCCTGAGAAAACTGGAATTGGAGAAGGGAAATGATCCTCATTCTTTCCCTGCTCCTCACACTCTTCTCCTGCATCTGCACCACTTCATGGTCCCACCAGGACCTGTGATGTGGTGAACAACAGAAATAAGTCATTTGCTGAGATAGTTGGATTTAAGGTATTTTGCTGTGATTTTGAGCTATAAGCTCTGGAGCAACCTGGTCTATTGGAAGGTGGGAGTTGGAACTGGACAAACTTTAAGGTCCCTTCCCGCCCAATCCATTCTGTGGTTCCATGATTCTAGTGTCTCTAAACATACAGAGAGCAGAAGCACAGTGCAGCACCTGTGGCCCCTCATCCACAGTGTCACTTTGGTGGGCTGGGAGCAGGGAACAAGACCTATGGATGGACTAATGAGGTCAGGCAATATTTTCACCTCTTGTGGTGGAAAACACCTGGAAGTGTTTTCCTTGCAGAGCTGCTGGTGATTAAACAGCAGACAGTGCTGAGGTGAATGATTCCTTGTCTGACCTGTACCTTCTCTTGGGGGTTATGAGCAGTGGCAGAGAGTGACCTCCAGGATGCCCAAACATCCCGGTGTTGTGGTACCTGTCCCTGTGTGTGCGTGAGGTTCCCGGGGGGGGGGAGCTGGGATGTGAGGATCCCTGACCTGTTCACGTGCTGGGTGACATTCTGCTTGAAGGCATCCACGGCTTGTGTCTGGTCGGCCGCCTGGCCACGCTTGAGTGAGGAGTTCCGGTAGGGATATCCGTTGGCTGAGGAGAGCTGGGAAGGCAGACGTGGAGTCAGCGTTACCAGGGAAGGGGGAAAGGAGAGGGACAGTGGGAGATGAGTCGTGGCCTGGAAGCTCTTGGTCACGGTGAGGTGCACACCAAAATGTTCTTCAGGCAAACCTGTACCCCTGGAGCTCAGTTACATGATAGAGGCCTTTGATCAGGAGGGGCTGGTTATTGCTGCCCCTTTCCAGCCTTATTTTCTTTCCGTATTTAACTGGAGTGACCGGAACCAACTGAGTTTTGAGCTGTCTACTTGTTAGACACCACCACGCCCCCCACAGATCCATCTCTCTGGAAAAGGGGGAAGGAGAAGAGAGGGTCCCCAGGGACACAGGACTAACCTCCTCCTGCAGGTGTCCGATGTCTATTTCCCAGGGAGCTCCACGGAAGATTTCTGTGGGTGGTTCCCAGCCGTTGCGGAATTTGGGGATGTAGGTGGGGATGTTTGCGTCTCGGGGCCACTCAGCTCTAGGACATGAAGTGGGAATATGAGGTGAGATTCACAAGGAACGTGTCTGAAGGCATGTGAGGGAGAAGCAGAAGCATCAGGGCATCCTTGACCTTCTGATAGAATCAATCATCCTTTCACTGGGAACCTGGTGAGATGGCAGCTCTGTCCTCACCTGGATCTGGTCCACGTCTCCCCCAGGGAATCCCAGAGGTTGATCTCTTTGGGTGTCAGGTGTCCTCTGAGGAAATCTGTGGCGTCTTTAGAAAGAAGTGGGCTGACGACAGAGCGGGCAAGCTCGGGGCCACCACAGTTATTGATGATCTGGGTTACACACAAACCACACAAACAGGAGAGAATTTGCAGGAAACGGTCAAAATATCAAAGCAGAGACACACAAAGGAGCAGCAATCAAAGACAAAGCTGATCCTGAGATCAGCTCAGTCGCCTCAAGAAACATCAGCCTAAATCTTTGAAGAAGACTGGACAGTTCAGAGGAATGTGAGAATTTTTTATATTGGAGTCAAAGCATGGTCTGATCTAAAAATGAGCTGTTGGTAGAGACATCACAAGCTGGCACTTCAAAAAATGAAAAATATCTTGTCCTTTTCCATGTCAGGATTTCTGCTTCCTATTTCAGTGCAAATACTGAGCCATGTTTGCCTGAAGGTGAGAGCAGGCAGATTCCCAGTGGGAACCACAGCTGGCTGGCACTTTTGTTCACAGTCAGGCTTTATTAATGGGGTGGAAATAGGATTTACCAGTTCCAGCGGTCCAAATAGGAAATGTACCAACTCCGAAGCGCTGGGGTTCTGGATATGCTTCCTTAGCTTGGCCTGGAAAGAGAAAGGAAACCCGGTTTAACCCTAACCTGAGTGTGCCTTCTCTTTTCTGTCACATGGAGGGATTGCTGCTGACTGATAAGAGGAGCAAGTGACTGGGGAGTAGGAATCGTTCATTTTTCTTTTGTGCCCATTTCTAGTTCCTGGTGAATTCAGGAGGGCTGGAATACCTCCTCTGCTAAATCAGTCCCTTTGAAGCTAATTGGAGCAACACAGAAAACCTCAGCTTGTTATGAAAGTCCTAGTGAGGAAAGGCCAGGATTATGGCTTCTGCCTCCTCCAGGGTTGAAAACCCTGCTAGTTCCATGAATGAAAACAACAGGACAAGTGTTTTGTAGGTCCTTTGCCAAATTGCTGAAGAGGAAAAATCTCCACCACGGTCTTGCCTGTGGCACCTACAGCTGCCCTGGCCACTGAAATGCTCCGAATCCAATGGTATTTATTGGAGTGAGTTGTGCTGGAATGGAGGAGCAAACACTTAGGGGGAGTAAGAATGGGGTTTTATTAGCAGTGATCAGCTGAGCTGAAACCTCTTCACTTTGTGCTTCCATTCAGCTCCTTCTCCTGTCCTGGGCTCCTGGCACTGCTGCCATGGAAAACAGGCTCCCTGCTCCTCCTGAAATGAAAAGTATTTTAAATGCTGGTGGTTAAACATTAATGTGGAGTGGAAAGTGTGAAACAACTGATGGCAACAAAGGGACCAAATGAAATGGCCCTTCTCAAGGACTTCCCAGCCATGTGGTGTGGAATGTGGCAGTGCTCCACCACGGAATTCCCAGTTCTCCTCCATGCTCAGCCCCGAGCTCTTCCCAGGAGATATGCTGCTCTTTCTGGCCCCGAGCAGGCACAAATTATTCATATTTGCCTCTAAAAGAGAAGACTGGAGCTTGGTGTCCTGCATTGAGGTTGTTTACAATCTCTGTGGTTTCCTTACTAATAAGTTCCCTGAAGGACCTTGTAGGATGTGTTTGCTGGGTATGGTCAGAACTGACAGAATTCCTTGTGGCTTGTGACCCTTCGGGTGTTACACATTTCACGAAGCAGAGCTGGCAGCACTGGGAACATCTTTATGCTCCTACTTTTCACTCCCTTCTTAATACAGAGGGTCTTCCAGAGGAGAAAGAAAGGAGCCAGGAATAGGGGGGCAATGGGGGGCATCAGTTAATGTCAAGCAGAGACTTCTCAGACCTGAATCTGAAAAGATGCCAGGTGTTGCAAGCCTCTGGCTGCTCAGTCCCATCCTGGACTTCATGCTTCTAGTTTTGGTTTAACAGCTTGTCCCAAAAGACCTGCACCAGCCTGACACAATGTTTGTCCTGGGTTCTGAAGATCCTGGGATTTACACCTTTGTCCCTTGGTGGTGTTTTCCATTCAAATTTCACTCCAAACTCTTGCTACTGGGATGCGCAAGGAAAAGCCCTGTCACTGTGTGGGATGGGAGCTCCCTCCATGCCTTACCAAGAGGTTAAAAGCCAGTTTGGTTTTCTGGAAGCAGTCGATGAACTCGGCCTCACTCGGGGGTCTTGCTCGGAGAGTCAGCATTCCCTCTGCCAGGAGAAGGGCACAGAAGGACACGTTAATTACAGAATCCCTGTTTGGGAATGGGCAGAAAACACACCAAAAATGGACGCTGAGACAAGAACTACTAAAAATCCAGGGGTCAGGGAAAGCCAAATGTCTTTCTGTGTGTTGGAGGCCTCACCAGGCTCCCTGTGCTCTCCAGGAGGCCCCCACGGACCAGCGGCACCTTCTGAAATGGCTGGATCCATAATGGTGCTGCTGCATCCACCTGGCCTTGCTGGGGCATGAGCTGAGGTGTCCCCCCACCTTCACCTGTGCCCCTGTATTTATTCCCTGTTTGTTCCAGCTGCTGCACTGTACCTGCTGGCCCTTTCTTCTTGTTCTTCTTCCCTTTCTTCCTCTGGTTGAGCTGTCGGAACGCCTCTGCTGCCTTCTGCAGCTGGGCGACGAACACTTCGATGTCGTCCAGAGTGCAGTTCAGGATTTGCTGTGGGGACAGAAACCCAGGAGACCAAGGTGAAAGTGAGCCTGGGCTGCACCCAGCTGGGAGCCCGAATCCCAGAGCCTGCTACATTTCCTGGAAGAATGCACAGGAGTCAACAATCCAGGCATGAAATGAAGCTGAATTCATCACTTTCCAAACACAAAGCTGGGCCTGGCTGGGTGCTGTACTTATCAATGTGACAAGTGACCCCTGCTAATGGACGGCTGGAAAATAACCCAAGACCGGGCTGTGGGATGGGGAGGAGCAGACCTGGAATCAGCAGAGCTGCCTCAGGTCAGAGGATGTTGTAACTAACCCGGTGATGGAGCTTTGCTTTTGGCCACCTTATCTTTATGCACAGCAGATATCAGTTTGAAAAAGGACCAGATTATGCATTAAATGTCTGCTCCCTGTTCTCCCTCTCCTCCTGCCTGTGGGCTGTGCACTGTCCTGGTTACCCACCGTTTCCTTTTCAATCTTCTGTGCTAACATGGCCCGGGACTCTTCGTGGTCATGAGAGCTGGAGCTTCGTCGTTCATAGTCTGCAAACGAGGGAGAGAAAAAGATATTTCCTATCAGAGGTTAAAAATAGGCTCCATTAAAGGCAGGGATCCATGGGATGGTAACTCCCAACTCGGGTGTTTACTCTGGGTTATGAGGGCACCTCAGGAGACCATAGGGAGCAGGAGGTGATCAGAGTTGCTGATTAAATCTTCCAAGGTCACAGCACTTGCCTGCCAACCCCTGTGTCAACACTCTGCCTGTTCTCAGGTATGGACAGGGAATGAATCGGGAGGAGCAACCAGCAGAGACCTGCCAGCCCCTGAGTCAGCAACTCCTGTACCTTTGCTGGATCTGTGCTGAGGAACTGAAGAACAAGATGTCAAGTGCAATTAGATTAACTTTGCTCTCTCTCCTAATCTCCACAGGAGCCTTCGTTCTCCTAGAGGTTCCAGTTTAACTGAACAGTAGTTAAGAAAGAAAGGATAAGCCCTGGAAGTGAACACAACTGCTGTAAAGCAGCATGCCAGGAATTCTGCATGATGGGTGTTTAGGCAGGCCCGTGCACAAATCAGCATTTTTGTACAAACTTGCGTGCAGTCTCTCAAGTGTTTTTAATGGGTGTTAAAAATACCAATCATCCTGCAAAAAACCCAACCCGCAGGCACCTCCCGGCTTCCAGGAGACACCCACTCAGTGAGGGGGGATATTTCAGCGTGTACAATTGCTGGGGTGGCCCCTTGTGAAAAGAAAACTCTGTCAGCTCAATGAAATGTGGTTTGAAAGGCCAGCACAGCAGGATACACCGAGTGGGAGAACTTGGGAGGCAGCTTTGGCAAAGGACCGCGAAAAACCCACGTCATCTGTAAGTGTGGGGCTGAAGTGATTAGTTCTGACAGGTTTTGTAGAAAAAGCAGTAGGGCGTGTTTTGAGAAGTGATCTCAGCAAACAGGCATCACTCGAAGCTTTCTCCTGTCATCTGCTTTCGTGCCAGGCTCTGTGCTCTCAGAGCCAGAAATCCTGCCTGGGTGAATTCCCAGCTCAGCTGATGGGAGCAGTGTAAGCTCAGCTCTGTGCTGAGCTCCCTCGGAAGGGCAGAGATAAGAGTGGCTGCTCTGCATCAGAATATAGGTGTTTATTCATGGTCCAGCTCAGAAACACAGATATTCCTTTCATGATGCAGAACTGGGCCTGAAATAAGCTCTCCGCTCAGGAGCCAGAGCTTCTGTCCCAGGAAAGGAGTGGTTTGGAGTTTCTTATAGTATACTATTGTATGTTTTCCTTGAAACTAGAAATGAATCCTAAGAGAAGGTGGTATGGTAGGCAGGGATGAGAAATGCTTGCAGTTTGCTCATCAGTTTGAGCTTTTGTCAGAGAAAGAACTTGTTTCTGTTCTGTTTTCAAGCCAGCCCAAAGGGGCTGAAGTCAGGATGCTTTTGGAATCAGTCTTTGGATTAGCACATGAGGGGAGAGTTCAGAGCTGCCTTTCCCCACTCGACTTTGCAGGAGTTCATGGAAACCACTTGATTTTTGAGTGTGAAATCTCGGCTCCTGTGAAGTCAGCAGAGCCAGGAACTTGTCTTTCTGACCAGCTCTATCTTGTCTGTACATTTTAAGATCACTAATGCTTGGTTCAAACTTCATGTGGTAGCTCAGTTTTATGGGGGGGGTCTTTGCTTATTTTGGGAATTTCAGAATCCCCCAAACATAGGTGTTTTTACAAGGACTTTCTAGGAGTTTTGGTTTGTTGAGCAGAAGATGCCCGGTGGGTACAACACTTGTTTATACCACAGACCACTTCAGGAGGGTTGGCTGTCTGGGTTCATGAGTTTCCTATCCCCAGGACAGACTTCCTGAGTGCTCCCAGTACCTGGATCATGCTGGGAAGGAGGTGCCACCCTGTTCCTGTTCATCCCTGAGCCTCGCATGTCGTGCTGGATCGGGATGGGAGCCGGCCCTTGCGGCGGGGGGAGGATGGATTGTCTCTGCTTGATCTTTTCTTGGTTTGCCCTGCAAGGAAAAGGTCACAGAGCAACCCTGTCAGTGGCTGCTGATCCTGCTTCCAAGAGACTGGAGTGTGAATACACCACTGGAAACAGCTTTGGGTTTGTTACTCCCGGCTGTATCCTGCAGCACTTACTTGAGTGTCTGTGGCCGTATCTTCTTCCCATGCTTGTGGTCTGACAGGGCACTTTCTATGTCCTCATGAACCAACTCCGCCTCAAAGAGAAAACAGGGATGTTTGTAGGGGCTTGTCTCTGGGAAGGATTACAGGCAAAGCAGGAAGGGGCTGACAGGCAGCAAGACAAACGAGGAGTGCTCTGCTCACCTCCACCTCATCACAGTTGAAGAAGTGGATGTCAGGTTTGTGCTGCTCCGAATCCTGGCACACCAGGAGCAGGATGGAGGAATAGCGCATCTGGTTGAGCACCGTCTGGCAGTGCTGCACTGTCGGCAGAGGGAAGTCCTCCAGCTCCTCCTGGAAGAGGAGGAGGAAGGTATCAGGCAACGGGAACTATTAAACTGAGGGGGAATGGTCCTGTGCAGGAACCCCCGGGATCCCTGTCCTGATCTTTAGTTTACCATTGCTAAAACCAACCCTCTCCCATGCTGCAGGGCTGGCTCTAATCCAGGAGTGGATTTTGGTAGTGACTCACCCTTGTTTGGGTTCCTTAGAACTTGCCTTCTCCAGGTAGAACAGGGGGGGCACCCACTGCACCCCACAGCTCCCACAGAGCCCCAGGTACCTTTGTCTCGCAGTCCAGCAGCCGGATGGACTTGTCGTTCACTTGCAGCAGCATTTCCTGCGTCCAGATCTTCTCTTTGGAGTTGAGCAGGATGAGCTTCCGGATGGCATCGTCCACCGTCATGATGGACTCGCTCTTGTCCATGATGAAGGTGGCCAGGTGCTGAAGATGGGGAGGGAAAGGAGGAAAAAACAGGCAGAAAACATTTGTTAGTGTGTGTAAATCAGTGGTGAAAGCATCTCTAAAGGCTTCAGCTACTGTTTGTAGTTCTTCAGAGCTCAGGCGTGAAGGAGTTTTGTTGCACAAAGCAGTTCTGGTTGGTGGTACCAGCCTGGCCATGGCAGTGAAAGATTGGGTTTTGTAATGGGTTTGCATAACCAGTTTCACCACTTGCATATTAATCTCCTCAATTCCAGCAGCTCTGGCCCCCATCCAGCGGGGCAAATGCTTCCTACACACGAGTTACTGCCCTGGCCTTTCTGAAACTGGTTTGGAAGGTTAAATATAGTAGTTAAGCTTCACTTGCCAAGCTAAAAACACTTGGAATTTGCTTGTCTGGCGTAGCAGACCTGCCTATGCGGGATTTGTGCCAGGCAAAGAGCTCACACAAGCCACGGGCAAGTGTCAGTCCTCTGTGCCAAGTGTGCTGTGTGGGGTCCCCTGCTCTGGGAACAGCCCCTCTGGAGAGCTTCCGTGCTGGGCAGGGAAGGGCAGTGAGGCAGCTGTGGAAAGGAGAGATGTGTCACATCCAAATGGTGCCAGTGCCTCCCAGCAGTGCGTGGAGGCCACTCCAAAAATCCAGGTGACTGCTCAGCGGCAGGCGGGAGCAAGCGCTGCTCCCCGAGGACCGGAGAACTGGCTGTGTCTGCCAGCAGAGGGGACTGTGAGGCAGGAAAAGCTGGGACTCAGAGCAGCCTGGCTCTTTGCCGAGCTGTGGTCCTTGTGCCATGACAGCACAGCCAGGCCACGTGTCCAGATGACAACAGGGAAGGGGAAAAAATCAGGAAGGAAAAGGAACCGGTCCTGTTTCACCTTGTTCCTTCACTGCCCAGCTGGCAGCAGTGTGAACTCCTGCTTCTCTCTGAAGCACAAGCCCTGCAGCCTGGTTTCAGAGCAAGAGCTGGAAAAATGGGGGGTGTTGTACAGCAAGTCCTAAATTGATCTGAAATTTGGGGTACAGAGATGAGTTTTGCCTGACTTTTCTCCCTCTGATCCCGTATCTTCCTCCCTTATCCAAGTGATCAGACATAAGCTTTTCAGGGGTCAAGCAACTGCTTTCTGGTGCTGATGCTGGTGGGAATTAGGGGTGGATAGGGTTTGTGGTGCCCCATTTGCTCTTGGATGATTCCCAAATCCTGGAGGAAGGAGCAGAGAAGAGGACAAGCTCTGCAGGGTGCAGACCCGTTGCGTGTTCCCTAAGCACACGTATGGGGTGAGGCACTGACTAAATAAAACTGCCTGAGCTGAGATTAGCAATGCAGTCACGGATGAAAACACACCGGGCTGTCTTACTGGAACTGTAAAGCAGTGCACAGAAAGGTATTTGCCAAGTCAGTCTTATCTGGGCAGAGGTGACAGGCCTCTGCTTTCAGAGCAGTGAGGAGAATGGTTTACATGGGATGACGGGCGTTCTTATCTCTTCTATTATTTTATCCACCAGCTTTATGAGCTTCATAAATTCCTTTACTGTTTACTGTCAAGCTGATTTTCATGGAGGGGAAACTACTTGTCATACTCACTCATTAGAATATTTTTCATTTTCCATTTTCTGTAGATATGGGTGGATTGAGGGGCAGAAATTTCCTGCTGTCTTTGCTTTCTCTCATTAAAACCTTGCTATTCCAATACAGCAGCTTTTGTAAGAATGGGCAATGAGTCCATCCACCATTAAACTTTGATCAGATTATTTCAAAGGGTGTAAAATGCCTTCTGTGAGGAAACCTCGTTCTGTGTCAGTGCCTGCCACTGGAATCCTGTTGGCCTTGGTCAAAGTTCAGGGGAGAGACTGGTGAATGGGTGGCATATGGGCTAATTAATGAGGAATTCCTGCACTGTGTAAAGTCCTGTCTCTGCCTCCCTGAGCGACTGCTGGGCCATCGAGTTGGTTTCTCCGATGCAAACCAGGACCTCCTTCCAAACAGGCATTTTAAAAGTTTAAATTGAGAGTTTTAAAGGGCCCTGTGTACTAAATGTGACCCTCTTGAAGTGTCTTCCCTCCTCGCCTTGCCCAGTTTAGCAGTGGTGAGCGGCCACCTCCGTCCCCGCGGTGTCCTGGCTGTCCCAGTGTGTGCTGTGCTCAGGGATGGCCGAGCCCAGGGTGGCCAGGCTGGCTCCTCCCCAGGGACAGGGGGCCTGACACTGGGAGGTGGGTTTGGCTCATTGCCTGAGTGTGTGGAGGGCTTTGAGTTACTCGAGAGGACAAGGAGCTGGGGAGAGCTGAAAGCTGATAGTCCACGTGGTCTCTGTTGTTTGGGAAGCTGAGTTCCTGTAACCACCATGGGAACTCTGCTTTTAACCTCTCTGTGCTGATCAGGAGGGTTGGAAGCACAGGGTGATGGGAGGGATGGACACAGAGGAGGGAGAGGACAGCAGCTTCTCCATTTCCTCTTTCCTTGTACAGAATTCCTCTTGCCTGTGTAACAGTATTCCCCCCTGCCATCCTCCTCTACCCAGTTACTCAGGACTTGGATTGTAAGGAGATTCCCAACTGCTCTCTGGCCCTGTGAAGGTCCAGGACACAGGGAACACACTGCCATGACCAGGATCTATCACTGACCTTGGCCTCCCAGCCCCTCAGTGCTCCAGTGTGTGCTCACCTGGACGTGGTACTGGGAAGTCTCGTGCATAATGATGTTGGAATTGGAGTATTTTTTCCTTTGTTCTGTAAAAAAAAAAAAAAAAACAAAAAAAGAAGAAAACAAGTTAGTCATTGTTTATCTGTGAATCAGGGTCTGAGAATTACAGCTCTGTAATTTCTGAGATTCCAGCTTCAATTGGAATATTGGGAATAATAAGACATTAGCTTTTGTTAGAAGGATTGGAAAACTGAGTGTGTAAAGTGTATGTTCAAGTTGTATTCCTTCGTGCTGCTCATCTTTTGATTCAGCACCATTAAACCTTGTGTAAAGGAAATCCCTGGAAAAGGAATGATTAGGAAAGCTTTTGGAAGAGGGCTGGAGAGGTGAGGAGTGTTTTGGGAAGACTGGCAGAAGGCCAGAAGGAAAAATCCAACCCCAACCCACCAGTTTGGACACGACAGCCCTCTGACTCGTCCTCTAGAAGAACCCTCTGTGCTCTGGGATGCTTTCAGTTTCCTTTCTCCTTTTTCCTGGCAAGCCACAGTAAAGGGCTGTTGCTACAGGTAGAAAAGGCTGTTGGGATCAGCCAGGAACCCCAGTTGCTTGTATAGTATTTTTATGAGGCAACAAATCCTCATTACTTCCTGCATTTCTTACTGGAAAGCAGCAGTAAAGAGCAATTAGGGAAAAAATTGCTTAGTATTCTGTGAGGCCATTGAACATAATCCTCCTGGAACTGACCCTGCCAGCTCTTAACTCGCTGTTTAATTGGCCCTTGGCCAGGGATTCCTTTAAATTGCTTGAATGGTAGAGGAGGAACTATCCAGACCCAGAGTGATCTGGAAGCATCCAAACTGGAAACATCCTTCTGGCCAGCAGAGGACATCCTTGGGTTTTAAAGAAGTATATGTTCATCTGAATTTCTTTGTGGTTCACTCAAAGCTCTCCTTAATACCTTCTCAGGGATTTGGCTTCTCTCTTGCTCTCCCCTTTTCTCTGAGCACAGAACACGTGGCCTCATTTAACAAATTTCACATTAAAGAGGCTGGTTCCTAGAAAATGTCTGTCCTGATAGGAACTCACTCCATCACTTCCCAAATGTGTTAAAACCAGGAGCTTTTGGTGGAGAGGTGAGTTGACAGGAGTCAACATGTATTCCAGGCACTGCCTGCCAGGATTCCTGCAAATGCCCCTGTGTTTGACGTACAGCTTCGTGCCTGGATTTGTCCTGCCTAGAACAGGCTGGGATTTCCAGCCAGCCCATCTAGCCCCTGGAATGCTCCCATCCCAGCTTTCTTTGATTTAGCTCACATCTAGTGGGAATTTGGCGTTTCTTTGGCTGTCCTAAAATCGGAGTTGGGATCAGGGCCTGGCACACATGCAGGGGCAGCATGTTTTCCCTTTGGGTCCCACCTTGGCACTGTGAGCCTTTCCTCCACATTCCCCCTGTATCTGTTACACTTTTATTTCTCCTTGCCTTCCATGGGAAATGAGCACGGATCAGCTCCGGCTCCACAGGCATTGCCAGCAGGTGTCTCTCTGGAACAGGCACTGCCTTTCCATGGGATCTGCCCGGGGGATTTCCCCTTTCTCCTTGGCCAGCTGAGAAGAGCTTTTACACGGAGCTCCTCTTGGCCCTCTTCCGAAGCCACAGGGCTGGGCAGTGGTGGCAATCCTGCCCATGGCTGCAGGAGTGTGCTGAGCACCCACAGACACCCCAGACATGCTGGAGGGAGATGCCTGCTCTGGCCAGGGTGGACAGATGCTGCATTCAAGCTGATTGCTAAAGCTTTTTAGCACTTTTCTAACACTTAAAGGCTGGTGTGTGCCACGAGCTTGGCAGGACACATGAGTACTTCACACCTCGTGTCTCTGTGGCTGAAAACACAACAGTGTTTTGCCTCTGTGGCTGATTCCTGATAGCCCTGGAGGGGTGGCTGTTCCCCAGTCGAAGTGGTTTGTTGGTGGGAACGCTGGTTCATTGGTGGGAAGGCTGACAGAGGCATACTGGAGACTGCAGGTCTCTGAGCCAGGGTCTCCTACACCACCAGCACTGACTCAGAGGTGGAGTGAGGATAGTTCAGGGGGAAAGACCTCGGGCACCCAGCCCAGCTCCCTGCTCAGCCATTCCAGAGTGACCTTGAATAAAAGAATTAACATTGCAGCACAGCCACTTCCCACCTCGGGCTCGCAGGGAAGGCTCAGTGGCATTTTCTGTTTGCTGGGGGCTTTAATTGCAGTCTGTCCTACTTGGAATGTGGGGCAAGGTCTGGGGTAGGGCACAGGCAGCGCATCCCGCAGGGATTCGGGGCTGATGTGAGGCACTGTTCTTCTCTCAGTAACCTCAATTTCCTGCCCAGGCATTTCTCGTGTAAATAGATGACACTGATGGAAATGAGAGCACTGCACCCGTGTGGGATGGAGGCAGAGCTGGAGTTTAAGGCATCCCTTAAAAGGCATCCCTTTTTTAAAGGGAGTGGAAGAGGCTGAAGTGGGTGGTCTGGAAACAAAGGGGGGTTATATTAGGGCAGGCAAATGTCTCCAGCCCTGAGAGGAAGGGTTGGAGCTGCACTGGGAGCTGCTAGTCCGTGAGGAAGGGAAGGAATACCAGGGGGATGAGGTTTCCAGAGGGAGGCTAGTGCAGATCTGTGTTCCAGGTAGGAAAACAGCCCCTGGAGCTGCAGCAGTGGTCAGGGCTGCAGCTTGTTGCCCTCGGACTCTCTGGGATCCCCTCCAATGCCTTTGGCCCTTCCTCCAAGCTCAAAGAAGCTGCACATGTCCTGGTCAAGGGAGATCTCAGCATGAATCCCTGAGAAAATATTTGGAGAAGCCCTTGGAAATCTTGGGGACTGGCCAAAACCTCAAAACTCTGCATAGCCTAACTTTCCACCACCTGCCCTTGGTGACTGCAGAGAGCAAAGGCCCCTTTAGCCCTTTGCAGCCTTTTCCAGACAGTAGCAAGCCCAGGGACAGGGAGAAATGCAGATGTTTCCCCTCCCTCTGTTGATTTTCCCTGGGGGAATTTCTGCATTACCTCCGAGAGTCACAGAACTAGAACAAAGTGCCTCTATTTTGTCTCACCATGTCATTCAAGTGACGTCCCAGAATCTGCCCAGGGCAAGAAATGGGGTGTTACTGCATATTCTCTTTCCTGTCCCTTTCCTTAAGAAGTCTGCTTGTTCCTTCTCCTGAAACCCCTTCTGTCTCCTTGGCTTCTACCTGGCCCCCACACCCATGGAAACTTTTATTTTTGTGTTTCCTCCTGGCAAATGAAACCATGAGGTCTGGAACCAGCCCGGCTTTCCGGGGACAGCAGGGTGCCAAAACACTGGAATCTCCTTTCCTAGCGCTTAGTTTTGATTGAAACACAGGAAGAATTAAAGATCCAGGCTGCAGATCACAACAGAGTCAGTCTTGGGCCACAGCTATCCGGGGAGCATGGGTGCTTTGAAGGAAAAGAGGGGGTTTGGGTTTATTTCCTCAAAGCTGCAGAGCTTTCCATGATGCATCTTTATTAGTCTTTGCTTAAATCTGGCTCTGGTTGGGCTGGGCTGATACTGATACACTTTTAGGAAGGAATTCTTCCCTGTGAGGGGGGTGAGGCCCTGGCACAGGTTGCCCAGAGAAGCTGTGGCTGCCCCATCCCTGGAAGTGTCCAAGGCCAGTTTGGATGGGGCTTGGAGCAACCTGGGCTAGTGGAAGGTGTCCCTGCCCACAGTGGGGGTGGGACTGGATGGGCTTTAAGGTCCCTTCCCACCCAAACCATTCCGGGGTCCTGTAAGTGATGCCTGCAGGGAGATCTGTGACTGACTCTTGGATCAAGGGGGATCCTTTGCCTTGCACAGGGGAACTCCCCCAGCCAGAAAGGCTTCAGGAGGAGGGTCACCTGTCCCGTGTGCTTCCCCGCTGCCCTTGTGCACAGCCCTGTCCTCATCTGCTGGATGTTGGATGGAGGGACTCTGGCTCAGCAGCAGGAACCAACTTCCTCCCAGTTCATCCAACACCTCACCCGGGACACTTGGCATTTCTACAGCTCCTGCAAGGGGCACCTCAGGTGTTATCCCACCCTCCACCTGCCCCAGGAGGCAGAGAATTCCATAATCCCCATGTGATAAATGAGCATTGCAGGAATACAGGGAAGACTTCCCTTGGATTAGCTCAGCCCCAGCCTGCAGCTCTGTGTATGTCCTGTGTGACCTTCAGAGGCTGTGGCAGTGCAGGACTCTGGGTAGGACACAGGCAAAGGGCAAGGAGAGCTCCGGGGCTCTGGCACCAGTCCAGCAAACATCCCAAGGTGATAAAGCTGGCCCACAGTGACCACCACTGGCCTTTTTCCTTCTGTCTGCCAAGAGAGCCAAAGAATTGGGAAAACAATACGGCTTTGTCCTGTCCTTCTGGTGTCTTACACGGGGATCCTGGAAGGTGCTGCTGTGATCTGCTGTGGCCTGAGGAGCAGTTGTGCTGATCCCAGACATTTACTGTACAAATGGCATGGGTGATCCAGAAAGTTTTGAATGCCTTGAGCATGGATAACACACTGGACATGCACACCCTCATTGTCTCATCTCTTGCCTCTCAGGATCTGGCCCAGTGATCCCTAAGACAGTCCTTTGAGGGGGAAAAACTCCTATAAATGGTTCTTTAATGGAATTCAGTTCTCTCCTAACCAAC
Source organism: Corapipo altera (assembly GCF_003945725.1). Taxonomy (NCBI): domain Eukaryota; kingdom Metazoa; phylum Chordata; class Aves; order Passeriformes; family Pipridae; genus Corapipo; species Corapipo altera. The sequence goes on from NW_020884943.1 coordinate 441,317, forward strand.
CTCCTAACTTCTTGCCTCACACCCAGAGGCGTGGGGAAAACAGCAAAGAATGTTATCTATCACCAGTACCCTACAGATAAAAAGGGCTTTGGGAATGGTGTTTCCCACTGGCACTGGTGAGGACATGGGAAAAGCTCAGACCACTGCAGAGGTACAGGGTGGATTTTACCCAAGGGCTCAAAACAGTGCTGGGCTGAAATCCCGATGCTGAGGCTAAAATCTTGTCTGGAGAGGAGAGTGCCCTGTTTGGCTTTGTGTTAAGGAGTGGAAGGGATGAAAGAGAGGAATAAATAAGGAAAAGAAGCAGGATCGATGCGAGTGCACACGGGGTTATCAGCTTGGTCCAGGAAGCCAAACCACGTCTTTAGAGCCAAGATCCCTCCCCATTTCTGTGCAACACCTTTTTTGCAGGGACTGTGGCTGTGAACACTCCCTTGAAGTGAGCACAAGAGATCAACTAGTGGGATAAACTGCCCACGGGACCAGCTTGGAGCTGGGATAATTGGCTGAGGTCTGTGAGCATGCTGAGCAGTGCCAAGGAGGGCAGGAGCAGGCTGGTCTCTCTCCAAACCAGAGGGCACAGTGTCCCCAGTGCAGTGTGCCAGTGGGACCAGGGGTGAGAGAAAGGGAGGTTGTAGGAGTCGGACACCCAGTGGTATACCTGGAATATCCACAGCGGGGAACATCTGCCTGGGTTGGAGGGAAACAGGCTCCTCTGGGACTCAGCTTACCCAGGGAGTGTGCTGGGGCTGCTCTGACCTGCTGGGGGTTACAGGCTGCTACAGGCAGGATGGCAAAGCTCAGTGCAACATTGCATCTCCTTCCATCCCTTTCCGTCCTGAACTGCTCTAAACAAAAACTCCCCTGTGTGGGGCCAGGGTCAGCTGTGGGGTAAACAGGTGTCTCTAACAAACACAGGCAGCTACAGCAGAGCTGCAGGGTCCCCTCCTCCCCTCCGTGCACATCCTTCTCTGCTTAATTAGTTTTATCACGCAGGATCCTCCCTGATCCTCCCTATCCCTCCCCATATTTGTTTCCAGCCGTTGCTGGGCAGAAGGCACAGCAGAAAACAGGGAGATGGACAAGTTTGGAGCAGTCTGTGAGGAATCAGAGAGGTATTGGATTTGTTTTCCTTGGCAGTGCCACATCAAGGATCTCTCCTCCATTCCCTGCATCACACTGCCGACCTCCCCAGCCTCCACATCCATTGGAGCAGCCTAAAGGAAGTCCTGGCTGTGCCTCCCAAAGCTTGCCAGTTCTTTCTGTTATGTTATCCAGCTGTGCCCAGGCTGTTTATAGTAACCTGCCAGCATGGCATGAGCTGGGCTGTGCCAAGCAGCAGGTCAGGGCCAGCCTCCAGGGCCAGATGTGGTGGTCTGAGCACAGCTCTACAGCAGCACAGCTCTGGGATCTGCCAGGCTCCTCCTTCCTCACCAAGCAGGAGGATGGGATGCTCCAGGTTGCACAGGGATAGTGAAGGATCTGGTTTTGGGTCCTGCACAGACCTGCTGTGCCTGAGCTCCAGACAGGGAAGCATTTGCAGGTCCTGCCTTGCTGCTTCCCTGTTCCCCAGGGCTAGCATGGGGAGAGCTCCATTTTGGACTATCTTTGCAGCTTAGGAAGCATCAAGCTCTCTGGGTGTGCTGTTACATCTGGAGCTGGTCTCTACTGGTGGCTGTGGCACTGGGAATCTCTGCCTGGGGCAGCTGTTGCTCCTGGCTGGTGTGTGAGGACAGCTCTGGAAGCTCTGGGAGTGAATGACCGGGCTCTCCCTGAGGTGTGAATGGGCTGTGGCAGCAGGGAGCAGGAGCCAGGTGCCACAGGGCTGAATTCCTGCTCCACACACTTCCTATTTGTCCAGCACTCACATTCCTGGTTTATTAGCTGAAGACACAACCCACTCCAGGAGAGCAAACAAAAACCTGACCCAGCTCCCAGGTTGTGCAAGGACTGAGCACTGAGGAACAGTGTGGGTTTGTGTCCAGCACGGCCACGCTGCTCGGAGCAGGATCAGCGGGGGATTGAGGAGCTATGGGGGAGGCTCACGGGGAGGGATGTTCCTTCTTGCCTTTACAACCAGAGCTGGGAGAAATCTGCCAAATTATTTTTCACCAAACAACCCAAAGTGGTGTTTTCCAAACTTCCCGTAGCTGGTAATGACATTTTTTGAATGTCAGAATACAATAAGTAAGATTGGGAGAACCCTGATTTAGTTAAAGATTAATTTGCTTTACTTGGGGATCAAAAAAATTCATAATGAAAAGTTGGTAGTTTTTTGGGTTTGTTTGTTTGTTTGTTTTCATTGTTATTAAGTACCACAGCTTTTTTTCCCAAGGTAATTGGGCACATCCAAAATGCCACTTCCATTTAGGAAAATGTTCCTTTGAGTAAGGTCTGAGCAAGCTCTGAGCAGTTACTCCATCCAAGGAGAAAACTTACCCTCAACAGTTTTGAAGTGGCAAAGAAAAAAGGTTCCCTGGAGATGCTGAGCAGAGTCAGAGGTGGCAGATCCCTCCCTACAGCATCCCTGTCACTAACTCCCATCCCAAATTCCCAGCCAACAGCACGTGGAGCAGTGCCTGCTCCTCCCAGTAGCTCCAGTCAGGGCTGAGCTGAGCCAGTGTGTTCCCTGCCTTACCCACCGCTGGGGTTTGACCTGCAGGAACCATCAGGAATGTTGGCTTCCGATTTTTCTTCCAGCCCTGTTTCCAGTTGGAGTATTAAATGTCCAAGGCTTTGAATAAAGGGGTCACCCACACGGCAGCGTCGGAGGGGAGCCGGGTAATCTGAACCTGGAATCTCTTGTGGGAAAGGGACCTGAAGAAAGGAGCTGAAGTGGCCCTGAGGGAGCAGTGCAGGAGGACAAGGGACTTATTCAGGGCTGGCAGTGGAGATGAGGAATTAATGGCCTGGGCAAGGAGGCTGGATCTTTGCTGGACCTCAGGCTTTCTCTCCAGTGAGATGAAAGCTTTAAAGACACGATGCTGAGTGGCACCATTCTGTGCAGCCCCTGTTGGGAGACAAGGGGGTCTGTGGAGACTTCCAAGAGTCAGTTCGTGACCACTGAACATAATTTACTCCTTCTCTGTCGGTGTGTTCTGCCTGGCCAGGGCCAAGCAGCCTCCTGTGGAGCCTCTCTGCCCGTGGCTCCCCAGGGAGATGATCCCTGTCCAGGGCCAGGCCGGGCAGGAAGTGGCTCTTCTCTTTGTGCTGGTGGCCCGTGTCCTGTTACGGCGCCGAGGCCTGGCTTGGGTTACGGGGGTGCAGTGTCGAGTGGCTGCGCCTCAGCACCGCGCTCTGCAGCCTCACTCAGCCTCCACAGTCCCTCTTCCAGCCCTGTGCCCTGTCAGGTTCTGTTCTTTCCCACAAATGAGTGTACTGAGCATGGAGCAGGCAGGCTGTACCCCGCGGGCCCGATCTCACAGGTTTTCCCGAGGTGCGGCTGAGCACTGCAGGGACAGACAGAGCCAAACAGAAAAACTGCTGCTTCCCACAGCCCCCTGAGAAATCACTGTCACATCGAACTGCCCTGGGCTCAGCAGCTTCTCCTGGCTGTGCTGCCTGATCCCTTCGGAGAGCCAGCACTGTCTGAGCAGCCGTGGGAGCAGCTGAGGGCACACCTGCAGGAGCCCACCTGAGACCCCGCACTAAGGGGTGGCAGCGGCTTTGCTGCTGTGGGGAGCACTGGGCAGAAACACTTCCTGCCAGCCCCTCCCGTGGGCTCTGCCCCAGCCACGCTGGTTTCCCCCCCAGGCTTTCATCCATCTGTAAGCCGAGAAGCCACCTAAATTATTTGTGGGGTGCATTAACATTTATTCAGCCGCTGGCTGTGCGGGGAGGAAGGTGGCAACTTGATAGGTGCCAGCCATTCCCCTGCTGCCAGCTGAGCTGGGGCTCAGCTCCTGCAGCCACAGACCTTTCCAGAATGTGGAGCTGAATGAACGGGATGCTGTTGTGCTAAGGGGGGAGGAAAGGATGAGTGTCCTGCTCCCCTGGGAGCTGGGAAACTCCACTGAGGGTGGCTGACCAGTTAGAAAGCATATCCAGCTCTGGTAGGGATAGAGCCAGGGGAGGGTATCTCGGGGATTTAAGCCAATTTCTTTGCAGAATTCCCTTTGGTTATCTCTCCCTATCCCTCTGTGCTCACCAGAGTGAAGAAGACACGGTGGTGGGCAATGTACCTAGTGACCAAGGCAATTTCAGCAGGCCAAGGGTGACACCAGGGCCGCGAGCCTGTGTCCTGTGAGGACCTTCACACTATGTCCTGGAGCCCCCAGGGCAATCCCCCACCTTCATCACCCAGTTGCCTTTCTGTGCACAGCCTTGAGCTGCTGCTCTGCTCCAGCCTCACCACCACGATTTTAAATATCCCTCTGCAGGATCTCACCTGAGGTGGGTTTAATATTCCCAATAAGCCCCTGTTGATCCCAGGGACACCTTGGCCCTCAGGTAACATTGTGTACCTGCATTTGGCACCCCTGTCACATTAGGCCAGTAGTGTTGTAGAAAAAAACATCTTTGGAAAGCTAAATCCAAGGCCTTGTTCACCAAGAAATAATATTTAGACACCTGTGTGCATTGGAGCATCTGTGATCATTACCCAGCAAGTTTTAAATGCAGTGGATGCCTGTGTGCTGGGAATCTGGGAGTCACTGCACTCATTTCTTGGAGGGCTGGCAGTGTACAGACTGAGGGTCCAGCCTGATTGTGCTGGAGAAAAATGGGAATATGGAAAGTCTTGTCAGCTCCAAACATCCCTAAGCAGCATCATAATCACATAATGAAGGCCAGCTCGGCTTGGTGTGATTTGTTTCATTATAAAACATAATTCCCCCTGGAATTTTAATTCTTGCCTGCCTTCTACCCCCAAATGTGCCAGCTCACAGCAGAAATTAATGCTGGGGGAGGGAGGATCCGAGCGGGAAGGGGACCAAGACATTTAAATATTGTTTTGCACGTGCTGAGTGCCCTTTCCTGAACTAAGGGGTGGGCTTCCAGTGCTGCCAAGCAAAATCCCTCTGGATATGCTGGTGCAGGAGCTGAGCTGGCCAACAGCCTCGGATTTGTGCAGGGAATGCCTGCAGGGCTTGTTCTGTGCTCCAGCAGAGGCAGGGAAATAATAGGCAGCTGCTTTGCTCCTCTTGAGGATTTGGCCCAGGGACGTACAGTCCTCATTTAAGGTTTGCTGGAATTTGGTCAGAGAGGTCCCAACCCTGGTGAAATTTGCTTTTGGGGTGTGTTCATGCGAAAAAATGTAAAAGATGGAATTCTGTGTTGAAAAGTGCTTATTTGAGAGCTGTGTTTGTTCTAAAGGCGGTCTGTCAGCCTTTCCCCTGGCTGGTTTTTGTGGCAGAGGCATCCTGGGGTGCTCCCTGCTCCCAGTGCCATGGCACCATCAGCCTTGGGCTCAGCTTCTTTATCATGTGTCCTTCCATCTCCCCCACTTGGCACCTGCCCATCCTGCAGCATCCAGGGCAGCCCAAATTTCTGCTCTACCTGTATCCCTATGTTTCATTTATTGGCAGCTAATTGAAGTTAGTTACCAATGGCTTTGTTTAACACTAAGTACAGCCCCTGCCATCCCACTTCTCCCCAGTGAGATAAGTCACTTGTGGGACACTGCTCCAGGCTACTCCACTTGGATAAACCTTCAGCCAAAACCCTGTGGCAACCAAAGTCACTTCCCAGGGACAAACAAACCACCTTGGCAGCTTGTAGCTGCTGAGGGTGATTTCTGATCAAATAGATCTCCAAAGAGAAACACACACATCCTGTTCATTCCCAATTAAACATCAGCCGGGTAAATCTCAGCTCTCAGGAGGAAGAGTTTGCAGGCTCAGACTCCCCAGGAGCTGCGAGTGTTCCCCCAGACAACTCCCATCTTCCCAGGGAATAACCGAAGGAGGCGATTTCTCACAAGACTTTCTGCTTGTTCAGCCCACCCCACAGGCCAGATCTTCCCCTGGGGAACATTGAAAGAGCTGCTCAGATCAAGACTAACTGTTTTTGGTGTGTAAATGTTCTCTGTGGTGGTTTGTGAACAAGCTGCCTCTTGGGCTGTGCACAAACACCCATCGTACCCATTCCCTGCACTTCCAAAGAGCCAAAGGGCACTGGAGTTTTCATGGTTCACTGAGTAGTTAGAAGAGGATAATCATTAACCTGCTGAGGACAGTCTTTCTTTTGTGAGGTCCTTTATCAGGGGATCTTGCTAACAGACCTGGGGAGGATCTGGATGAGGGGAAGCAGTGTTCCGTTCCCACAAAATCCCAGCTGTCCCCAGTGCGGGAGGTGTTGGCACAGACATAAGATGTGTTTTTGCCGCCAGGTCAGGCCAGCCTGTCATGTATGGAGCTCTGGATTCATGTGGCTTTGGCTGAGTTCCAGCCTAGAACTCCCCAACAGCCCGTCCAGCTCTCCAGAGGTGCCTTTGCTACAGGAAACTTGGGATGTGTTTGTGGACACGACTCACCGTACAGGTCCTTTGCGCTCAGCTTGGAGGCTCCGTCAGCTTTGCCCATGCTGCCACTGGAAAAGGAGGAGGGTACAAATCAACCATCAGCTCCCAGATCTTTTGAACATCAGCTTTCACACAGCAGTTCTGCAGCTGTCCCAGAGGGACCAGCCCTTCCTTTCCTCCCCATCACATCCATCGGATGTGGTACATCTCCGAATTACCAGGGAAAGCATTTCCTCGTGGACTGTGCAGGCGCTCCCTGTGCAACCCTACCTGTTATCCACACCACAGGGACATGTCACTGAGCCCTGCACTGGAAACAGGAGATGGAGCAGCCCAGCCAGGCCTGTCCCACTAGAGTTACCTGCACACGGTGTCCTGGGAAGGACAGTGCTTCCAGAGGGGCTGCTTTAAGGACCCCGGCTCCCAGTGTGCCATAAGGGGGGGTGTTCCAGGGAACAGCCCAGGTAAATGGAGACCCCTCCGTGTTATGCCTGAGTACCCCTGAACCTGAGGCAGTGTAAGAGCCAAGATTATGATCCCTTCTGAATGGACCTGTTGGAGATGTACCCCTTTGAAGGCAGGTGCTCAGGTATAGAACATATCCCATGTAAAAATGTGGGAGGACGGAACTGTGTGCAAACAGCTGGGTTTTGGGGTGTCAGGTTCCTAAGCACCACCATGTAGGGCCACCCCCATGCCTGGGTCATGGGTAGGACTGAGCAGCCAGGAAATAACAGCGTTTCCTCTGGCAGAGGAAGATCCAAGCAGGATCTGAGGTGCTTTGGTCAGGCTGTCTGGCACGGAGCAGTAGCCTGTGGGTGCACAGGGACACCTTCTCCTCTGTCACCGTGTCCCCCTGAGGGCAGACAGCAATTCATGGTGCTCTTACACTGTGCTGGAAGGAGGGAGAGACCTGGTGGCTGTGGCTCCACTGGGAAGCTGCCCTGGGCTGCTGTAGCCCCAAGGCTGAAGTTGAAGAGGCTCCTGGTGTCCCTCTCCTCTCTCCACCTGATGTGGCCTTATCAAACCACAGCACACAGGCAGGTGATGTGTGAGGCAGGGCCAGGTTCTGAGGTGCCCAGGAAGGGTGAAAGAAACACCAGGCATTTTGGGGACAAGCGTGAGCACCTGGAGCATCCCCTGATGGTAGGAAGGAGTGGTGGAGGAAGCCCACCATGGAGATCCTTACTTGGATGAGCCGGGGTTGCTGCTGAGGGATCCCTTGTGACTCATGTTGCTTCACAGGCCGGGCAACTGCAGCAGAAGCAGAAGAGACAGGGTCAGTGGTTATAGAACAGGCTGTCAGGTGATTTATCCCTGTGCATCCTGCCCTTCCTGCTCCGAGCTGGGGTCTCCGAGCAGATGGAGCAGTCGGGTGAGCACGGGGGGGATTTCCCCCTGCTCCCAGACACCTCTCCCCGCTGTGACCTGGGCTGGAGGTGACACATCTCAGGATGCTTTCTCAAAACCTATTTCCTCTTCTCGCTCTTGCCCATCCCTTCCAGGCACACCCCAGATCGGTGGCATTCCAGCACGTCTTTCCCCAGCAGTGCTGCCCTGCCTGAGGTCTAACAGGGACTGAAGTGACCTTTGCCTTCCCAGCGTGTCCCTGTGCCCGTGTGCTCGTGGCTGTGTGTCCCGAGTCATTTGTCATGCCTAGAGTGCCATTCGCTTTTGTTATGTGGTCATTTTAAGCTCTACACCAGCTGTTCAAGTACCTTTATGAGGGGATTACCCTCATAAAGAAAAGTGGAATAACTGTGAATGCTGCTCCACTGGCAGCACAAGGATGGAGGAAATTGGGCTGAGGTGGCTGAGTGCTTGGTGAGGGGCAGACAGGCTCAGTTCAGATTTTTTTCCTCCTCTTTCAGATGAGAATCATAAATAATGTGGGAGAAGATGTGAGAGAGATCCAGGCACTGCTCTGACAGCAGAACTGCAAGGCTGGGGGGAGGGGGGGAAGGGGAAAACAAGGTATAAAAAAATCTCAGGAAATACTTTGTATTGGCATCCAAGATCTTCACCTCTGCTCCAGTGTGTGAGCTGAAGGGCAGCCAAGGCAAAGTCTGAAAGGTTTCTTAGTTCACTTCAGGAAAGCTCAGGGGCACCTCTGTGCCTAGGTTGGACCCTGCTCACCTCCTGATAAGTTTGTCAGAAATCAAAGGTTTCTTTAAAATACTCATTGTTGGCTTGAAGGAAGAAGTTGCTCAATGTCCTCAGTGGGATTTCCTGCCAGGGGATCTCTGAGTGTGCTTGGCATGTGCCAGGGGCTGCCCTGACAGCTAGGGGCAGGCAGTGGAGCTTCCTCTCAAGGGTCGGTCTTCACTGGATTTAGGCTAAAGTGTGTGTAATCCCCAGGGAATACTTAGGAGTCATCCCTGCCACCTGGGATTTCCCCTCTGCTGCAGGGCTTGTTGTATCATCAGCAGACCTGCCCTAGATTCCTTACGTATCCGTTTTTATGCCGTGTGTTGGAAACACTCATTTGTGGTATTTTGCTCCATGTGTTTCACCCTGAGGTGAGGGCAGAGACAGTTTTCTCACTGATCTTATCAGCCCTGCCAGAGGGATGTGTTTATGGAGATGTAGCTCTTCAGGTGAAGCCGCACACGGAGTGAACGGAGAACCCCGGCACATTTTGGGCTCGGCCTCACAACTCGCAGCCTCTTTACTGTCCCAGTAACCCTCCTAAGCACTGAGGCACTGCTGGAAATGACTCTCACATGCATTTTGGAGCGAGTATATTCTTCCTTTTTCATCTCTCTTGTGGTCAATGCTGAAGTCCCTACACACACTTATGTACAGGTCTAAATTCTTATTCACCTTAGAATAGAAACTTGGTGTTCCGCCAACCCCTCTGAGTGTAATAAAACCCATCCCCGTGCCCAGGCTTGGGTACCTGTGAATTTTTCCTCCCTTAATAGCTGTCTACTGGTTTCCTTTTACAGTCCTCAAACTGTTCCTATCTCCCAGATCTCCGTGTGCATTAGCATAAGGTACCTGGAAAAGGGAACTTGTGCTCTTTAAAACCCCGCTCTGCTCTCTTTCCTCTGCACCACCCAATCACTTGAGTCCCATGGAGCTCACAGCTGGTCCCAGGCCCCAGCTGTGAAGCAACAGGAGGAACCAGGGATGCAGCCATGGTCACCCTGGTTTTTGCTTCTCCTTCCCAAACTCTGTTCAAAAGAAAAACTGGGATCTGCTCTTGGAGAGACCCATCTGGTCAAACCCTACATGGCAGTGGCAGAAGGTCCTGCTCGGCTTTGTGGGTGAAGCAGGACCAGCCCTAAAATGAGGCAATTCTTCATCTCGTGGTGGTCAATAAAGTACTGATGGGATAAGCTGGGCTCCCCCCATGAAGGCAGGATAAGCTAGCCTGGAAGGCTGTCCTCCCTTTCAGGGTGCCTGTGTCCCAAAAAGGCCATGGAACTAGAAGCAGTGTAAATGGCTGCCCAGTCAGCACGTCCTTATCGTGCTGGGCTCCCTTTTCTCTGGTTTTTCCTGCTGTTTTGCTGCCTTGCCCTTTGCCCAGCTCTCCCCGCTGTGCCCAGGCTGTGGGACGTAGGGAGGGTGTGGTGTGTGCTGGCCAAGTTAAACCAGGCCAGAGCCTCGTGCCAGAGCTTTTAATTCAGCGTAAATTACCTGATATTAATTGACTTCGAGCTGGAGGACTGGGAGGGGGAAGGGCACGTTTCTAAGGGCTTGGAGACTTTATAATGAGTTTGCTAAATCAAGAGACAACTGGGCTTGAGGAAGGTGAGGCAGGGGCTGAGAGCACTTCCCCTTCAGTGTGGGCAGAGCCAAAGATGGGAGAGATGAAGCTGTGGGCTAGTGGCTGGCGTTCCCCAGGTTCCCTCTCCCCATGGGAGCATCCCTAAGAGCTCCTACAGTCTGCAGCCTCTTCCAGATGTTGTCTTCTCCCTGCCCTGATTAGAGGGTTCCCATCTCCCTCTTATCTCCCAGCAGGTGTGGCTGCTTCCTCCTCCCCCAGCGGGGTCACTGCAGGGCAGGAGGAGAGAGGCAGGTTTTGCCGTGCGATGTGCGGCTGTGCCGGCGTCATCTTTGACTCATCCTCAGCAAATCCAATTTTGGGACCATCACCTGCCCTTCTGCTGGTGCAGGGCAGTGTTTGTGTGTGTCACCAGGCAAGGCAGCTCACTGTTGCCCAGTGTGGAATGGGATAGGGACTCCAGGAGCTCAGGCGGGCTCACATTCTGGTCGCTTCTACTGGAGCGACTACAGGGAAGTACAACTGCACGGCTAAAGCCTGGCACTGTGATCTGTCCCAGGACAGGCGATCCCAGAGGGAATTAGGGAGGCCAGCACAACTCAGTGCTGAAGGACATGGAGGTGAGTGAAGTCATCTTGTACTTTAAAGCACAGGAAACCTCACTCCCTGACTTTCCGGCCAGTCTTATCCTTGGAGGTCAAGTATCCTCCCGAAGACACACGGAGCCGTGACGGGAGCCTGGCATTGTCTGTGCTGCACTTCTGTGCTTTTATAGCAAATGGATGCTGGCCATGCATTGTTTGGACTTTCCCTGAGTCTCTTTGAAGAGGGAACTGTGACATTGATCCCTCTTCTCCCAGGGTGGGGAAGCTCTTTGAGAGGGGAAAGACTAATATCTCTTTCTCCTCTTTGGGCTGATTTCTGCTATTGTTGTACTTTATTTTTATTAGGTATAGTTGTCTCTTATCTGCTGTGGTCAGACATTTTTGTTCTTATAGGACATGGAAAGAACATGAAAAATTCTGGATTTGGGTAAAAGCTGGACAATTTGAAAATGTGAAATCCTAGTGGGTTTTTATGGCTATTATTATTATTATCATCACTGCCAATAGCAGCAACATCTGGTGTCTGTGAGTGCTTTTCTTGATGGGTCTAAGACCTTTAAGACTGAGATTGGGTTTGTTGGGATCAGAGGATATTAGGAAGTGATTGTAGCAGCAGGGAAGTGCTGGTCAAAACACTACAGCTTTTGCTGGAACAGAATTAAAATACGGTGAAACCCCCAAACCCTTAAGCTAAGTGACCTAGGAGGAATAGCAAGTTTTTCCAAGCATGCTCTAACCCAGTTCTAACAGACCTTGTCTGTGTTTCCATCAGTCATCCCATGGAAATCTGCCTGGGGTGACAGGACTTCCGAATTCCCTGTCAGCCATGGGGAAGGGAGTCTCTGCACCCAGAGATTCTGGGGCTTGGGCAGGGGTGAGATACATGTGATGAAAACGTCCTGCCGGGGTGAGGGGTCCGATAGGAGGCGGGTGCTGCTCTCCGTGAGCGTATCCCAACCCCTCGGGATGGGCCAGGCAGGAATGCTGGGCTGGCAACAGCCTCGGGGAGTAACATAAAGCGTCAGGGAGCAACACGAGCTGGGCACCACACGATGTTATCTTTTACACTTCCCAGGCCAACAAAGCGCTGTCTGTTGGGGCTGCTGGGTGTTTCCATCTGGGAATGTTGTGCTGGAGAAAGCTGCCTGATGGGCTGAGCTGCAAAGCTCAGGCTGCTGAGACCCACAGGAGAGCAGAGGGAGCACTGACACCCTGGCACCCTGGTCCGTGTGTCCTGCACTGTTCCCTGCTCCAGACAGCCCTCCCAGCCCTGGGAATATCCCACTGGCTCCCACAATCTGTCCTGCTCGCTGGGATGCATTGGAAGGATCTGGCAGGTTGGGAAGGCCACAGTCCACTAACAAAACAGCTTTTGGGCATCTGTGTGCTCAGGGCTGCTCATGTCATACCAAGAGTCCTAAATTCACACAAACTAGTTTAGATCTCTAAAAGTCTTTGTGAGATGAACCCTGGGGGCCCGTGGTTGACCTGAGAACTTCACATGGGTCTCTGGTCCAGCCTCCTAATGATGGAACCACCCTGCTCCTGCTTTTAGTTGCTTGTGGAGCGTGTGGAGGTGCAGGGTGTGCGTGGCACGTCCCACGTTACAGCAGTGACAGTCACCAGGTATGACCTGCCAGGGGTCTGGCAGGAACACTCCCTGCTCTGCACATCGGATTTTTCACATTGTGGAGATTCTCCAAAGACAAGCACCTGGATAAATATAGCCCAGCCCAACAGGTCTGGGCAGAGAGGAACCAAGTGTTCTTCAGCCTCTTCAGTGGGAGAAATGGCAGCAGCTCTTTTGGACTGAGGCACTTCAGACCTACAGCCACCCTTGGCCCAGCTTTGGTGGACACTGACCACCCTTGTTTGAGTCCCCTCTGGATTTACTGTTGGACCCCAGGGGGCTGAAATGGAGCCTTTGGAGCTCGGAAACACAAACTGGCACCACGGAGCAAAGTGCCAATATTGACAAACTCCTGATGGGAGATTCACAGAGAACCTGGAGAGAGCATGGGCAGGCACCCCGTGCCCACCCAAACACACACCCTTGTGTGTCCATAGGTGATCCACAGACAGACCTTGGAGGCCCTCAGTGGCCACAGGCTGGAGTGGGAGAGGAAGGCACTGAACCAAAAACTAGGAGCTTTTATACTCCTGACAGAAAATAAAACCTTCCTCCCGGAACTACAACCAAAAGCAAGTCTAGACAGCACCCTTGCTCTATAAATACCCAGGGAAAATGCACAAACAGCCACAGTTTCCAAGATCTTGGGAAAAAACTGGAAGCTGACTCCACCACCCCTTGGAAAGAGTTGTTTTCAGAGGCCCTGTGCTGAGTCACAGCTCCTGGATTGACGCTTTTCCTCTCTGTTGGAGGAATTCCGCAGAGGCTGGGTGGAGGGAAAACAGGGAGCAGGTTTGGGCTTGCTGTGTGTCTTGCCAGGGGTTCCAAGGTGAGCATTATCCACGCTTGGGCTGCAGTTTAGAAAGCTGGAGAGCCAGGCCCAGAAATAGTGTGTTAAATATTAATGGATGCTTTTGGAAAATGGAAGGAGACAGATGAGTGTTCCTCGTATAAAAGCTCATTAAATGGTTAAATTAAAAGACCCCAGTTCAAAACTACCTGACTGGGAGAAAGTGTCACATGAGTCACTTGTACTCCCCAGGAACAGAAACCAGCATGACTGTGGTGGGTTGACCAGCCAGACCCAATACAATGACACGTTCCCTCGGCTTCCCAGGAAGAGAGGAGAGTCGTGAGGAATTTTGTAACTTTTTTCCTCTGTCCTGTTTTTATTTTGTACCCACACCTTCTGTGAGCTAAGCCTGTCCCTGGCACCACCCAGCTTCTGGGAGGTGGGAGCCAAGGAGCTGTGGGAGGCTGGAGCTGGCTGTGGGACTGTCTGGGCAGGACGTGAGGGACCTGTGGGTGTAGCACACCTGGTACCCAGAAAGTTTGCTGAAGAAAACACTGGAAGAAAGGTGGTTGTCATGCTGAAGGTTTCTCTGCCCTGTGTCCTTATTCACCCCACACCCCAAAAATGATCCCGAGTCCTGTCCTGGAGCTGTGCTTTGGGCAGTGGATCACTGGGAGCGGGGGGTTAGAGCTGGGATTTTTAGAAGTGCTAAGGATTGAAAGGGAGCCTTTTTCATTGCTCTGGGTAGAAATCAGGACTCGGACGTCAGGCCAGTAAAAACAGGGAGTGACTCTGCCTGTGTGTGTCATACTCCAGAGCAGGATGGGTAACAGCCCCAGCCCAGGCTGGAGGAGGACATTGAATTGCCTCTGTGTTCAGGAAAAACACCAAAATCCTGTGTGTAACCTCTGTGTGTTCATGTCCCTGGCTGCAGGCACCAGAGCTGTTCCTCATGTGCACCTCCTGTATAGCTGGAATATTTCTCTGAGGTTTTTTCCAAGCCTGAAGGCATTTCTGGAACAGCTGGGAGGATCAGTGAAAGGCTGGCACTGGTGGGGATTGTGGACTTCCCATCCCTGGGAATGTCCAAGGCCAGGTTGGACGGGGCTCAGAGCAACCTGGGCTAGTGGAAGGTGTCCCTGCCCATGGCAGGGGGTGGGACTGGATGGGCTTTAAGGTCCCTTCCCACCCAAACCATTCCAGATTCTAGGAGGATAGGCTTGAACTGGGATGGAGTTGTGAGGGTTCCTGCTGCTTCCTGCAGTGGTGTCTCAGCTCTGATGGAGACAAGCACAGCAAAGGGGTGTTTTTCATGGTGGAATTTCAAGGACCAAAGCTCAGGGCTGTCACATCCTTGCTGGAAGGTGATGCTGTGTTTACCAAAGCACCCACAGCAAAACTTCTTCTTCCAGAAGCTTCAAGGCTGCCTGGTCCAACACGGACCGTGCCGATAACCCCAGGGTGGTCCTGGTTCATCCCGGTGGGGATCAGTCATTTCTGCCCAGGTGTGGGTGTACAGGTGTAAGAGCTTGGCCTTGCTGTCAGCACTGCTTTCAGTTAATCACTCAAGTGCCTTAATTGTCCATTAAATCATTGCTTTAATGTGTAAGTACAGGGTGCCCTCCCTCCCCTCAGTCCTGGGCGATCCCTACGAGCCAGCCTCAGCATTCCTGCTTCCTCTCCTCTTTTATGGCACCTCTAATCCTAACAGAGAAATTTGGCAGGTGGATTAATTTTCCACATTAATTCCCAACCTGTAGCCCCGGGCAGGCCATGATCCACCCGACCATCCCCGCCTGGCTACTGCCAGCCCCAGCTGGGCTGCAGTGCTTCAAGGAGGGGTGGATGGGAGATAGGGTTGGTCCCTCACCCTCTCAAGAGGGGCACAGGGAGTGCTGCTTGTCAGTGGACTCCCCCATCCTGCCTGGTTTGTGAGCAAATAGAGGTGTTGAGATCCATGGGACCTTTCCACCACCTCCTGCTAAAGGCAGGGCATTTGTGGTCACTCCCTGAAATGCTGATTCACTTCTCTGGCAGAAACTCAGGCATGTAGCAGAGCAGCCACTGTGCCAGGAGCTTTTCTCCATCAGAGATTTTCTACACCAGAGAAAAGCTGTTGTTGGGCTCAGAGCCACTCTGGGGCC
The DNA here is from genome assembly GCF_003945725.1 of Corapipo altera. Taxonomy (NCBI): domain Eukaryota; kingdom Metazoa; phylum Chordata; class Aves; order Passeriformes; family Pipridae; genus Corapipo; species Corapipo altera. Next base: position 456,679 of record NW_020884943.1, read on the forward strand.
ACATTTAGCTTCAGTTTGCCTCCAGCATGGTCAGCTCAGAGTCTCTGGGGTTGCAGTCAGATGATGATTGGTAAATCTGAACCAAGAAACTGGGAAATCTGAACTAAAAATCCTTCTCTCCCTGTGTAGGAAGGTCACAGCATCCTATCTTTCCCCGTAAAAAGGGAGAAGGCAGCATCTCCCTCTGCCTATTCCAGTGAGGAGCTATTCCACTCTGCCCCTACTCCCTTTCCAAATCTCTGCCTACAGCAGTTGGGGCTTGGGAAGCAGCAATATTTTTCATTTCCTGCTGTAAAACTCACCCTGGGCTTTTTGCTGGGATGGTGGGGCAGAAGTTTTGAGGGAGGAGATTTATCTCTTAAAAATCTCATTTGATGTTTAAGGCTTTTGCAGCCTTTTTTAGGCTAATCATGACAACATTCATTGCCATCTCTTCCCATCCCATTTTGTGCTTCCTACTCATATCCTGTCTGTATATTTTTGGCCATTTGTAACAATTCATTGGAGCTAAAACTTGGCACATGGGAGCTGGGCTCCAAGTGTCACTGCAGGAAAGCAGGCTGACACCAGTTTAACCAGCTCAGTGGTGGCCCCCAGAAATGTGTGGGGGTTCAGGTCAGCTTTTGGTGTGACAGCAGCACTTTGGCATTTTTAGCAGTAGCCTAATGTAGCTTTTTCCTTCTGTGGTTGGTATTTTCATATATATCTCATGGTAGATAAAATTTTGTATGGAAAAAATGGTGAATTATCCCTTCCCAGTCACCTGTGAAAGGCAGAAATGGGAGTTTTGCTGTCCATTATTTATTTGTTTTACCTTCAAAACGCTGAGGTTTTTGGATTCTCACAGATAGTTCCCTTAGGAACCATAATGTTCAGTGCTGCTGCAAAACATGTTCTGTTGTACAATACTTAACTAAACTCTCACACCTAGCTGGGGGAAGCCCTGCTCTGCTTTTGGGGTCAGAAGACAAGATGCACAGTCACAGGAAATCACTGGGTTGATTTCTGATGTTTGGGCTTTTAGTAAAGCTGTGGGTGAGGCCACGGGAGGGTTTTGCAGCCTGAACATCCAGTTACCCATTAACCAGAACAGTCCCTGGAGAGGTCATTCCAAAACCAAAATAAAACCCATTCCCTTTGCCCTTTGTTTCGTACAGAATAGAAGGATGTGTGAGGCTGGGTTTATCAAAATAATTCACATGGCAGTTTCTAATCTTGTGGTGCAGAAATGTTTTAACAATCTTGCCACAAAATAATTAATCTCCTCCGAGGGCGAGGAGGAAAAGGCACAATTGGTCCCTGCAGAGTCTGGGATGGGAGTGTGAGCTGGGCTAGGAGGCACCGGAGTGATTCCAGGGCTGGGAAGGGAGAGATGAGTTTCCTGCAGTGCCCCAAGGAGGGAAGGTTTCCCTGGGCACTCCTGCGTGGCCCCAGGGCTCGGCCCAGGGATTTCCAGTGCCACAAAGCTGAAGCTGTGCGGGGGGACACGGAGGAGATGCTCTCTGCTGTGGGAGCCTCGGCGCTGGGCAGCAGGTTTGCCCAGAGAGGTTGTGCTGCCTCGTTCTTGGAGATTTTCAAGAACAGCTGGAGGGAACTGTGCAGCCTGCTCTGATTGCAGAGCTGACCCTGCCTGGGGTTGGACTGGAGACCTCCTGAGACCTTGTGATCCTCAGAGGGGACGGGCAAGGAGCAAGAAAGCCCTTTCTGCCACGTGGGCAAGGTGTGTTTGCAAGGATCAGGGCTGTGGGCACATGGTGGTGCCCACACAGGCCACGTGGATGCTCCTGCAGCCAAAGGAGAGCCGGGGTGGTGCTTTCCACAGCCTGGGCTTAAAACACTGAGCTCTCCTCGCCGGCCTGTCTTTAGGGTCTGATCCTTAAATGAGCCACAGGTTTATGGGTCACCTTTGGAGCAGGAGAAGGTTGGCAGAAGCAGGGTTGTGCCTAAACATGCACATTGGAGAACCTGGCATATTCTGGGAAGGTCGTTCTGAAGAAAGAGGCAGGTGGCCCCGAGAGCACAGGAATATCCATGGTTTTGGGAAGGACAAAGTGCTGTTCCTGGTGCCCCTGAGTCGTGCCCGGGGACCTGCTGCTGAGCTCATGGATGTCTTGAGCTACCCAAGTTGTCCTTTAGCTCGAGTTGTTGAGGGCAGGATTCCAAGATGAGGACCTGAGTGCCCATCACTGGCCCTGGAGTGGAGCGTGGCCACTGTGAGCAGAGTCCTGGCAGCTGCAGGCACTTGGCAAGGACGGATCCCACTGGAGTCAGCTCCAGGGAAACAACAGGGACTGCCGAGAGTGGTGGCAGCCCGGGTCTCCCCCACAGCCTTCTCCTTTGACTCCTTCTCACCTTTGACTGTTTGTTCACCAGGTCTTGGCAGGCAGGGAGCAGGGAGCAGAGAGCAGGAGTGTCTCCAGGCTCATGCCAGGTGTGGATCAGATGTTCTGGGACCTGTCTGGTCTAGTTTCCATGTGGCAGGGCTTTGACTGCTCGGATGGTTTCAGTTCTCACTTCCTGGGCACAATGTCTCCTTCCACAGAGCAGTCACTGGGGCTGGAGCTCCTCTCCTCCCTTCCATCCTCCCTTGTGCTCAGAGGAGCCAGAAGCAGCTGCCTGGACATGGGGTGGTCCATCACCTCTCCCATCACCTGCCCTCAGTTCCTGTTCAGGGGCAGGTTGGGAGCACACACACGGCTGCAGCACATGTGGATCCCAGAGGAGAGGCCAAGACAGCGCAGGAGCACGGGAAGCCTCTCTGCACAGTTCCCCAGCCTCCAGTAGTGGGGGTGAAGAGCTCTCGGTGCCCTTTGTCAGCCCTGAATTTCTCCAGCTGCATTTGACCAGGCTGTTAAACTCTGGCCCATCCTGAATGGCCTGTGGCAGGGTGCTCCATGCTCTGCTCTGCGTGGTGTTCTCAGCCACCTCCTTTTGTTCCTGCCACACTTGCCAGCTGCTGGTTTCGTGGGATGCCCCCAGCTCTGTCAGCAGGAAGCAACTGTTCCCTCATTCTGCGTCTTGTGCCACAGGCTGTATCTCAGATCTCAAGGGGAGCAGCACCTCAGTGTCCCTCTCCCAGGCTGAAGAGCATTGGAGTTTCCATAACTGAAGTCACAGACACAGGGGCTCTTCCTGCTTTGATTTTAAGCTCAGAGCAGCTGCAGCAGTGGGAAGAGGTGCTTCCATGGCAAGAGATTGCTCAGGCAGCTGATGGCCTGACCACACCTTGGGTGTTACCTGCACAGCTCTGGTACATTTGCTCTCAATTTATCCTGCTGAACCTGCTCCTGCCTTGCTCTGTGCAGCAGCTCCTCTGACGGAGCCGCAACTTTTCTGCCTTTTTTTTTAGCTACTGAAACTTTATCAACTTATTTTCCAAGCAGCAGCAACCCAGAATAAACCTGACAGTCCTGGAGTTAACTCTGAGAGCCTTTCATGTCACTTTTACACTCCTGCCCTGCCCCTTCTATTGCAAAACAGGAGGAAAATAATCCAACCCCACATTTTCTCTGTGTTTTTCACATCCAGCCTGTTCTGGCTGGAATGCCAGGTTGGAGTGAGCATGCACCTGGAGTCTCCCTTCACCAGTTGGGTTCCCTGCTGTGGAAACTCTGCAGGGGCAGCTGGAGATTGCTGACTTACTCCCTTTGGGAATCATGGAAACATAGAATAAACAGACACAATCACGGAATCAGCCCTTTGACTTCAGTGGGGCCAACTGTCATTTCCACAGCTCAGATGCACCATTCCCCTCCTGCAGTTCAGAGGGGTTTGTGTTCTCCAGGTGAATAAACCTGTCCTGTTGTGGCCCGGTCCCAAACCCATCAGAAGGTCAGGCAGGGATGCTGGAGTGCAGGTGCCTGGTGGTACAAGATCCTTCCCCTTGCCAGCCTGAGGGACTCTCTTCTCATGTGGAACTGAGCATGGATCAAGCCTGTAAAGTCCATGTATGAATTCCAATCAGAGGATTTGCCTGGGTGCAGTCTGGGATTACCCTCCCCATCACAGAGGTCCTGCCTGTGTCACATGTCAAGGGACAACGTGCAAAACCCTTTTTGTGGTCAGTGTACATGGACTGAGGAGCCACCCCTGCTCCTAACCTTACATCCACACCTGCACAGCCTACCTGGGTACATGTTATTCCTCTTCCTTCTCCAAGGACTTTTGAAAGTCCAATATCTCAACCCAGGAGCAATGCCAGGAGCATCAGCTACTGAAAACAGGACAAACTGCCTGACTGTGTGAAAGTCAGTGTTCCAGGTTAACCCACAGGCATGGCCAGAGACAAGTCCATTTGCTTCTTCCCCAGAGGAAGACGTTAAATATCTTTCCAGGGAAAAGAGGTTTTAATTAGTGCTCCCTTCTGCATAGAGCCTGGCTCTCCTCCTGTCTCCTCAGCCAAACACAGCTATAATTAAGAGGCAGCAGTATCAGAAATGAGAGCAGGCTCCAGCCTGTGATTTATTAAGGGATATCGTGGGTGCAATTACCTTTCTCTCTCCTACTCTCCCCGGTGTTTTTATGAAGTGAATTTACTGATGAAAGGATTGTCTCGGGCTCAGGCAAATGGACACCTCTGTGTTTATCTTGGCACTGAGAGCGAAGGCAGAGTCACTGCTTTGCCTGCATACAGTCACCACTGAAAGCCTCACACCTGACTTACTATAGATCCTGGAATGCTTTGGGTTGGAAGGGACCTTCAAGCCCGTCCAGTGCCACCCCCAGCCATGGACAAGGACACCTTCCACTAGCCCAGGTTGCTCCAAGCCCCGTCCAACCTGGCCTTGGACACTTCCAGGGATGGGGCAGCCACAGCCTCTCTGGGCAACCTGTGCCAGGGTCTCACCACCCTAACAGGGAAGAATTTCTTCCCACTGTCCAACCTAAACCCACCATCCTTCAGCTTAAAGCCACTCCCCTTTGTCCTGCCACTCCATGCCCTTGTGAAAAGGCCATGGAGGAGTTGGGAGGACTCGGAGACTTTGTGTCCGCACGTCTCAGTTGTGACTGGTGGCAGCGGTGGGATGAGGAGCAACCCAGGGGAGTCCTGATGATGGCAGTGAGCAGTGACAGGCCAGGACAAGCCACTGGCCTTGTCCACAGCAGTGAGATGAATCAGGTTTGGGGTTCCCTTTGTATTTGCTGGTGAGGGAATTTGGGGGACGCGTGGCTTTGGGTGGCAGCTCCAGTTCCGATAGCCAACACCCGTAAGGCATGAAGAGATTCCAGCTATCTTGGCTCCCGGATGGTTCCCACTTTTGGTCATCTTCAGCGAGAGGGAAGTTAGGTGTAAACAGTCTGGGGGAGGGTGGTGTTGACTCAGCCTGTGCCTGTTCACCTGATCTTAATCGCCGTCCCAGCAGCAGCACTATTTCACTTTCTGAACCAGCCGAGGGGTCTGAACTTTGGTTTATTGCCATTCGGATGGGCTGCACTTTACCTTTGTAGTATATAAATCTGGACAGGTTGAGACTGATAAGACAGAGGGGAAAAAAAACCAAGAAGGATCCAGGAAGGACTCAACTTAAACAAGTTCAAATTATGAAAAGCTTTTGGGGGCCAGTGCCCCAACCAGAAACCAAAAATAGGAAAGAATTTCCTGGCCTGTTCCAAAGTGGTGTTGAAAGACCCCAACCCACAAATGTGGAGTGTTACTGCTCCACCAGCCAGGCAAGGAGCTGCCCTCACCTGGGGCAAGGCTGGGTCAGAGGCCCATGAGCCATGAGGGCTCATTTGTGCCACACCTGCCCATCACAACAGCCGGGGCTGTTGCAAAATCCCATCCTGCCCCTTCCTGCCCTGGGTCTTGACACTCGGCTCCTCCATCCAGCTGAAATGGCTGAGAGAAACCATGGCAGTGTCCAGGGAGTGGGAAAGGAGAAGTGGGTTAATAGCTCAGCAGGTGAAGACCCAGCTGTGGACTGGATGTGGGAATGTGCCCCTGGCACTGGAGATGAGGATTTTGACATGTGAGATGTATTTGCCAGTCTCTCGAGGATAAGGAGAACCTTTGTGGGAGATGGTTGTGAGAGGGGTTGTTTGGACCCTGCTCCGAAGGCGGGGATGGATGTGAGGGCAGAGCATCCCGAGCAGGGTCTGACACTGTGCCAGATGGGCCAGAGCAGCTCAGCCTCTGCCATCACCCTCTTGCCTTGTGAGGGTCCCCTCATTCCACTGTGCCTGCAGGAACAGGCACCTCCAGCCTCACTTGGTGCTTCCAACCAAATCAGGGCCCCGGCAGCTTGTCTGGGCACTTCAGGCCCTGTCCCAGGGCAGCTGAGCAGGCAGAGCCTGTGACTCCCCACCTCTTCCCAGGGGCTTTTGTTCTGTTCCTCAGCAGATCCTCAGTGGCAGTGAGCACGTTGCAGTAACGCCCTCGGGAGCACTTGGGGAGTGGGAACAAGGGCTGGGCTCTCCTGGGGAATTGCAGTGCAGGGGAACGGGGAAGATCTCCAAACCGGTCCAGCTCAGCTCCACACCCTTCCCTCCCTTCTTAATTGCCATTCCTCCTAATTTACCTGGATTATCAGGAAATAAAACGCCAGGGCTTTTTTGGTTACCCCTCTGGCAGTGTGCATTTCAGTTTTGGAGGCAGTACTGTCGCCAGCCCAAGAGACAGGAAAACTCTCACTGCCTTGGGAAAGGACAGACTCTTGCCTGTGACTGTGCACAGAGGTGGCCTTGTCCATGTGGGAACAGCATGACACCAGTGTGTGGGATCAACTCTCCCAGGATCCCCTTCCTCTCCTCCTTGATACTCATTTGATGCAGGAACACTAAATACTTTAGGGATAGGTGACAGCATATTTTTTCCTGAGCCTGACATTTCAAACCCTCTGCAAGTGGACAGAGATGCTATTCAGAGCCTCCCCGCTCCATGAAAATCCTTAATGTTCCTCTCTGCTGTGTTCCTGACTGTGGTCTTGTGAGCATATGGAGATCTGGAGCCACACTGTGATCTCAGGCCTCCTGAACCTCCCTGGATCTCGTGTCCTGTGTCACTCAGGCGTCGTACAGTGCCTGGCACCACTTCTGGTGGTGCAAAGACAATGTAGTTGGACAAATGGAAGGGTTTCTAGAGGTACCATCCTTCCCCTCCCTTTGAGTGGGAGCCTTGAGCAGCTCCTTGGCAGGCAGGTGGGTGTTTTCCTGGGCACCTGCTGAACCTTGGCCGAAGCAGGTGTCTCAGGAGGCTGTGCTGGCAGAGTCACATGGTGCTGGATCTGCTGGCACTGCCCTGCCAGGCAGACACCTCACTGCTGATAAAGCTTTACCGGAGGGCAGGAGACCATCCCCGTCAGTCCAGGAAGTCAGTGGACTTCTTCTTGGGGTCACTAGGGCAGGCTCATAAGGTTTGACTGTTTTTAGAGGGTGATATTTTTATTGCCAAAGCAATAGAGGCCGTGCACTCCCGTCTCCCCGGGGAAGGGCAGCACTGACAGCACCTACAGAAAGGAGACTCGAGGCCAGACCAGCCCCACGCAAGGAGAAAAACACTGAGTCTTCCTCAAAGCCACAAACCTGCCCTGATCCAGCACTCCACACCTTGGCACGGAAGGGAGAGAACAGAGTGTGACAGAGACACAGCTCCAAAGCACCCCTGGATCCAGCCCTCTGGGAATAATACTCCGAGAGTCCCTCACACACTCCGGGCTTATTTCATATGGATGTTTCTCAAGCCCACACAAGCCAACGCATTTGTTCTCCCTGTTTTACTCCTTCCTTTGTTGCCACAAGGACTGGAACCTCCTGAGTCCTGTGGTGCATTAGTGTCTCTTCAGAACCTTTCATTTCCAGAATGATTCTGTGGCCCTACAAAAAGTGTTTTGTTTCCCAGCACATTCCAAGCACGTCCAAGCCTCGGTTTTAAACCGGGCCGAGCACCGACCTTTGCCTCTCACAGACACATTCCCACAGTGAATCCCAAGCCCCTCTTCCCGGTCCTCCTTTAAAGGGCTCCTTGATTCAGCACCACTGCCTGCCCTTTCTGTCTGTGGAGGACTAATTTTCTTTCTTAATCAACTGAAAACTCCATCACTCAAGGAAATGGAGCCAGGAATGTGCTGCTGGCTGCGGCATCCGCGGGCGAAGCCCTGCGTGGGTCCCTGCTGTGTCAGCCGGGGGCTGAGCCTCTGGCTGTCATTATTTCTACTAAGAAAAAGTCCTTTTTAGGGGCAGATCCCAGCCCAGCGCTGGCGCTCCCGGACGAGCAACCGCCGATGGATCCGATCCCCGTGGCAGCGTTTCGGAGCAGCCCAGCAACGCAAGCGTTACTCCCCGTTGCCCTAATTACAGCGGGGCAATCACCGGATTTTACTCCTGTGCTGTGTCACAGTTATTTCCAGTATTTAAAAATAGTGGCAGTCACATCATTCGTCCCTGAGCCTTGTGCTGGGTGCAGTTTGCACGGGCGTTTTCCAGGCAACAGAAGTGAAAGGGGACGGGAATGCTGCGCTCCGATGTTAACGCAGAGGGAGGCAGAGCTGTCACGGCGGGGAGCGCGGCCGCTCCGAGCTCCCCTCCGTGCCCAAACGGGGTGGTGGGTCCTGCCAGGCTCGGGGCAGGGAGAGCACACCCACCGAGAGCAGCGGCTCGTCCAGGGGCCCGGCGGGGAACGGCGAAAATTCCACGCGTGTCCCAAAACGAGGAAACCTCGAGGTTTGCAAACAAACAGCTGCTCAAAAGTACGTCTCCAGACTTAATTAGGAACAACAAAAAAAAAGCCTCGTTCTGTGCCAAATGGACATTTTGCTGCCAAGAAAGTGCCACCTACTGGATCTCTCCCGGTGGGGAATCGCCAGGACGGGAAACAAACCCAGAAAACGCAACACTGGGAAAAGTACAGGTTTTTACCTTTTTTTGTACTGTAACAACAGAAAACTACTCAGATAGTTCTCCCAGCCACAGCCCCTCCCCAGCCACACTCCCTCCACAGCGGAATCAGCCAGACTTTTGAAGTGGATAAATGTTGGGGAGGGGGATGTGAAGTTTTAGGGTTTGAGAAGGGACTCACCGGTGCTGAGAAGCCGCTCTCGTCTCCCGCAGTTCCCTCAGCTCCCGCGTGTTCTCTCCCAGTTTTCCGTGCCCTCCTAGTTAAATCCTGCTGCCATTCTCCAGCAGCCAAGCTCCCTCTGCTCCCTGCACAGCCTGCGATCCCAGTGCCCCAGCCGCTGGAGGGGAGCCCGAGGCAGAGCCCACCCGGCACCCCGGCCTGGGGGTCCCCGTGCTGTGGCTTCCTGCTGCCCTTTCCTCCCGGTGCCGCTCGCCCCGGTTGTCTGAGAGCAGGTGACAGAGGTTTCTTGGCAGAGCAGAGAGGAGGGGAGGGATGTGGAGGCAGCGAGAGGTGGAGCTGGGACCCGGAGCAACAGGTTACTGTGTAACCAGGGCTCGTGGCCCCAGGAGCGCCGGGGGCTGTGCGGCCTTCGCCCACTCCCTGGGCAAGGGGACCGAGAGCCCAGGGCGTGTTAAACTTCAGGTTTCCTGCACCCGAGAACATTTTGTACCCAATGGGGAGGTTAAGGCGGCGAGGGGAGGTGAAGGAGTGCTTGGAGCTCGGTTTTCCATCGCCGGTGAGGGAGGGGACGTGCTGCCCGATCGCCTCGTGGGGGAACAAGGCCCCTTTTGTGCAGCCCAGGGCTCTCCTCCGCGCCGGCTCACGGCTTGTTTTCCTCCAGCGCCGCTCCTGCCTTCTCTCCCTTCCCTGATGTCTGCAGCAGGGAAAGGTGCCGGGAGGTGGGGGGAGAGGGCAAAGTGTCCCCTCTCTCCCGGTCCCCAGAGCACTGAGGGATGTGGGGGAGAGCATCCATCAGGGTACTCTCTCCATGGCACTGTGCTCCTTGGGGTTACCTGGCCATAAAGCCCCTCATCCTGCCCCAGCTCTTCCATGAAAGAGTGTAGGTTTAGATTGAGTATTGGGAAGAAATTCTTCTCTGTGAGGGTGCTGAGGCCCTGGCACAGGTTGCTCAGAGAAGCTGTGGCTGCCCCATCCCTGATGAAGACCTAGTGCAGGCCCCTCTCTCACACTGTGTGCCCCTGTACTTGTGTGCCAGAGAGAAACTGCACATGACCCTTTCGGCCACAGAATCCTGGAATGGTTTGAGTTGGAAGGGACCCTCAAGCCCATCCAGTTCCACTCCCCTGCCACAGGCAGGGACACCTTCCACTATCCCAGGTTGCTCCAAGTGCTGGCCTTGGACACTTCCAGGGGTGAGGCAGGGAGCAGCCTTGGCAGGGAGCATCCCTGTGCCACTGCAGTACCATCAGCCCTCCCTGGGGATGTCCAGGCCCCATTATCACTGTTGTCAGGATTAAGACCACCCTCCCTTTCTCACCTGGGCCCCAGGTGGGGCACAGAGAAGGCAAGAGCCGCTTCTTGCTGGAGTGGCAGAGGTAGGACTTGAGCTCCAGCCCTTGTGCCAAGGTGAGTGTTGTTCCTGGGCACTCTGGGAAGGATTTTTAGAAGCTGCAGTCTTATCACAGTATCTCTTGTTGCTCTTCTCTTGCTCTTCAAAAGCCAGAGGGAAATTTTAATAGCTGGCAAGGCCAGTCTGGAGTTTCTGAGCCAAACTGCAGAGAGGATGTGTAAGCTGTGCTTGGGTCTGCCCTGCAGACCCTGTGTTTGGGGCCCAGAGGGACCCTGGACTCTTGGAAACGGTCTCATGTGTGGGCAGACTTCTTACTTTCAAAGAAATAGTTTTGTAGTGCCCGGTTTCATTTGTCTTAAGATTTAACATTTTTTAAAATGATGGGGTCAGCTCATGAACTGATCATTAGGCTGGAAAATATCAGCTGTGTCATACTGACATGTCCATGGCAGGGTGGGATCCTTCTGGTTAGCCAGTCCTCCCAAAAATTGGGGCTTTTGAGAGTATTTTAAAGTGCTCATGCCTGCAGGCCTCCACCCCACCCCAGGGTGTGTGTTGAACCCCTGGCATGTACATCTAGAGAGACCCCGTGTTACCAGCCCGGGAAGAAACAGCTGTGACTGTGACACGAGGGAAAGAAGGAAGGAAAAGCTTCCACCTCGGGACAGTCGTCTGGGGAAAGCCCGAGTTCCTTAGCTGGACATTTGTGAGTTCCATGCTGCTCCTGTTCCCTTGGAGGGGCTTGTGCCCAGCTCGCAGCCTGGCCCGTGTCCAGGCCCCGCTCCGAGGAGCCGCCCGGCTGAGTTCCTGCGGGAGGAATGTGCCGGGGGAGCCGGGCGGGAAGGGAGAGCCAGCTCCCGGCCTGACAGGGGCGATTTGGCAGCTCGCTTTGACAGGAGCACGACCTCTTCCGCCCCGCAGAGCGGCGATGATGCTCGGAGTGACGCGGCCGCCCGGCGCCCCAGCACCCTTCTCGCCGAGATCCCAGGGGAGTGCACTGGGAAGACGCGGCCAGCCCTAGGAAATGCGGGATTTAGGGAATGCCAGCCACACTGCCAGGCAGAGGAAGGGATTGGGTCCAACCGAAGGGAAGCACAGTGGGAATGTCAGCTGTGCCGGAGCCCGGCCAGAAGGGTTTGTGCAGGAGATCCCCACTCCCTGAAGTGCATCACCAGGGTTTTCAGTAGGACTGCTGGGCTGGGCTCACGTTCCTGGGATGCAGACAGGGAGTTGGCAGGATTCTGTTTTAAGGCACTGCCTTCCATCCAGCTCCACATGCACAGTGCAGACAGGGCTACCGTGAGCTGCTGCGCCCGCAGCAAATCTCTAACTGTGAGCAGGGAGGCAACTTTTCCTCTGGGCAGGGAAGGAAACCACAACGGAGCTTATTACACCTTCCCTGCAACAGCTGGTGCCGGTCGAGCTGGGCCAGAGGCGACTGTGGAATCATGGAATGGTTCAGTGGCGGTTCCAGCCTCGGCTCCCAGGTGTGGAACCGACCGAGTGCAATCCTCAGCCTCCCTCCTTCCCTGAGCACTGGGCTGCTCCAGCTGGGGTCTGTCTGCACGTTGTTCCTGCCTGCTGAGGGACATTACAAAGTCATGGAGCAATAACACCCGATCTCCCAGTATCTCCAAGCTGGAAATCCCAGGGGGCTGACTTTCCTTTTGGGATCAGCCTTTTAAATCAGGTTGGCGGCAGACACCCCTGGGATAGCTCGAGAACAAAGACTTGTCAAGTAAACACCACCCAAACCCAGCTCCTCAAAATGTGTGTTCCTCTCAATTTTTAATGCTGTTTGCATCCAACTTGCTTGTCCTGTTTCAGAAGGGCTGGGCCTCATAATTAAAAGCTCCAGCGATTTTATGTCTGGCAAATGTCATCAATGGCTTCATAATGTGTTCCCTGCTTCTCTGAGCAGTGGGAACGGTTTGGAAAGGAGCTCCTGACTAGGGGAGCTCTCTGAAGCTGATTCACTTTGAGTCTTTGTACCAGCTCAGCATGGAGAGATGCTGTCATGGAATCAGGGTCAGCAGCATAATGACAATTCCCATTGAAAGCCTGGAAATACCCGAGATGAAGGAGTTGTCTGAAGCTTCCAGACTTCATCCTTCATCACAGAGTGAAGGGCTGTCAGCAGCAGCAGTACCCAGAAAACAGTTCATGGACAGTTTTATCTTAAACTGCACCAGGGCTGTCCTGCCCTGGTGAGGGTGCCAGTCCAGGTTGGTGCCAGCTGACCCCAGCAGGCACCGACAGCCAGCCAGAGCTCTGCCCAGTTCCAGCCATCAGGCCCTGCTCTGAAATGAGCCCCAAAACTCATGGTTATTATCCTCTGTGCATATTTACCCCGTGGACTATCAGCAAGCACTGGCACTCTCCCCTGACCCTTGCTTTTCATCTGGGCAGTGGGGAGGGAGCACAGGGAGCCTCACGTTTTGTGACATCTGTTTTGTATTTATTTAGTTTGCAGTGGTCACCCTGGGAAGGTGTCACGTGGAGGCTGCGACTCAACGCTGACCTGTGTGACCCCCTCTGCTGTATCACCTGCATTCAGGTAAAAATTCCACTTGGCAGCGTGTCCTTTAGAGCCTGACAGATGCTCTGCAGCCAGACCTTTGTGCAAGGCGGGTGTGAACACCAGGAAAAGTTTGTGCTGGTGTTTGTCCCCGTCCAGGAAGGGTTTTGCTCATTAAGGGGCAGGGACAGCTCGGAATGTTGGTCACTCCTCGTAACAAGCTTGTGATGGCACATTCCATCATGCCAAACAAATCTGGGAGGACAAATAGGTGGGGGCTCGATTCAGGCAGATTAAACACAGAAACATTTGGTGATTCAGTCTCTGGGTGCTCCTCAGGCCCAGTTCTGCTGCTGAGATGTTGTTTCATGGGTGCAGCAAAGGGTCAGCTGTGCCACGGACTGATCTGTCCAAGGGGATTCGTGCCAATGGGTACTTTGGCTGTGACTGTAGTGGTGTCATGTGTACAGGACCTGCTGTTACCTGGCCTGGGAGTTGAATCATGGAATGCTTTGGGTTGGAAGGGACCTTCAAGCTCATCTCATAGCACCCCCTGCCATGGGCAGGGACACCTTCCACTAGACCAGGTTGCTCCAAGCCCCGTCCAACCTGGCCTTGGACACTTCCAGGAATGGGGCAGCCACAACCTCTGACAGGGCCTCACCACCCTCACACAGGGGAGAATTTCTTCCCAATATCTCATCCAAACCCACCCTCCTTCAGCTTAAAGCCATTCCCCCTTGTCCTGTCACAACAGGCCCTTATGAAAAGTCCTTCTCCAGCCTTCTCGTAAGCCCCCTTTAGGAACTGGAATCCTTAAGGTTGGAAAAGCCCTCTAAGATCATCAAGTTCAACCACTGAATGACCAAGGGATGAATTTGGGCCCTTCCACAGGAACTTCAGTGCCTTTTGTTCCTTCCTACCACCACCAGGAAGCAAAGAGCAGCATAAGCTGAGGTGCCTCAGGCCTGCACCCCTCAATTTTCAGCCCCTGATGAGTGCAAATTAGCTCAGACCTTCCCAGGACAGGAGAAGGGCCCACACACAGCAGCAGGATCAGGATCAGAAGAGGCTTTCACACACATCCAGCTCACCCGCGTCTTCCTTTGGGTGGCTTAGCTGGAGCCGAGGATCTGAACAACATGCTCTGCACTTCAAACACTCCTTAGATCTAAACCATTATTTATTTGAATGAATAAATAAATACAAAAATAGGAAATTCTGAATATAAAACCTGCTTCTTCAAAACCCCACAAACTCCCCAAGCTTTTCATTAGCATATGTTTTTGATACAGTAAAAAACTCTGAATTTGCACAAGTTGTTCAGTTAAAAGACAAGGCTTGAATGTAGTGATTTTTGCAGAATAGTGGAAATCAACACGTTTAACACCACATAGGAATCCACCTGCCAACGTTCTGTTGGACTTGTAAACAGGACAGAAGTCAGTGTGAGCAGTGAATGGTTTTGTTCATTTTGAGGCCATCGTATCTAACCAAACATCCCCTCACACACCATGTCAGTAAGAACAGCAGCCCAAACCCTGCAGCTCAGCTCTCTGGGTATGCACAAAACCCAGTTCCACTGTCTCCCGCTGGGATACACCAGGTTCTGCCCTACTAAAGTCAGGGAAATTACCACTGAGGTCTGGAAGCACAAATGAGAGCAGCAGAGGAGCTGTGCCCTCGAAGGCGGCCGTGTGAGTGGCGAGGCAGGAGTGAGTCCTGGCCTGGTTCATTTCACTTGGGCTGCACGTTGCTGCTGTGCCATGAAAACTCCCATCATCCCAGCAGGGATGATGTGCTGGCTCCTGTCCTGTGTTGGCAATGGGTATTTAGTATTGATCCCTGGTGAATGCCAGAGCATCGAGGGTTTTGCTGATTCATCCTTTGCCCATAAATAAGCCACGAGCGGGACAGTGTCATGGAGGGGCTGGGCAGGACGTCTCACCTGCCACACAGGGACATCTCTGCCCTGAAAATTTCTAACTGAAACAGAATTTCTCCATACAAAAGAATTAACTCCTTGCAAGGAAAGCCCACAGCTGTGTGGCAGGCCATGTGCTGGGCTCAGCTGACGAAGGCAGCGATGGCCGTGACCTTGAGCCCCGACTCCAGCCCGTAGGCACAGAGCAGCAGCGCCGTGAGCACCACGTCTGCCCACAGCACGTAGGTCTGCCAGGCCAGCAGGTACACGCTCAGCACCACACTGCCCACCGTGAGCCCCAGGCTGAGCGCCAGCGGAGCCTCCTCCTCCCTCAGGTTTCCCTTGCAACCTGTGAGGAAACAAAAGGCCAAGAGGAGCCTGATTCCTTCTGACAGCAGCTCAGGCCATAGCTCCAGAATATTCCTGCTCAAAAGGGCTCTGGTTATTACCTTGCTCTTGCTGAGCCTTACAGATGCTCAGAATACATTGAAATACCAGCCTGAATCAAGGCTCTGCCAGCAAATTAACAGCAAATCGAACACCAATGGACAGTCCATTTCAAAACAGAGAAATGACTCAAAGGTAATCTAAATAAAGAGCAATCAGTGGATAGTCACAGTCAGGGCACATTTTCTTACCACAAGAATCAGTTCTGAAGCTGCAGTCCTTCTGATCACTCAGTTTCTTAATCAACCATCAAACCTCCCCCTGGCCACCGGCTCAGTGGGACACCTCGGTGACACCCAGAGTCCAACCCTGGCTGTCACATCTTAGGCAATATAGACAGTTCTCTATTCCCTGCTAATCTATTCCTGTTTCAAAGGACTGTCAGTGTGGAGAAGCTGCACTTATCTCTTCCTTGCAGCCTATTTCCAGGCTCATCTCAGTAGATTTTGGTGTTTAACTACATTAGAGTTGAAATTCACTCCTTTACTCATGGACCAGGCTCCAAGCAAATACACAGAGAGCTCTAAGGCAGCAGGATAAATCCCCCCCTACAGCCAGTCAGCTGGATTCAAGAGCCCCACCCTGCATAAACGTCTTAGGAATATCAAGCAGATTTTAACAGTGATTTGGTTTTTGTTAAAAAAAGGACTATAAGAAGTTTTGGCAAGCTCTGGACAGGAGGCTGTTCACACTGTTCTGTCTTAGTGAAAGGAGGGTGTTGGCACTGGCCCAAGACTTCAGGAGTGAAGGGAGAGGTGCAGGTGTCTCCAAATACCTGCTAAACTGACATGTTTTGACACAGACTCTATTTCCAAATGATTCATGTTTAAAGATTCTGTTCCACAAAAAGGTGCAGGGATAACATGACCTACCCAGGTATAGTCGAGGCACTTCCAGCATGGCCATAAGGAAAAGCACGGCAAGATCAGGAGCCAGGAAATCATCTGGATAACTGAAAACTTGACCTGGAGAATAAGCCAGGGTAAATGGAGCAGGAAAACACAGCAGGAGTAGGGCAAATCCCAGCTGTGCACAAGCAAGGCCTGCTCTGGGTTACCTGCGACTTACTTTTGTAAACAATCATTGCAAGAGTTGCCAAGAAGTAGAAGATGTAATAAATCCCATTTACATAGAACAGGATCTGTAAGGGAAGCGATGACAGCTGAGAACTGCTGTTAAGGATTCTCAGAGGAGACGGGAGCTATTCCATAAAATCACCATTTCCCAAAATATACTGCTCTGCCTTTTTATACTCAATGGCCCAGCTATGCCTGGCCTGTGGGGAGGGTGCAGGAAGGAACTTGAGGCTGCAAACACCAGGAGCTGGGATAAAAGCTTGCTGTTTCAGGCTTGGCTTTAGTTCCTTTTTTTAAGGCACTTTATTTGGTCTGTAGTCGGGTATCTGTCAGCCTGAGGAAACGGGGGGTGCACGTCTACATTGCCCCAGACAAATTCCACACCTCTTAGTCAGCCTTAAGGAAGCTGACAGAGGGTTGGCAGCCTCCAATCCATCAAATTCCTGGGAGTTTGGAGAAGAGGTGGCTCTGTGCAGCAGCCAGGCCCCGTTCCTGCCCACAGCATGGAAAAGCCGTGCTCTCATCTGTCTGAGCTCTACTCTGAGAGGCAAATCCCTAAGAAACAGACTGACTTAATTCACTCCCCTCTCTCCCCCAGCCCTTCTCATATCCTCTGAATATCTCCAAGCAGGGATTTCATCCCAAGCATCTTTTGGAGGAACGTCCCATCCCACTCCTGAACCCACCCACGTGCCGTGGATGGATTCCAGTTCCCAGAGCAGCTCATTTCCTTAACACAGAACCAGGTTTGGGAGTTTTTCCAGTTGAAGGAAGGTGGAGCAAAAAATTACTAGAGAGGTTCTAAGCATGGAAATCTCTGGAGCTGAGGGTGTCTCCTCCTAGGTTACCTGGATCCTGGCAGGAGTAAAGGTGGGGTGAATTACCATGAGAGAGGAGGAAGTATCCCTGAGAGCTGCTTTTACTACCCCTTGTGAGCTGTGTCAGCTGTCTGTGAGCTGTGCTGCGTGGGGGTGTGGCCACCCCTCCATAAATCCACCTTTTAGCCTTGTTTCCTAAGAAAATGAGAGTTAAGTGACGACAGAAGGAGGCTTCCAGCCCTCTGCCACGGCTGCAGGGGGTTAAAGGGGTTTCTGCAGGAGTGGGAGCCCAGCAGGGCCAGATCCCAGCTAAACCTGCACGAAACATCTTCCCGTGGAAGAAATGTGGTACCAGTTCTGCTTCCTGTGGATGGTGCTGATGGAAAACTCAGGAGCACAAACCCATCACCGTGCGGATTTCCTGGGCAGGAGATGTGGATCCACTTCAGCCAGCCTTCCCAAGGATTCCCACACGGAGGGAGGAATGGTACAGAAAGGATACAACCTCTGAAGTTCTTCCTTTCCACGGAGAAGGAGAAAATAAAGAGAAGAAAATAAGTCTAAATGTTTACCAGAAGTGCAGCAGAAACATTCAAGCAACAGTACCAGGATGCTGTAGGGATCTCTTTTTTCAGCTCACTGGAACATTTGCTACTTCCTCAGATCCTGGAGTTCAGGTTCCAAAAATAACCTTTTCAAGTAGATGAAGCCTAAAATAATTTGGGGGAAATCCCTGCTGGGAAAAGCCACTTTCACTGAGGAACCTGAGGCTCCTTCAAAGCCTAAAGGAGTGCACAGGCATTATCCAGAACTTGTTCATCCTGTCCTTTCCCAGCAGATGACACCTCATCCCCTCTAACTATGCGGGAAGGAGGGAGACATGGGAACCAGAATGGACCATTTGCTTGTAAATGGTGAGAAAGTTTGTGGAGAACACAGGACTCCCGGGTGCCCCTAAATAACACTCCTCCACACACCATCCCTGCAAACACCGCCCCTCCAAACCGGTTCCCTTCACAAAGTCATTCCCTGTCAAACCTCAGCGTGTTCCCATTGCCCACAGAAACCAAACCAAGGATTTTCAGTGATCCAACCAGCACATTTCACTGTTTTCTTTATTATCTTCTGTAAAAACCAGATGAAATTCCCGTGCAACAAGATGGCACTGACCTCCTACAGCACCTCTTAAGTTCCTCATTAATATTGTCAGCCTGCCTCAGACACACGAGGAATTGCAAAGTTGGGATTTCTGTTCCAGAGGGAGCAGAACCACCTGTGAGAGGCCATTTCACTGTCACATCCCCATCCTCATCCCGGGATCCCTGAGGCCCATGTCCTCATCACCACAGTTTCATGCACTTGGGCCCAAATGAGTCCCCACGAACTCCAGGCACCTGGTTAAGGTGCCCAGCTTGGGACTGCAGTGGAATGGCTTTAAGCTGCCAGAGGGCAAGGTTAGATGGGATTTTGGGAAGGAATCCTTCCCTGTGAGGGTGGGGAGGCCCTGGCACAGGTTGCCCAGAGAAGCTGTGGCTGCTCCTGGATCCCTGGAAGTGTCCAAGGCCAGGTTGGATGGGGCTTGGAGCAACCTGGGATAGTGGAAGGTGTCCTTGGATGAGCTTGAAGGTCCCTTCCCACCGAACCCATTCCATGATTCTGTGTTGACTCGATATCCACACCTGCAGCTGCAGCACCGGTCACACCGGTACAATTCACACAGCGAGCCCCGAGTGAATTCCCTCAGGGAATTCGCTCCCCAGGTTTATTTCTAAGCCCTGATTCCCTCCGTCCTTTCCCGGGAGGGGGCAGTGCCCGGGCCAGGGTGGCAGCCACTGTTCCTGAGGATGTGCTGCCACCTCGGGGAGACCGGGACATCCCACAGGGAAAGGCCCAGCACCCCTGGAAAAGGCGATTATTAAACCACCAGAGCGTAAAAGTTCAGTGTTTTAGCCAACACCACCTTTATTATTGATCGGGGCTGGTGCTGATTCTAGAGCTGACAGTGAGTGACACTGGGAATGGTGCCGGAGCCGGACCGTGACCCCTTTCCTCAAAGAACGGTTTAACTTTCAGCAGGCAGCGCAGCCCTGCGGGTGCCGGCACCTCCGGCACCTCCCTGCACAAACCCGGCGGGAGCAACCTTCAGGGCTTGGGTGCCCAAACCTGTCCAAACCAGTTCTGTCTCCCCGGGCCACTAATGTACATTTTTAGAAGAGAACTCTGACCCCTTTGAAAGAATTGGCCCAATAATGAGGAGCTGCCCCTCAATGCCGCGGTTCGGGATGTAAAGCCGAGGTTTGGATTTTCCAGGGGGGGTCTCTCGGGCTCAGGACAGTGGTTTGCCCGCGGACAGAGGTTCTCCCCATCCCGCACAAGCGCCAAGGCCCTGCTGACGCTGCCACGGGGATTTACCGCAGCGTGTCGGGGCTGTCGCGATATGGCACCGGGGCTGGGCTCGGCCGGGGCCCCTGCGCCGCTCCGGTCGTGTCCCCCCGCGAGAGGTCCCCTCTCGCACGGTGGGAGAGCCCTCCCACCTGCCCCCGGAAATGGCTTTCGTGTCGCTGTCGCCGCCGCTGTCGCGTCGCTATCGCGACACCTCTCACCTCGGCTCCCCGCCGCCATCTTAGCGCCCCGCCCCGCGCCCGGTCCTCCGCCGTCCCGGCAGCCCCCGCGCGGCCGCTGGCCCCGCCCCCCCGCCTTCGGGCGCGATCGGAGTGCGATCGGAGCGCTCGGCCCGGTTCGGTCGCTTTCGGGCGGATTCGGGCGCTGCCCGTTCGGGCGTCTCCGTGCGGGCCGGCGAGCGGGGCTCGGGCGCGATCGGAGCGGACTCGGCACAGATCGGCTCTTCTCGCGCCCGCCTTCGGCAGAGATCGGAAGCGGCTCGAGCGCGCTCGGGACTCTCCGCCGGCCGGGCCGGGCCGCGCCG